>NC_059073.1:90600918-90903949 GCF_020497125.1 Mauremys mutica | reverse complement strand
GCCTTGGCAGCAATTGTAGCAGGCTGTAATTTACAGCAGCTCTGACCCTGCCCTAAACTACACCAGGGCCCAGCTGGTCCCAATAGTTTCACAGACTGAAGGAATTTGAAGCGATTCAGTGGCGTGCTGGTGCAGCTGAGTATCTGGCCCCATCTGCGTGAGTAAGGGGATTTTAGGAGTGAGCCTTTATTTAGATAATTTAATCTGTTGTGATTACATAGAAGTGTCATGTGTATTCTGTAAAATGATTGCTAGAGCTGGAAAGAGCCAAAATTATTATTAAGATTTATATTGTGGCATAAGTCTGAAGATCAGAAGACAGTTATAACTATTTGCAGATAAAGACACATCTGTTTAGCACTAGAAAACTAGCTTGAAGACTCAGACAGTTAGAGCACTCCTAGATCAAATGAAGGCCCTCAAAAAATCATTTTTTTAAGTTCTTACATGCATCAGAACTGCTTAAATCCTTTCCATTCCAAAAATACACAGAGAAAAAGAAGGAGACTATAATGTCTTGGACCCGTGACTGGGTCTTTTCTTCCTTGGACAAGCTATCAGCAGACTAGATGAAACCTCCAGCAACTATTTATGACCTGGGTCACTATATTTCTAGGGTGATCAGATGAGAGGAAGAAAATATTGGGACACATGGGGCGGGAGAGAGAGTCCACCAGCAGAGCAAAAAACCAACCAAACAAAGCCGAGTGCTGCCGGCGGAGCGAAATATCAGGACAAATTGTGTCCTGACCAAAGATAGGTCAGAACGTGGGACAAACACCTAAATATTGGGACGGTCCCTACTATATTTCAGTGAATAAGATTTTTAAAAAAGCCTCAGGGGAAAAAAATGAAAGATATTGCTGCAGTGAAACTTGTGATATGGAGTAAAAAATAAAATGTGACAGTAAGACTTTTATACAGTGTGGTTGTAGCTGTCTTGGTCCCAGGATATTAGAGAGACAAAGTGGATGAGGAAATATTTTATTGGACCAATTTCTGTGGTGATAGAGACCAGCTTTCAAGCCATACAATGCTCTTCTTCAGAAAGCTTTTCTTTTTTCACCAACAGAAGTTCTCCAATAAAAGATATTTCCTCATACACCTTGTCTCTCTAGCAGGGCTTTTAGGCTCTCTATTATTTCTAATTTGATGCTTTGCACAAAGTCTGGTAATTTTGTCCAGGACTGTTTTACACAGTCTAAACTCAGAGCTATAGTGAATATTATCTGGGATACATACATGGAGGATGCTATTCCATCTCTATATTTTTGGACTTTTTTTTGTCAGCTACGAACTCTGCTCTTTCTACACTGACCACCCCCCATGCAAAAAGTTTAAATGGCAGATTCCAGTTCCTCACTTCTCCATAGTGAAACCCAACAACCTTCTTTTAAAACAGAAATCTTCTAACTGCCTTTCATTCTCTTGCTCTGTCTAATCTAACTATCTTGTGTCTGATCATAAACAAAATAGAGTGCCAGATGAAATGCTCACACTGTCCCACAGGTATAAAATATCACTAATGCTAACATGTCACTGTAAGAAACTGGCATTAATCCATCACTGCTTCACAACACTGTGGTATGCCTCAGAAGCATGGCAGATGGTGGAAGTACGCAACAGGAAGCTGATTGCCTTTCACCAGTGTTGTTTAAGAAGAATCCTGGCAATTTGTTGGGGAGAACATGTGACTGGTGTGGAAGTGTTGCACAGGTCAGCAGACTATGGACTCTAATGACATGAAGGGGACCTAGTGAGACAAGCCTTGCATAGTGCAAGACAATGTATTGTGCATACCATTTCTTTTGTTTTAATCTGATTTCTTCTTTCTATTCTTAAATTAACCTTGGTTTGCTACAGCCCTGTGGTTTAAGGCTTTTTTTGAGTGGGGAAGCAGAATTACACACCAACTAAAACCTCCTCAATTTTCAAGAAAAGAGGAGGTGAAGGAATCTTGTCTGGGGCCTACTGTAAAATTGCATACTTGGACAGAAGGGCACAGATTAAAGACTAGGAATCTTTTCTCTTAAAGTATGCCCCTTAGAGGGATATGGTGCTCCAGATGCATGGAAAATGCCAAATAAGCAAGAAATCTCTGTTCATCTATCTAGTTACTTATACTAGATAGATGGGCTGTCAGTGGATTGTCAGCAAGGCACTACACTCTGAGCACACCGTGGGCTGGTTGCAATAGCATTCCTGTTTGTACACCGCGTCCTTCATGGAAATCTGTGCAACACACATCGATCAATTATGATACAATAAGCTTCTGATTAGCATCAGTTTGTGGGCCTATTTTTTAAAATTCAGAAACATTATTTCACACACGCACCACTGACCTTTCTAAGCTAAAAAGCAAACAGAATTAGCAGGATAATTTATAAGTGCATGCAGGAGCATCAAATAGACAACATTAAAAAAAATCCACTTTTACTAGAGCTGCTGACAAGACCATGTTACATTTGCCAACATTCAAATGCTATGGATAGGGACATATAGGAGAAAAATACCTTTGGAAACATTGGATTAGGAGAGGTTTTGGAGCCAGAGTGGAAAAGCATAAATATGTTGCTCAAAAGAAACACCCCATATGCAGCGGGAGATGGGTGGCATAGAGCTTTACAGCCAGCTTTACAGCACCCAGCATTTCTGTCCTCTTTGGGCTGCCGGAGCAGTACGAAGATGACAGTCCTATGGGCCAGGATATGGCCCAGTGCGCTTACACTCCCCATTCAGTACACCAGCTCGTAAGTGTATCATGGAGTGCCTGTAGTTAAAGTTGCAGTCGTGAGCCTGATTTTCCTACCTACAATAGCACTACTGTTTTGATTTGGTCGCTCTTCACACCCATTTGGCATACACATGGCTACACAGGGTGCATGGCAATGGAGAATAGGCCCCCGAGTTTCCTTTACAAGCCTGATTTTTGTCTCCCGCTTTAAAAATCTACAAACAAAACAAGTGTAACCCACAAATATGGTAGGTCAGGTCTTGTCACTGCCACCAAATGCTATGTGGACTGGACAAGACAAAAGACATAAGGTATAAGCACCTAAGGCAAAACCTTCAAAAGCAGAATAACCATACCAGACCTAGTTAGATGGTAAGGAGATCAATCAAATGCCAATTGCTTCCAGAAAAATTGGAGTTTGAACAAGTACAGTCTCCTTCAGTGAGCTCCTTCGCAAACCACAGTCATGAAGGAACTGACTGGAACGTTCCAAGGGCGGCATTTACATTTGACAGGGTGTGGTCTGCAATAGCCTGCAGTGGGCCTGGCTTGCATGCTACTCATTACAGCTGTATGCATCCAAAAACAGCAAGAGGTGAGATAGTTGCCAGTCTCACATGAAGGAACTAAAACCCTGCAAGATATTTACAATATTTTCAGGGAAGCAGAATTGATTGCAGGTAAGTAATTGCTCTACTTTTCCTGCTGAACTGCCAGTTTCGCTTTCAAAGTGCCTTAAAAAAACATCAGGAGATGATGCTCTGAGGAAAGTGAAAATGCTCCTGGGCATTTGAGAACTCCCAACTAGCTGAAGGCATAATTTAACAACAACAAGTTAATGAATATAGCAGTTTTTTTCGAAGAATGTTTCATAGGGTGTGCAGTGACACTGAAAGCAGAGCAGTCAGCTTCTTGCTTTTTGGTACGACTTTGGTGATATATAAACTTGGGACTTCCAAATAACAAATAGCACCAGTAGAAAAGGCTTCAGTAGACTGTAAACCTCACGAACTATTATCGAATTCTTCATCTGCCTGAAAAATCAGAGTCTATTATTTTCTGTTGAATGGGAGGCTAAATTGTTCAGTCACTTGCTTTATGCCATTTAAAATGCAGTACAAATCTACAGCTAACCTCAGCGATCTTTGCTTCCGGATGTAGATTTATTGTAAAGCAGTTCCTAAAGCATTTTGTCTGTGCATCACCAACATACATTAGGTTACATTTCATTTCCATTATATCGCTTTTACATTTTTATTGTCTGGCATTGACTATTCCGCTGAGTTATTACTGAGGTCCCCCCTCTCCTTCACATACACATGGATTAAAAATGTACGTTGGAATTGAAGCACTGTTTGGGCAAACTGGCCACAATAGAGTGTGAAATGAGAGAGTAAAAAACAAAACAACCCCCAAATCAATCAGTTATATAAATCTGGTGATGGAGTTAAGAAAAAACTACTACCCCTCCGTAGTTCTCCAGGCAGCACAATGCAATGCATTTCAAAGGGGCTTTATTTGCACTGAACCAACCAAGAAAATAAATGCTCCTGTGTTAAATAAAAGGTTGTAAAAGTAGTTATGATAAAGCATGAATGGTGACCCTCCTTGCAGTGCTGCCTAATGGTCAGGCAGGGATGTGGCAAGTGCTCCCCCGTTCCTGATATCTTCCCTTTCTGCCATAACTCAGCCCTATGAGGTTGATCCCTTCTTTTATGCCTCAGCCCTCTGACAGGGTCCTGTGTTCCAGTCCACCTCTCTCAGTGTTGAACAAAAAGGGAAGTCCAATAACAGACAAGTCTTTTGGTGCCTGCAAGGGTTTTCCTCTTAGCTTTGGGATTTAGAGTCTGGGCTCTGGACGCTTGCGCGTTCAGGGCCTTCCCCCACTGGATTTCCCATTGAGGGGTAGGCTCCTATTGTTGTCCCATGTTTTGGAGTTGGTAGGCGAGCCGCACCTTCAGGGTGCTAAATAGATGCCTGCCTGGGTCACTTTCTACCTCAATTCCCCCTCTCCCCACTCATGGTAAATGTAAAGAACTGAACAGAAAATAAAGTTTCTGACCTTCCCAAAGAGTTTGCAGGTTTTGTCAGGACTCTGTGCTGCCAGGTCTCAGGCAACAAGAGCTCCCGGGCTGCTACTTCCACAGAGCAAAGCTCTGCTTCTTTCCATTCCTTGCTCCCCTCTGAGCAGCTCTGCCTCCCCTGTTAAACTCTGCCTCCAGCTTGTGCAGACTTTGCAGGTGTGCCTGGGCAGGGCTGCCTGGGCCCAGAGCTGCTCCTTACTCCTTTGCTTTCCAGTGTGGAGCTGGTATACCCTGTCACCTGTCATAAATAGCATCAATAAAAGATGTTGGGTTTATGAGGGATAACGTAGAGCTCGTCCTCTCACTGATAAGCTCGGGGCCTGTTTCATTAAGGAACTACTGTATGTGACTTTGATACAGGCATTTGCTGCATAAAGATAATCATATTTCATGGATCAAGGCATAAGCTGTTAACTGCACCAGTCGGGAAGGGATTCTGTGGCCAAGCCACCCACTCCTTTTGTGTAGCTTCACGCAATTGGCCTCTTTTTCCCAACTCTCCTACAACTTCCATTTGAACCCACTTAGAACAGCAGGGACTAAAACATCAGCCACAGCCACAGCTCTACCGTTAGCCCTTCCCATCAGACTGGAGCAGGACCCTCTCGCAGCTATTCAAAGGCCTGGTCAAGGTCAGTCGCAGGATGACAAACGGCTAACGGTGACGCCAGGAAAAACTGAGGAAGTTGGTGGAGAGAGGGAAAAACTTCTTTAAAGTTGCTACTTCCAGAACATCACCCTCCATATTAAAGAATAACAAGGGCGATAAAGAAAAATAATCAGAAGCTTAAACTAACCCTTGATCTCTTCTTTAGTTTGTCCTATTGCTCATCTTTTTCATCTCTTTTCCTCTGCGAGTGGTATATTCATTTTCTTGTATTTCTTATTTATTTTGGTTCATTTTCTCCCCACAGTGTCTTTTTTCTCTCATTGGATTTTATTAGTTCAAACATTTTCATTTTATTTCTTGACCTATTTATTTTTTCACTCTTCTTATGCTGCTTCTCTGCTAGCCCGCTTCCTACATGCTCTCTCTCTGCATCACACTGAAGAAAGTGGGTCTCATTCTTCACTGCCTCACACCTTGTCTAGTTTTTTTATACCCATGCAAAATGAAGTGCAAACGGGATGTAAAACACAGCCAAATCACAACAGCTTTGTGTGTTATACTCACTTCAAAACTGGAGAAAACAACTCTGTGAGGTGCAAAGCAGTGGGGAAACAGGCCCAAAGAGTTCCAGCCGAATCCCTTAAAATTGGATTTAAGAGCTCAGGGTGCACAGGGCATGGAATAGGCAGAAGAGTTGCAAGCTCCATATAGAAAAGCATTCTATACACCTGTTTGATAGGGACTGTGCTTGTATATCTAAACAATCTAAGGTTAGAAACTTCACCCATCATCTACATACCTTCACATTAAAATGAACACAAGAAAATCTGTGTCCTCATTTCCTTGCTCCATTCTGTAAGGGTGTTTTGTTACTGTTTTTTTTTTTTTAAAAAAAAACAAGGTCAGTGATGGCCAAGCCCAAATTCAACAGGACGGGTGCAGTAGAAAAAGGACGTATTTTGCAGATATGGCCATTTGGATGTTCAGATGAGTGCTGAGGTTTTACTCAGTCTTTATGCTCTGAGGACAGACACTGTCAATGCTTTTCAAAAACCAGTGGGAGAACACTTCAACCTCTCTAACCACTCAGTGACAGACTTGAAGGTGGCAATTTTGCAACAAAAAAACTTCAAAAACAGACTCCAAAGAGAAACTGCTGAACTTGAATTAATATGCAAACTAGACACAATTAACTGTGGCCTAAACAGAGACTGGGAATGGTTGGGTCATTACACTAATTGAATCTATTTCCCTATGTTAAGTTCTCCTCACACCTTCTATGGGCCATCTTAATTATCACTTCAAAAAGTTTTTTTCCTCCTGCTGACGATAGCTCATCTCAATTGATTAGACTCTTCCTGTTGGTATGCATACTTCCACCTTTTCATGTTCTCTGTATGTATACATTTCTCCTGTCTGTGTGTTCCATTCTATGCATCCGAAGAAGTGAGCTGCAGCTCACGAAAGCTCATGCTAAAATAAATTTGTTAGTCTTTAAGGTGCCAGAAATACTCCTGTTCTTTTTGTCAATGGAAAGTGATATTATGGAAATAGCAAGCTTAATGTTCTTCCTTTTCTCTACCAACTTCACCTCAGTTTTTCCTGGATTCACCTTAGCCAGCTGTTTGTGATCCTGCTGCTGCGTTTGGCTAGGCCTGTGGATAGCTGGGAGAGGGTCCTATTTGCATCTGATGGAAAGGCAAGGTAGATCTGGGTGTCATTGGTGTATGTTACTGACATTTTAGTGCTTTCTGTTTCTCAGACTCTTTTAGTGGGTTCACATGGATGTTGTGGAGGAGGCAGGGTGGGAGAACATTAAAAAGGTTGTAGAGCAGTTTTTAAACTAGGAGATGGGGGAAAGCCGACTGCTGCAGAGGTGCGTGTGGATCGGACACAGACTTCTCTTAGGGGAGAGTCTGATGATAGAGAATCTCCAGGTTATAGTCAGGAGCAGAGGAATGAGAAGTATAATGTAAGGGCCGGATCAGATGACAAACAGTCACATAAAAAAGAATCTGGCACATCAGAAAAAGGCAGGCTAATAAACAGGGACAAGTTTTTAAAGTGCTTGTACACAAATGCCAGAAGTCTAAATAATAAGATGGGTGAACTAGAGTGCCTTGTGATAAAGGAGGATATAGATATAATAGGCATCACAGAAACCTGGTGGACTGAGACCAATCAATGGGACACAATCATTCCGGGGTACAAAATATATCGGAAGGACAGAACAGGCCATGCAGGGGGAGGAGTGGCACTATATGTTAAAGAAAGTGTAGATTCAAATGAAGTAAAAATCTTAAGCGAATCCACAGGTTCCATAGAGTCTCTCTGGATAGAAATTTCATGCTCTAGTAAAAATATAACAGTAGGGATCTATTATCGACCACCTGACCAGGACAGTAATAGTGATGATGAAATGCTAAGGGAAATTAGAGAGGCTATCAAAATTAAGAACCCAATAATAGTGGGGGATTTCAATTATCCCCATATTGACTGGGAACATTTCACTTCAGGACGAAATGCAGAGATAAAATTTCACGATACTTTAAATGACTGCTTCATGGAGCAGCTGGTACGGGAACCCACAAGGGGAGAGGCGACTCTAGATTTAATCCTGAGTGGAGCGCAGGAGCTGGTCCAAGAGGTAACTATAGCAGGACCGCTTGGAAATAGTGACCATAATACAATAGCATTCAACATCCCTGTGGTGGGAAGAACATCTCAACTGCCCAACACTGTGGCCTTTAATTTCAAAAGGGGGAACTATACAAAAATGAGGGGGTTAGTTAGACAAAAGTTAAAAGGTACAGTGACTAAAGTGAAATCCCTGCAAGTTGCGTGGGCCCTTTTTAAAGACACCATAATAGAGGCCCAACTACAATGTATACCCCAAATTAAGAAAAACAGTAAAAGAACTAAAAAAGAGCCACCGTGGCTTAACAACCATGTAAAAGAAGCAGTGAGAGATAAAAAGACTTCCTTTAAAAAGTGGAAGTCAAATCCCAGTGAGGCAAATAGAAAGGAGCACAAACACTGCCAACTTAAGTGCAAGAGTGTAATAAGAAAAGCCAAAGAGGAGTTTGAAGAACGGCTAGCCATAAACTCCAAAGGTAATAACAAAATGTTTTTTAAGTACATCAGAAGCAGGAAGCCTGCTAAACAACCAGTGGGGCCCCTTGACGATGAAAATACAAAAGGAGCGCTTAAAGATGATAAAGTCATTGCGGAGAAACTAAATGGATTCTTTGCTTCAGTCTTCACGGCTGAGGATGTTAGGGAGATTCCCAGACCTGAGCTGGCTTTTGTAGGTGACAAATCTGAGGAACTGTCACAGATTGAAGTGTCACTAGAGGAGGTTTTGGAATTAATTGATAAACTCAACATTAACAAGTCACCGGGACCAGATGGCATTCACCCAAGAGTTCTGAAAGAACTCAAATGTGAAGTTGCGGAACTATTAACCAAGGTTTGTAACCTGTCCTTTAAATCGGCTTCGGTACCCAATGACTGGAAGTTAGCTAATGTAACGCCAATATTTAAAAAGGGCTCTAGGGGTGATCCTGGCAATTACAGACCGGTAAGTCTAACGTCGGTACCGGGCAAATTAGTTGAAACAATAGTAAAGAATAAAATTGTCAGACACATAGAAAAACATAAACTCTTGAGCAATAGTCAACATGGTTTCTGTAAAGGGAAATCGTGTCTTACTAATCTATTAGAGTTCTTTGAAGGGGTCAACAAACATGTGGACAAGGGGGATCCGGTGGACATAGTGTACTTAGATTTCCAGAAAGCCTTTGACAAGGTCCCTCACCAAAGGCTCTTACGTAAATTAAGCTGTCATGGGATAAAAGGAAAGGTCCTTTCATGGATTGAGAACTGGTTAAAGGACAGGGAACAAAGGGTAGGAATTAATGGTAAATTCTCAGAATGGAGAGGGGTAACTAGTGGTGTTCCCCAAGGGTCAGTCCTAGGACCAATCCTATTCAATTTATTCATAAATGATCTGGAGAAAGGGGTAAACAGTGAGGTGGCAAAGTTTGCAGATGACACTAAACTACTCAAGATAGTTAAGACCAAAGCAGATTGTGAAGAACTTCAAAAAGATCTCACAAAACTAAGTGATTGGGCAACAAAATGGCAAATGAAATTTAATGTGGATAAATGTAAAGTAATGCACATTGGAAAAAATAACCCCAACTATACATACAACATGATGGGGGCTAATTTAGCTACAACGAGTCAGGAAAAAGATCTTGGAGTTATTGTGGATAGTTCTCTGAAGATGTCCACGCAGTGTGCAGAGGCGGTCAAAAAAGCAAACAGGATGTTAGGAATCATTAAAAAGGGGATAGAGAATAAGACTGAGAATATATTATTGCCCTTATATAAATCCATGGTACGCCCACATCTCGAATACTGTGTACAGATGTGGTCTCCTCACGTCAAAAAAGATATTCTAGCACTAGAAAAGGTTCAGAAAAGAGCAACTAGAATGATTAGGGGTTTAGAGAGGGTCCCATATGAGGAAAGATTAAAGAGGCTAGGACTCTTCAGTTTGGAAAAGAGGAGACTAAGGGGGGACATGATAGAGGTATATAAAATCATGAGTGATGTTGAGAAAGTGGATAAGGAAAAGTTATTTACTTATTCCCATAATACAAGAACTAGGGGTCACCAAATGAAATTAATAGGCAGCAGGTTTAAAACAAATAAAAGGAAGTTCTTCTTCACGCAGCGCACAGTCAACTTGTGGAACTCCTTACCTGAGGAGGTTGTGAAGGCTAGGACTATAACAATGTTTAAAAGGGGACTGGATAAATTCATGGTGGCTAAGTCCATAAATGGCTATTAGCCAGGATGGGTAAGAATGGTGTCCCTAGCCTCTGTTCGTCAGAGGATGGAGATGGATGGCAGGAGAGAGATCACTTGATCATTGCCTGTTAGGTTCACTCCCTCAGGGGCACCTGGCATTGGCCACTGTCGGTAGACAGATACTGGGCTAGATGGACCTTTGGTCTGACCCGGTACGGCCTTTCTTATGTTCTTATGTTCTTATGTTCTTATGAGAAGCAGTTGGATTCCTTGTGTTAATCCACAGGTGAGGGCTCAGGAGGGTCAGAAGCAGGTACCCCTCGCAAATTCTTGGGTGTGGTCTAAGAGGGATGACTAATGCCATCTCAACCATCTGGATAATTTTTGCTACATCTCTGATGTGGGATAGACACATGCCCTGGTAGACTTACCAAATGCTTCTGAGAATTCTAGCAGTGCAATTACGGACAGCTGCGCTGACCTTTGTCCATAGTCAAGAGAAGATTATCCGTCAGTGTCAAAAGGGCTTTCCCTGTCCCATATCCCAGCCTGAAGCCTGACTGAGAGAGAGTTGCAGAGTGTGGGAAGTGTCTAGGTGGAACTGGAGGTGACTTTTGGTGAGTTCACAAGTCACTTGCTTAGGCGTTGGAAGTTAGATACCAGGGGTCAGTTGGAGAGATCAGTGTGTTGAAGAAATTATTTCTTAAGTATTGGCTTTACTACCATGTGTTTAGCGAAGGTGGTAGATTTTCTTCCTCAAAAGAAGGTACCGACAATCTCAGCCAGTAGAGTTCCCAGACGCTCTTGTTTGTATGGGATTGGGAGATTTTTGCCTAGTCTGTGCCCCACCCACACTGAGCTCTTAAAGTGGGTTTAGTCAACCATCGTTTTAAGGAGTTCTGTTAAAAGTCTGTCTCCAGTGTGGGTGCAGTGATTGTCCTCCATTCTCCTTGCCCCTTCTGCTCTGCCCCAAGTGTGCTCTCTTCTCCCCAATTCTTCTCCAGCCCCAACGTCAGCATGCCCCCCCACAACTATGCACCTGCGATTTAGCTCCTTTTAGATTCCCCCACCTTGCCCCCTCCTCCAGAGTCCACATACACAAATTTAGTCTCCTCCAGATCTTCCCAAGTCAGTTCCTATTAAAAAGACAAGAAAGTTTTGCTTTAAAGAGACCTGACCTGCTTTTGCATCCTGTAATGTCATATGCTGCATTGGCACTAGATGGTGCTATAGCATCCTAAACATTAATGCTGGGCATCTGTGACCATTTGATTTAAAAATCTTACTGGAAGGGCCTACATTGTATCTTAAGCGTTCAGTTGTAGGTCTGGAGATACCAGTGCCTTTTGCTAATGGTTTGTGTTTCAGTTTATACCACCTGCATTTTAACCTTGACCAGATGAGTCTGGGCAACTTTTACAGATGGGTGTTTCATGCTTGAAAGTTATATATTTCCTATTATTGGGGCCCATAATTCCATGAAGCAAGCCCTACATTCTGTACAAACAGGGAATGACAGCTTATAATATACATTCTCAGCTCCCTTGTAAAATCTGTGACGCCACAGTTTGGCCCGGACAAAGTTTTCCATGCCTTAAAGTGAAAGCTGTCGCATAAAGCTTCCTCTAGCGTTTAGGGAAATGTGCAAAGGGACTGAGCGACAAATAGCTAAAGGAACTATATATTCAAATTTCCTTCCACATGTTTATGACCTGAGCTATAATATTAAATGTAGATTTTGTGCTTAATTCACAGTAAGAGAGCATAGCTGTATATATGCAAACCCGCCCATTTGGCTGAGATGGTCCCTGGGATTTGAACACCCATCTTAAACAGCTGGTGTGTTGGCCAATGCCTTCCCCCCTCGATATACCTCCTCCTCCAGGAAAAAAGGCCAGTAACTCAGGCCCAGCAGGAGAACCACTAGGGAAGGCGACTGAAGGAGCAAAGCTCTTGTCAGAGAGAGCAGGTCAGGCAGTGAAAGAGATGGGGTCAAGGAAAGGTGGCTCTGCTTCTTCTTCCTCTCCAGTGTAACAGCTAGAGACTCACTGGACCACACAGCTGCCAGCTGTTTTACTGGAGGGAAGAGCATCTGGGTGTGCACAGGATTGTTATGAGTGGGAGTAGGTGTCGGTGGGGGTGTGTGTGGCAGTTTTGTGGCTGAGTGGGAGGGAGGCCATTTTCAAACATAAGGATGTAGGCAAGACGTTTGGGTAAGTGTGACTGTGGACGGGTGTGTTTGTGAGAGCACACATGTGAGTGAAGGTGGTTGGGATACTGGCAACTGGGAGTGTGCATGTGGGTAACATCAGTGCACTTAGGTGGGCAGCTGTACCCTTGCTCTCAGCTTCTTAGCAGCCACCTGCTGACTGCCCTATCTGTGTCTTTCAGACAGACAGCTCTTCACCCCACCATGTGCAGCTGGCTCATGCGGAGGTTGAGCGGCAGTCAGCATTGAGGGCTTGGTTGGGGAGCATGCAATTATACAGACAAAGAAAAAAAGGTCATGAACAGGGCAGCATTTTTCTAAGGGGCAAGTTCACATAGAAGCCTGGATTTGGGGGCTGGAGTTCAGTGAACTTGATGTTATTTTCCTGTATCTTTCCCTCTCACCCATCTGAGAATTCACAGCCTAACATTCACCAAAGTGGGAGGTGCAAAGGTGGGATAAAGCCACCTTTGTCTTTCCCTTCAGTCTGGTGCCTAGGAATGGAGCAACAAAGAATGAGGGTCACAGTTTCTGGTAACATTAATTCAGTCCACAGCCCCCCTGCAAGGTGCCTTTACTTCAGAAATTACAGGATATGCATAATGACCATTCCTCTCACTCTGAGCTGAAGGTAAAACCGAGGCTTCCATGACTAGGGTCCAGCATCAGTTGCCTTCAGTCAGAGCTGTCTTTCTGCAATTCAGAGTTTATTGAATTGTAAGTACAGAAAAAAAAAGAAAAATTATGCCCAGACAATACAAAGTAATGGCTAGACACAGAGGAAAAAGCAGCAGGCAGAAACCAATTAAAGAACAAAGCAAACCAAACTGCCAGTCATGTAATCAGCACAAAATACTAGAATGTAACTGTAATTATGATATTATGACCATACAATGAGTATTTACAGGCAGGTAAAGTAGACTCTCTGGTCTACACTACAAACTTATGTTGGTATAACTACATCGCTCAGTGACGTAGTTATACCAATCTAACCCCTGGTGTAAAGAGTGCTGTGTTGATGGGAGGGGCTTCTCCCAACATAGCTACTGCCTCTTGGGGATGGGGAATACCTACGTGGATGGGAGAAGCTCTCCCGTTGGCATAGGTATTGTCTTCACTAAGTGCGACAGTGACGCAGCTGTGCCACTGCAGCCCTGTCAGTGGAGACACACAGAGGGAGAGCAGGCCAGGGATGAGAGCAAATTTCTGCATCGTACCCACAGTGAGGCACCTCATGCTGTATGATACAATGCATGGGTGAGAGGCAGAGGGAGGGAACCCAGTAGTAAAGAGGGATGGGAACAACCAAAAGCCACTGATCAGAATGATAGGTGTGATGGGACTCTTCATGCCCTACTGTGTTGGGGAGTGAAAGAATAGATTCTAGGTTGAACTGCTTGCTCATGACGTGTCAGCACAGGCCCACTATGGATGGGAGCTGCCATTTCACACATGTGAAAAAGGGAAAGAAAAACTTCATAGCATTTGCTTTCAGAACTTTACGAAAAGCAGAGTTAAAGCACTGCCACATGGAGAAAGCGACATTCAACATTTTTTGAAGGAAATTTCATAGGTACTTGTCTGAAAGACTGTTCACCCTGATAATGCATCACAAAATCCTGGTAATGGCGCTTGGTCCAAGGCAGGTATTGCCTTGTTGTCAGCACAATTTTGTGATCTGTTTTCCCAAGAGAAAACATGCACTTTCCAACATGAATGTCTTTATGGAAGTCAACAACAACAACAACAACAAGAACACACACATGTAAAGGCTCTGTAAGAGAGCACAGCCTGGGGCTCGCTCTGCAACCACCGCCATCTTGAACTAAAACTGGTTTCCAAAATGGAGGGTTTCATAGTAGACTTTATAGAAACAAAGGTAAAGTACTCAGAACACAGTCATAACTGTTACATAGCTACATATGCCATACAGCAGGGAACAGAAACAGGCAAGGAAAGAAGTGGCTAATACTCTTTTGGAAGGAAGTATAAATAACAAACAAGACTGTTGCTAGATCTCAAATGACTTAGATCATTCAGTAGCTAATAGAGAACAGTGACAGTTCCCTGCAAATAAATATAGAAGAAAGGCAACTGTGACAAGTCTTTTTCATAACAGTATGTGTTTTTCATAAAAAATAAGACAAAAAAAGTTAAAACGCAAAAAACCTCACCTCCATGTGTTATTAATGCAAGAGGAAAATCTGAAAGTGGCAGTGGTCCCAGTGAAAAATCTGTGTGCATCACAAAATCGGTCTATAAGGAATAAGAGTGACAGAGCTAAAGCACCGCATGTGTGTGATGAATGACTAATGAGTGGAGAAACCAAGACATAAATCTGTTAGCGGTATAAAATACTAGGAAGCAGTAGCAACTTGCTAAAATGAAACAAGTGAATCTGAAAAATAAGTACATCCCTGGCATAACCCTGCTTGAATCACTGAAGATATGTTAGGGATGGATTTGGCCAAAAGTATTTATTAGGATGCATAGATTAATGTTATTTTCTTTCGCTTTCATTAATGAGATACTAGATTGTGAGCAGTAACTCACAGGTCACTCAATAATCAGTAGCAATAAATAGCAGGAAAGAGAGGTGGAAATATATTCATTGATGCAGTGTAAGGGTCCCACATTTGGAGCCCTCTCACGTCACCTGCCACCACAAGCAGTATGGTGGCACAAATGACCAAAATATAAAATGAAACTAAAGAGATTCCTTTAGGGAAACCTTAAATAAATGCAGAAATAATTCCATGGCTTCTTAAGATAAAGAAAGAAAGAGAACTAGCTTGTCAGCTAGAATGTAGCCCCCTCTCCTGGAGCACCCCAGTCCCCAAGAATCCACTTGCTCCCTTTTCCTCCTAAAAGACTCTGTGTCCTAACTTAGGACCAATGCGCCCTGGGTTCCCTGTGCTCCTTGGGCTGATGGCAGGTGTCAGCTTAACTTGCTGGAGCTAAATTGAATTCTTAGTGCACGGTGCCTCCAGTTTGTTGCCAGGTGAATAAACTAATCTGCAGTCCCTATGACCTCCGCTGTCCCGTGGCTTTGGTGACAATTTGGTGGCAGGTATGCCGAAGGCGTGGGACTGGCAGACCTCCCGCAGGCATGCTGCCGAATCCGCATTACCGGCAGACCTTCCACAGATGTGCTGCTGAAAGCCACCTGCCTGCTGTGCTTGGGGTGGCAAAATACATAGGGCTGCCCCTGTTAAGTGCCCATCACTGTTGTGCCTGAGCATCTGGCAAACATCTGTGTATTTATCCTCACAACACCCCAGGAAGGAAGAGTGATTATCCTCATTTTACAAACATGGAATTTCATATGAGCTATTCCTATCTCAGAGCTGGAAGGGACCTTGAAAGGTCATTGAGTCCAGTCCCCTGCCTTCACAGCAGGACCAAGTACCATCCCTGACAGATTTTTGCCCCAGATCCCTAAATGGCCCCCTCAAGGACTGAACTCACAATCCTGGGTTTAGCAGGCCAATGCTCAAACCACTGAGCTATCCCTCCCCCCAATTTAGGAACTGAGGTAGAGTGACTAGCTCAGGGTTCCATATGTCTCCTAAGTTCCAGTCTAGTGCCTTAACCTCACGCTCATCCTCTCCCCCAAATTTAGATGACTTCAATGGAAGTACATCCGGGTTGAATTTTGGTTCTATCTACTTAGTCTATTCAGACACTTAGCCACTCGTGTTACTACGTTTTGGCCAAAAGCCAGAAACAAACTAAATATATTATCTTCACTCACTGGGGAAAAAGTGAGAGAAATGGATAAACAGACCTCAGGGACAGGTATGCTGTTGTAAAGAGAATGAAGAAAAATACAAATAGACTCTGTCCAAAGGTTATTGATTGATGAAAATGATGGGCAAGAGGAGACCATCGGAACAACATCAAATGCCACATGTTCTTTGGCAGGGAGATGGATCACCTACATCCACATACCTTGAAGAAATATGTGATTGGGTAACTATCACAGAACAAAGAAGCAGTAGGGATGTCTGAGAACCTCACCATATACCCTCCTGTACTAACAACACACTGTAGAAGCTTTTGGACTTTGGTGATTCTTGGCATGTGGGTGGAATACAACTCTGGTTTCTCTTCAGAGAGCATACATCTTTCACCTTTATACAGTACATTCCCCTTGCGGGTTGGTGTTCTATACAGTTCCCAGGAGCCAAGTGTTGGTTTCCTAGCAAGAAATGAGGTAAAGAGGATGTGAAGAACTATGCTTTTGGAATCCTCTTTGGCGATGCAGGGACACAACTAGAAATTTCCTAGAGAAGCTGGTTACCTGCCAACTTGGCCCCGGCTATCTAGCTCTGGCCTTCTCCTCTCTGACCCTTCATCCTGTAGATGCAAAAACCTTCCCCTCCAGGGACCGGGCTCTTCACTCTCCCTGACCCAGCAGCCCTCCATCTTGAGTGCAGCTTCCCAGCTTTGCCCTGCTGTGCACTGCTCCCCATCCCTGTGGAGAATCTCTTGCTAGGAGTTGCTCATGGGACATGGTCTTCAGGCATGGCAGGGTCAGTCCTACTGCATGGATTGCTCCAATCCTACTGGGAGCTTCACGAACACCCCGAGCACAAGGCTGGATCCTGTCTCAGTATCATCCCGGCAAGGGTGAGTGTGTGTGTGTGAGTGAGAGAGACATTGCTAAACAGGGCTGGGTCCAACATAGAAGGTGGGTGGTTATGGTTAGTGGGGGCTCAGACCCCCAAATCTTTCTATGCCTCAGTGCCACAGCTAGAGGTGGTCATAGCCAGTTAGCACCCACCCCCACCCAAATGGCATAGTGCTTAAAGTGGGGGGGGGAGGGTGTCACAGCTCCCCAGTATTATTTTTTTTTAAGACTGAGCTGAGTCACAACTGTTGCTGCCTTATACAGCTCCATCTCTGCCTACACCACTAAGCTCCAGTTACTCTCTTCCCATTGGCTCTAAGCTCCCAGTCAGCCAGGCAATCTGGTTCTGGCCAAGCACTCCCTCCAAGCAGGGGGCAGGTATAGGGCACACCTCGGCCAATGGGGAAGAAGTGATCAGAGCTGAGTTATGTGGCCCGGACCCTGTGTCATGGGGAACAGAGTGGCCCCTGGGGCTGGGAACAGGAACCCATGCTACAGGTCGCAACTCCCCTTATATTTGGCTTGGCCACTCCTCTGTCATGCCAGCAGGGAAGGGTCTCTTTCATTATGCCCCCCAGCTCTGGTTACTGCCTCCCCACTGGCAGAGGTGCACCCCAACCCACTCCTGGTGAAGGGCTGGCCACAGTCAAGTTTGCTGTGGATGTTGGTAGCCAAAAATAATTTGAGCCTCCCTTTCTGCCCTCATCTTTCCTGATTTTTTCTTTTTTCTTTTTTAAGAAGGATAATAAAAACTTGCAGGGGAAAATACAGCTATTTTAACCCTGATAGCAGGTGCAACTTTTTCCTCTTTGCTCTGCCTAACACAAACACAGAAAACCGATGTTAAATTTTCTATATACAATAGATGTTCAGTCTTAATAGAGTCCTATGTGAAGATAAATAAGAATAAATATATTCCTCTTTTCACTTCCCACCTTCTGTATTGAAGGAATCTCCTGGTTGACTTTTAGCTGACAACTGATTTAAAAGATTATGGCTGTAAGTAAGTGACAATAATATGATTTCTCTGTTACTTTCTATTACATAAAATTAATTAAAAGTATTTTTAAAAGTATCTGAACAGTGGCAGAACAGGTAGCATTCTCCATCTTTCATCTAGCTAGATAAATCACACTGTCTAGCATCTCATAGGTTTTTAATTTTTTTAAAATGAGTATCTTATATTTTAAGCTTCTTTCCCTTCTTTCCACAACTGAGGAATGGTGATACAAAGATTGAGAAATCCTGCTCTCTCATAATCTGCAGTTTTACAGTATGCTCCTTCTGCACCCACTAGAGATCTATGGGTGGAGATGCAGATTTCTTTCTGTTAATATCATAACATTAGATGCTGAGGTAGGATAAGAGCAGGAGGAAGAGGGAGATGAAGATGACATAACTGTGGTTGCAAAAATATACTGTCAGAGCTGTGTAAGTACCTATAATGGTACTATCAGATGCCAAATTAGAAAGTAGTTGTGACCGCCGCACAAATTTGAAACTCCCTAACATCCGTCAGCAATACCAGGAAAGAATCTGCTATAGTTGCTGAATTTTATAGGGCTTATCTCTCAGGAGTCAAAGGCCTTAACAGTGAGCTTATGGATAAGCAACAATAAATCATTAATCAGAAAAAAAAATCTCTATGAGACAGCCAGTCACTCAGGAATGTAAGGTCATACTTGCACCTAATGTAAGTCATATACATTTCAAAAACATGTAAGAAGTAAAGACATTTCTCAAGAATAGGATGTGAGCCAGGGACTTAAGGAAATGTGGTGGTTTTTTTCTTTCTTTTAAAAAAAGACTAGCTAGCTCCTTCTTCCCCACCCCAGTGATTGACCACCAAGTTGATATGGACTTGCTTCATTAAAACATGCCCCTCCCAGAGGTCAGGCCCAAACTTTCTGGCAATAAAAATCAATGAAGAAAAGAAAACTCTGCACGTCACCAACCCAACAGGACTCAGATGACAGATTTAACTTCAAGCATGTGGCTAAGGTCCATTGACTTCCATGGGATTAAAGTATATGCTTACATCTTTTGCTGAATAGGGATGAATTTAAGTATACTTTACTGAACTAGACACCTAAAAAAATAAATACAACGCTGTTTTAAATTAAGATCCTCCGATATTGAGATTTGAGTGTCAATATGGTTTAATAAAATAGATTGTTTTAAAAATATTTGAGGTTTTAAAACAGAGAGGTAGATGCCTATCCCGTAGTTGGTTGTCAGTATGAATTTAATGCTTGTGAGAGGTATCAGATTGACTGAAGCCCTCTATTCTGAAAGCAGGAACAGCATTGCCACTGGCTTCTCCATGCCTAATTTTGACCACATTTCCTAAAAATTTTCAGAAAAATTCAATCTCGGAAAGGTTTCAATATTTGTTTCATTTTCAATTTTTCTTCACCTATTTTTATATTATTTCATGATCTCAGTAGTAGCGGGTAATATGTCATGCCATGTCAGCAATAGTGGTTCATGACATGACAAGTCATAGCATGTCATAACATAATAAAATAGTTGAAATATTCTGTTTTCCCTTTATATTTTTAAATTCATTAAGGCAACTGCTACTTAGCACAGATTGAAACATTTTATCTTATTTTCTAGCTCAGTGTCTCCTGTTTGTGTTGTAATGGAAGAGTGACATTTTATTTAGACACTTTTATTAATACATTAAGAGCTTATTTTCTAGAACAGAAGAAGAGCAGCTCTTTTCAATATCCTAGAAAAATGATTCCAGGCTAACACAAGGATGTTGAGAACAGATGATTGAAACTCACAATTTTTGTTTCAGGGGAAAATTTGAAATGTTGATGTTTTCCTGCAAAATGGAAATTCCAAGTTTTGACCATCCCTAATTAGGACTACAATTAACAATCTGGAAGAGGAAGCAAACAGTGAGGAGGCTAATTCTGCACATGAAACAGCATCATTAGTTTAGTTGTGTCTAGAGAGACGTTTGTGAGGAAGTTCAGAATAGCCTGGAAGTCAGTTTTGCCAACACGGCACAAAATTTAATGTAGGCAAGTGTTATAGAAATAACCAGTTAAATAAAAAATGCTAGGTAATGAACACTGAAAGTAACAAGTACTCAAATGCATTGATGGGGTCTAAATTAATTGCAACAAAAGGAAAAAGATGGAGAAGTCATTATAGACATTTCAGTGCAAGCATCTGATCAGTTTATAACTGTGATCATAAAAATAACAGTAATTCTGTTTCCATGCTTATTCAAGTACTTGGCTTCACTAGTTCAGATTTCCAACAAAGTGCCAGTTGTGTTGGTGATTTCTCTAAAATGGTTGCATGTCCCCTGGGAATTAGATGGAGACCATCAATTTAATTTCATGTTGGCCATTGAACTACTATCAGATGGCAACAAATTTTGATCTGGAGCTAAGTAGGAGCATGTGATCTAATGGTAACATCTCATAACTATTACTGGCCTCCTGAGTCAGTCTTCCAGTAAACATGTTGAATAGTTACGGAAATTTATCATGCAATAACTGTTCTTATGAATATGCACAAAAACGCAGATTAGAGTTGAAAATGGTAACTACATCTTGAAGAACAAAACGTTGTAGTTTGAAAAAAATGCAGCGTTTAAAATGTAGAGTTAAGATTGCACAAGTAAGCTCTGCTCTGCCCCTTAAGGTCCACCACACTGAGCCATCCAGATAACAGATATGGGACTATAAGTATTTTAACCTTTCAAATGTTTAAAATGAAAAAATAATACCTTGTACGTTCATCTCAGCTCATCTCTGTTGATGAGACAACGTCATAGCCTCTTTCAAAAGAACAAAGTATTTCAGTTCTATACTTTGAGCCAGTCTAAACACACTCCACTCAGGGCAGTAGAAAGCTTTGTGTCTGGTAATCTCTTGGTTTTATGCTACATGTACAACTGGATCAATTTCTTCACCACAGAAAATCGTGAACAGGTAGCTTGGCAGTGCCTACTTCTGAAGGAATTGGATGTAATTTCTCCAAGGTTCTAAATCACTGGCCAGGATACAGAAATAGGCTTTATTAGTATGTCTCATCTCAGACATGTGCAGAACATTCTCAGGATAGAGGTTATCCTAAATCCCAGCATAAAATTTAGTGCCATACAGATTGATTCTGAATATTTTAAAATAAAGAGGGATTATTTTAAACATGTGGCTGTCCTGTAAACACATAGTAAATGTTGCTGTATTTCCTACTGCCCATAACAGTATGCCTAAGTCCTGTACAGCAAAAGCATAAAGAGCTCAGATCTGAGAAGCAATCTCAATGTCCAGAAAAGAAATGCTAGTTTAGGACAGCTAATTAGTCGAAAATTATTTGGTGAGTATCACATTCATTCAAAACCTGGAAAGAAGAAAAAGGCTTGACAGGGATTGGAGTCTTGCCAAACTATTGCTTACAGGAACAGTTCTGAAGAGCAAGTTCTAATGTCTTCAAATAAGCATGCCTTTCCATGGATCTCAGAAAGCTGAATTCTGGGGACTAGCAACAAAGATCCCCCTCTCCATGGTACCTCAACTGTGACAGCAGCAGAGAGGCAATTTCTTAACTATCTGGTTCCCAGACCACATAGGGTTTTAAAGATTGTCTAGTGACGTGTTGAATAATATCCAGAATGCAGTTGGTAAGTGAGCACAGTGCATGAAGCACACATGTTAGGGCTGGAAAAGGGCTACTGTGTTCTGCCCTAGATAAAGCTTCCAGCGGCTCCTAAAAGTCTGGATAACCATGATGAGATTTACATCTGAGAGGAATGATTGCCATCTCCAAGCTCGCTACAGATGGAAAAAGCACTACTAGCCACCACTGCCTTCTCCATGTCTGAAAACAGTGAAGAATCTAACAAGATTCCTAGCCCATGAACCACAGCTGAACCACAGCCCAACAGTATTCCATTGAAGGTACTGGCAAATTCTCCTAATCTCTTGATATGTCAGGGAATGCATCAAGAACAGTTCCATCTTATCTAGATTCAGTCTCAGTTCATTCGCTTCCAGCTCCAGATCTCATTTGAGCACTGAGAAAACAGTCTGTGTTCAAGGAGACACAGAGCCAAGCCTCATCTTCCTATTGTCTATACTGCAGCCCAAAACGCTTCACATGCTTCCCAGCTCACTGCATACAAATGAACAGGAAGGTTACAAGATCTAACTCTCTAACAGTCTCCATTTCATAGCCCTCTGGCTGTAGCAGCAGTGCTTATTACAGCCTCTGGAATCTCAGCCAATAAAGAGCAGAACCCTTGAAGGACTGTCTCATCTGCTCCAGCAATGCACTTCAAGAAAGCCAGCAACATTGCGAAAGCGACATAGGCTTTGTATACAGTATGTGCTCTGGGATTCAGTGTGAATACACACTATGGGTAACACAAACAAAAGAGGCAGCTCTCGTTTTGTGGTGTGATATAAAGGAACCTGCTAAGTGCAGTTAGTTCAGGTATTATGTTCTCTTGTCCCTTTCTGTAGAAGCAGCAAAGAATCCTGTGGCACCTTATAGACTAACAGACGTTTTGCAGCATGAGCTTTCGTGGGTGAATACCCACTTCTTCAGATGCAAGACCCACTTCTTCTTGCATCCGAAGAAGTAGGTATTCACCCACGAAAGCTCATGCTGCAAAACGTCTGTTAGTCTATAAGGTGCCACAGGATTCTTTACTGCTTCTACAGAACCAGACTAACACGGCTACCCCTCTGATACTTGTCCCTTTCTGTGTCAAAGCTACTGATAAGGGGACCACTGGTTGTATTTGTCTTGAGGGGAGTAGAGAGATGCTGTTAGTGCACCTTTGAGACTGCTTGCTGTTTGTAAATCTCCAGATAAACTGTTTTACACTCTCTGGAACTCAATCTTGATCATCTGTCATACAGTCAGAGTTTGAGGCCAGAAGGGACTACTAAATCATCTAATCTGACCTTCTGTGTAGCACAACCAGCCCCTGCTCACTAATCCAACAACTGAAATGACACCAAAAATATTACAATCCACAGGAGACGAGACTACTATGTGCCACAGACAGAACAATTGCAGATCGGGCAATGGAGTGGTGCAGATGTGTCTACAGTCCTGCAGAGAGTGGGTCCACTAGTCCTGAGCGTTATGTGGCTAGATGAGCAGTGGGACACACTTGCTATTCCTTCTTGTGGTCTGTGTTTTCAGGAGTGGATCCTTTGCAGAACCCACTATCAATCCTTTACCCAAGAAAGAGGCACTGAGTGACTGGGAATGTGAAAATACCTTGGCCCTGCATCAGAGACTCTTTTTAGGTGACGCTTTTTGTTTAAGTTCTTAAATGTTATCTTTGTCATGGCACCCCAGTAATGCCTCCCACAAAACAATAAAAGCCAGTGTGGCTGGAAAGACAATGCCAAATTATTTACCATGTATGTCCAATTTTGATTAAAGTGGCCATCTTTCTTCTAAGCATACTCTCATTATTTACCACTGAGAAGGGTCATCTGATACATCTATTCCAACTCCAATATTTTAAAACTCATTTCATGTTTAAAGAACAGGAACTAACTAGTTTCTTTTACAGTACTTATGGAAAGTTACGTTGTATGATGGACTGTGTTCTGGTTTGTATCAATTTTATACCTCTGTAAGCCCCAGTAAAGGCCATATGCCAAATAGCTGGGAATTCATTCTTTAAAGTAAAAGAGACCCGTTAAAATGAAAGAAAAAATAATTATGCCAGTAGTAGTTTCTGAGAAAAAAATAGGGTGTGCAATCCAAGGAGTTCTTAATCTATAATACTAGTTTACTGTGTTTGAGTGACTTTCTTTTGGGAAGAGCAGAAAATTGTTTCTACTTGCCCAAATATGACTACAGTTCTTCACTGCTGCCCTTTGTTAAATTTCATACCCAGTGTACAGAATTCTCCTTGCTTTTTAGGGTATGCTTTAGGGTATGCATTTGTTCTTGCCAGGAAAATTCCCTCTCGCAACACAACCATATTACAGGTAAAGAAGGGAAACAATTTTCTTTTGTGTTTAACCATTAGATAAGCCATTATTGGTACTAGTCTTATTCGTGTCGGTAATGCCTTATCTAACGGTAAAAGGCAAGAATTTCCAGAGCTCCAATTTATGAAGTTAAAAAACAGACAAATCATATTACCCTTAAGTGTCCTGTTCTTCTACTTATGCTATGTTACTGTAAGCCACTAACTCAAGTAGTTTCAGCTTTACAAGACAAAGTTATTATTTATAATGAAGTAGCAACCAAAGGCCCACTCAGGATCAGGGCACCAGTGTACTAGGAGCTGTACTAACATATAGGAAGGCCTGGTCCCTGCTCCAAAGAGATTACAATGTAATTTAAAATAAGAGGCAACATGTGATTATAACCAAAAATAGGAGGGGAGAGTGGGAGGGGTAACAGGAATAAGAATACATTTTTACATAGGTTAGCCTGTTTGCAATCACTTTGATGGTACCAAATCATTTAAAAGTTAAAAAATCCCAACCATTACCCACAATCCCCACTGGCTCTCCACTTAAAAGATATGAATTGGGCACTTTCATGTAGTCATCACATGAGCTGGATCCTGGAGAGGACTCGGAAAAGGCAGCCATAGCAGTATGGATTAATTCAGGGATAGCGTTCCAGGTGCAAGGGACAGCATGGAAGACAGTAGAGATGTTCTGAGGAGAAGTGGACAAGTGAAGGATCAAGACTGGCAGTGGTGGCATGAAGGAAGCGAGAAGAGTGACTCAGTAAAATACAAATGCATTTAAGTTGGGAAGAGCAGAGTTGTGAGGCCTTAACGGTGACATCAAGAAGCTTGACTTTGATGAAGTGGAGAAGTGCGGGGGGAGGAATGACATGGGCAGAACAGGCATGGAAGGTGTTAGCAGCTGAGTTTTGAATGGACTGGAGGCTGCAGGTGTCAGAGAGGAAGAGAAGACCAACAGTCAAGATGGAAGTTGAAACTCTCATCCAGGCTCTCACTAGCTGCAACAGGTTTCTAGGTCATTAAAAACACCATATATGGTTGGGCTGCCATAGATTTCAAAGTATGTGTATATGGTGATTACTTGTGGGTAGGGAGTCATGTTCCTGCAAGTTACCACACCACATGCTTTCATAAACTCAAACACAGAGAAACATCAGCTGAAAACTGTCAGTAAAATACTAAATGAGGAGGAGGAAGTTTGAAAGGACAGTTCATGTGTTGGAACCAGGCAGGTGACACCAAACAGGCTAAGCCTTTTATAAAATTGCTTTTGTTCACCATGTCCCAAGTTTTTTATGTAAACTCACCATAAATACTGGTCATAAGAAAACATTTTGGTGGTAGGAGGTTGATAGAGTTAACTATGATAACTAAAACATTATGTCAGTTTCTTTTGAAAAGTAGAAAACAGTGTGGGAGTTGCATCAATCCGATAAATCTACCAGGAAATTGTCATGGTGCAATGGTAATCAGCTCAAAATGGCTTCACCATATACATTCACCGTTAGTGTACTGTACCTCTTCAGGATCTAGCCCACTCTGTTGTACTAATCAGAGCTTGTTGACACACAAACTGGAATAACTCCATCACTTGTATTTCACATCTATACTTATTTTGGTGCCTGTTGGTGTGTGGACACTTATTTTGGATTAAGAGTATCTTATTTTGATTTGAACTTAAATCAGTTAAAAATAAGCCCTGGTTAACTTATCCATGCAAATATTTTTGTTTGAGGTCTGTGATGGGGTGGGACGCAGCACTGCGGCACCTCCTACAGTCTGTCTTGGGAATTAACGCTGCACCCTCTTCTGGTGGCGTCTTACCCGCCGTCACCTCTGCTCCTGGACCCATGTTGCCCCAAGGACTGTGGCGTCCTCTTCAGGACACAGCACTCTGGATGTGTCACACTCAGTTCTCCCCCATTCCAGGGGAACTGCAGTCCACTGTCCAGCCACTTCCTTCAGTGGCAACCACAGCCAATTGTCTGGCTACTTCCTCAGTGGCAAAGAAGTGGGGGGACCTGGGCTCATCCACTACTCCAGGTCCTGGTCCAGGGACCCTGTAGATGGCATCCATGTGCTGTCCCCTCCAACCTCTCCGTACCTTTTCCTGGGCCACTTCCCCATGGCTCCCAAACACCTTCTTCACCCTTACCTCAGGACTTCAGCCTGCCAGTCTTATCAGCTACCCAGGAGATCTTTCTAGCCTCCCTGGTCCCTGCTGGCAGCACTGCTCTGTCCAGGGTGCTGGCACTCCTTTCTCCTACTAGAAGCTTCGTCTTCTCCCCTCAAGCTCCAATCAGCTAATGACCTCTGCTCTGCCCTGCAGCCCTTCTTATATAAGCCTGCTGGGACATGATTGGCTACTCCTCTCAGTGGACTGCAGGCCACATAGGAGGCATGAAGTGCTGTGTCTGGGTTTGGTTAGTGGTGGGATGAGGGCAGCATCAGGATGAGGGAGGGAATGAAGATCTTGCCTTGTTCCTGCTGGTCATAGCAGCTGTGGGATTTTGCAGAAAAATTGTTCTTTATTTCTCAGGGTTCTGGGTACCATTTTTGGGTCATGACCCATAGGCTGGCAAATGCTGCATTAGACCTTCCAACAGCCATTTAAGAGACTTTGGAGCCACAAACGCTGCTAAGAAATTACAAAATTGTCACAGTATTTTAGATTCTGTATTGTGGGTCTTTGGAAGAATGTGTGTGGAATCACAGAAACTTTAAAAATGCAAATTCAATCCATGTTCATGTTCAAAGGAGGAGACTAGGACAATAGGACTAGTAGAATAGGACTATTTTGATTTTTATCTGGGAAAACTTTTGAAGAAAACAAGCTATTTTTCACTTTCTTATCCATAGTGTATTAATCTTAGTGTTGTTTTTAGCCAGAGATTTAAAAAAAAAAAGAGTTTCAGATGAAGGCCAAATCCAGCACTTAACTGCCTTCACCAAAATACTTTTCCATTAAGGAAAGAAAAGTAACTTTAGAATAGATGGGGAGACTTTTTTTTAAGAAAAGCTGCATGAAACTTTTTCTACTGATGTTTTAAAATAAATTTTCATACTTACCAGAAATGCAGCATTGGCTCACTGAAGAGAAGTTTTAATACTTAGAAAACAAATACATCATGAGCCTTGCAAGCTTCTCTACTGCTCCCAATGAACTGCATCATGAACTAGAAGGACCATTGCCATGGGGCTGAGGGAGAACATAGTTCAGATCCCATGCTCAGTTTATTCCTGGGGATATGTGCTGAGATAGCTCTTTTATAGTGCTTTTCATCTGCAGATCGCAAAGCACTTTTCAAAGGGAGGGCAGTATTAACCCGCATGTTACAGATGGGGAAATTGAGGCACAGAGGGATTGTAACTTGCCCAACATCACCTGTGTGCTCAATACTACAAGTAGGTGCTGGTGGGCAACTCTCTGCTAACAACTAAAGTGAAAATAAAAACACATTTCATATAGGCCACGGGACAGTCAACGAATATTCATGACCTATCACAATATTTATTGATCATGTTTATCATGGTAGCACCATTGTGCTAAGCACTGTAGAAACAGAGTAGCAGCCAGTCCCTGCCCTGCAGAACTTCATTCTAAATAGACAAGACAGACACACAATGGGGGGAAGGGGTAAAACACACAAGCAGAGTGAACTAGGTGCTGGTGGCGGCAAACATCATGTTAGTGCCACAATTTAGCTCAGGTTAATCTTGAACCAGCAACCCAGAAGTGAAAGATTCCATCCATCAACTCCTTAGGCAGGAGAAGGGGAAGTATTTCAGCCTGAAATGTCTGTTTTGTTTTTAAAAGGTTATGGGAATGTAGACCCACCTAAACATCCTAAGCCAAGTCCTGCCCTTAGTTACATTGGTGCAACTCCATTGAAGTCAGTGGGGTTGGATGGGTGAAACTGAAGACAGAATTTGGCCCCATGTGTTTGAGATTGTTGAACTGACCGCAGACTTTCTCCACCAGTGCTCGAGTCCAGAGTAGGTTTCCTCCAGCCTTCTCTCAGAGGCCCTAGCAATCCTCCTCGGCGGCACTTGGTGTTCAGACTAGAATTTAGGAGCTTCATTTAAACCACTCAGAAAGAGTTCTTTTCACTTCTGTTGGCATAGGGGGCCCTTTGTTTTGTGATCCCTTGGGATCTCACGAAGACTCAGGAAGTTAAAAATCTTCTTGCAGCCATCCGTACCCCTGCAGTGCTGTCAATTCTCCTGAAGTCCGCTGGCTCCTGGTATACCTGCTACACATATGGCAAACGATCCCCTTTCATTACTGCCAGCACATCAGGAACCACTAACATATAAAAGCTGGGCCTTATGAATAAGTCCCTTCTTTTTCATGCCCCCCGCAGAGGAGGATTACAGTTTGTTTACACTGACATTTTACAGAAAGAGAACCGCATTTCAGCTTCCAGAAGCCTATATTTTAAAATCTTCAGCCTGTTCTTTGTGAATACTCAGTGTTTTCCTTAACCATTTCTTTATAAGCAAAGCAATACACAGTAGGTGTTATTATAGCATTTATTTCTATGGTGTTTGCCAGTCTAATGAAGTGACATATCTTAGAAAAAGTTGCTTTGGAACAATTTATCTAATTTATGGCCTGATTCTGCAAACCATTACTCACACGTAGTCCTTTCTCACGCAGATATCATTGATACCTATTGGGCTGCTCACCCGAGTGACGGATAGCAGGACTGGATCCTTAATCTTCAGATGATTGCTAATGTAACAAAGGCCAGCTGGCTGAGTAAACTAATGGAGAGCACCACATACTTATTAGGAGAAGGGAGACAGAGCGAAAACCTTTTCCAGCATACAATGTGATTCTGTATAATTCAGCAGCGGAGCTTCAGTTTAGAGAGAACAAAGCACATCTTATTTTCCAAGTCTAGGATCTGTTGTAAAGGGAAATGTTTGTAATCAGCATCTGTACTGTATCAAGAACCACTCTTCTTAAATACAAGGGAACAGACAGGGGATGTATGAAACTGGATCTTCAAAGTGATGTTTATACTCTGCCATGGAACAGTACAGAAATGCTTTCTGCTGCAAGACATTTCATCAGAAGACCTGAAGTAAGAATTTCTGATGCACACCTTTTGGGCCCTGAATGAGATACTATATTTATGTTATTGGAAATAAAATGAGCTTTGGGAAGCTAAGGTACAAGAGAAAAGTCTGAGGCAGATGCTTAATTCATGTTAGTTTTTGATGTATTATTCATCTTTCCACATTACATGGTTAGACATGAACAGGTTCTTCTTGAATGATGCTGATAATATACAAATAAAATAGAAGATATTTTGAAAAAAGTGTCCTGTATTTGCATATTTGCAAAGGAGAATGCATCACTCACACAAGGGATTGAGACATCGCTAGGTAGAATGTCAGGGAATTTGTACGTTTTTTTATTGAACATCATCTAGTATTTTAACATTGTGTTCATTTATATACCACTAAAGATTAAAGGCCTGATTCTCATGTACACCAAGGTCATTTTGACTTAGTCTACACTCCAGTTTGCACTGGTTTAATTAATGGCATGTTTTTAAAAGTCAGTTTAATGCAAAATCCTGCGTGGATATGCTTAATTCAGTTTAAACCTGTGTTACATTGATTTCGTTGATCTATTACCAGTCTGAGCTTAACCAATTATTAAATATTATTATTTAATATTATAATATTAAACAAATATAAATATATCTACACAGGACATTGCAGTGATTTAACTACATCAGTTTGTTACATGATTTAGTTAAACTGGTGCAACTTCTGTGTTTAGACAGGCAGGGAAATCCTTGTGCCATTGAAGTCAATGGGATTTGTGCCATTGACTTATATGGGGCCAGGATTACACACAGGGACTTCATGCTGCTCTAGCAGTGGAAAGAATCCTTCAAGTGAGAATAAGTTATATTTACATGTGGTATAAGGCACCCTTTGTGTGCATGAGAAGTAGGTTCTGAATATATGTTATCAATGAGTCATAAATCTTTACAGAGTAATATTATAATAAAACTAAATATATTTGAGACTTCATACAGTAATACTGTATAAATCAAACCACCCCATCTACTGCCTGTGTAAGAGTATCTTTACTACCACCGGAGGAATCACCACCGCCCCTCAAAAAAAAGCCCAAAAGGCAAAAAACAAACAAAAATCCTCATGTAAATAAACACACTAATGTAGGCAAACTTTCTGAAGAAACAAAAATAAGACATCTGCCAATAAATCACTGCTCTGGACATGGATAAACCACAGGGCAGGAATAAAATAATTCCTAGTAATCGGTGTCAGTGCCAAAACAGAAACTGCATCTTTGCACTTGCTGTTGTTATGGTGATGCTTCCTCCAAACATTCTCTCCTCTCTCCCAAAGACATTCTATGGTTTCCCCATCTGGCTCTCGCTTTCTTGTTTAACCCAGTGAAATTAGCTCGACTGCTCATTTGTCACTTTGGAAGTGCAGTAGCTGAGAACATGTGCTGTGCGGAGAGGGCAGGGCAAGCAGATGGTACTTGAGAATAGACAGACAGATGCATTGAAGAAACAACAAAACTGTTGATATGAAATAGAGTCTGGAAGATGATGAATTAGATTTGTGTTTGATGATGCATGGCCAACTTCATTATGCAAAGGAGGGTTGTTTCTCCACACCCATTCTTATTTTCTTTTGGACTGTCTGCCAGCACAGGCTGGCATTCTTTCTATATTGTTCAAGCATATGTTTGTTCTTAAAAAAATAAATGAATGATCAGTGACCTCAAGTTTCAGATGGTGAGCTGAAAATTACAAGGATTTCTATGTCTCTGAAACCTGGAATAAATAGTGTTTTGTTAAGGTTCCCCCTTAAAAATATAAATAAATAAAAACCAAACAAACAGCACAGCTACTGCAGTCACGTTAGGTTACAAGATCTGCCAATTGTTTGAAAATAGCTCAACTAGTTTGCTCTTTGCAATTTTGTACCTTCAAAAGTTGGGAAACTTACTGCATGTGCAACACAAACACTGAAAATCCAGCTTAGTTTCCAAAACCCACAACTATATTTTAAAAAATTATATTAAACAACGCATTCCATTTAAAGGATTTAAAATATTTTATTTATGCTTGTGCATTTTATATCTACAGGGCAGATTTCAATCAGTTATGCCAGATATACCAATCTTTAACTTCACTGAAGTAAACAGATTTATTTATACCAGTATAACTGAGATCAAAATCTGGCCCACAGTCTCCAGAGATGAACAAAGAGAGACACCTCTTACAGACACCTCTAAACTATGCAGAGTCAGCGCTGTAGACAGCAAATTGAGGCAAAAAACAAGCATTGTGAAAAATTCCAGAGGAATCAAAGGCACAACTGAAGTAGTTATATAGGTCTGTGCAAGAGCAGGCATGTGGGAAGAAACACTAGATGTGTAACAATGTGCTTTGTTCTCCACAAGCAATCTCTTGAGTCTAGTCAGATTAAGGCTGGTTATGAAAAGAAGAGTGAGTGGTAGTGGCTAGTGAAGAGTACAGTGGAACACATGAATGAAAAATTTTATTTTAAATGTTTAGCACCTACATTATTTATGTCAGATTATATTATCTGGAGAACAATTAATGTTATTTGAAACACTGAACTCCTAGCAGCTCATCCTAGAGAAAATTACTCAATGGAGAATTCTATAGAACCACTCTACACCCTCCTTGGAGCACATATCACCCCAACATGGTTAATGCAATAGTTTGAGAGCTTGTCCACATCTCAGTGATGACCTCTATGACTATTCCCTCTGCTCATCTGAGATCATGGCTTCCTTTGATTAATAAGTGATGATAAAGAGAAAGCACCTCACTGGTGGAGAGTAATTCCTTGCTTGTGAGAAATAGCGTGGCTAAGCTTCAGATGCTGGTAGAACTTGTGGAAATCAGTATTGTCTCCTGTGAACATGGCTACAGATCAAGCGCATGCATTTCTGCAGCTTTCCAGACTACAGCCAGTGTTGTGAGATGACCTCAGAAATATTTCAAAGGAGTTTTTTGGCAACAGAAATTTTGTCCCTCTTTCAACAGGTGGTATTGTCAATGCCGATTTGTGCAGTACTGCAGGGTAGCATTCTCCGATGCAAATGGCACATCCTCATTGATAGATCTATCAATCTTGGTCCTCAGACTAAGCCTCTCGGTGCCATTTCCCCCCTCATCCACAATACTGCCTCAGGTTCTGAGACCTGTGGAAGATTCTAGTGCCCTCACAGCATCTTCTGAAAAAACAGAGCACACACTGCACATAGGGAAGAAGTTACCTCTAGCTTGCACTGTCTGTTTCAAAGGTCAAGAAAGTAGGATGAATTAGTTCATATTTGAGCCATACTGGTTCCCGATCCCTGGTTTTCTTCTGCTGCTGCATACTGCAGAAATCCTCAGATGTGGCCAAGGTATTTTCCTCATCGAGACATTAATCCTTGCTGGTTTTGTCCTGCAAAGACAAAGGCCTCGTGGGTGTAGGAACTGCAGTCCTAACAAGAATGAGTTATCACTCCCTTCTCTCTAGCAAAGTTTCTCTCTACATAATCATTTGAAGTTTACAGGGAGTTAGAGGGCTTAATTTGTGTCTAACTTATAGGTTTAAAGGCAAAGTCTTGGTAGTCTATTATACGTGATAACTTCTTTCTGACCATGCACCAGTTTTACTCTGCTGCGGCTCCACTGGGCCTCATCTCTACTACATTTTTTGTTTTACATCTGTGCAATTCCATTCAATTGAGTTATAAGGGTATAACATTGGAGTACCTCGGAGGTGAGCTAATCCACTGCCTTTGGTGGGATAACTCCTGATTTACACCATTGCAAGTGAAATCCGAATCAGGCCTCCATCACAATTTGCAGGAAAAATTGTGAATGAGAAGTCCCCCATGCTGACTTTGGCTCTATTCTTGGAACACTTGGTAGCACAACTCCCCCCTGCCCAGCACTTGTTTTTAGACCCAAGTTTTACCCCTCTTCCTCACAAACCTGGTGTTTTCATGGTTAATTATTACTGTGAACAACTGACACAGAAATGCTGAAACAAGAAACTGAAATTAAAGAAAACCCATGCGGTGTTTGTTAAAGGAAAGAATCCCACCTCTTTGCAAGGATTCCTCTTCTGTTCGTTTTTGTGGTCACAGAATTGGCTCTGGGAGCACTGAATACTAAATTGTAATAGAGTAGCTATCCACTCCCTGTTTCTGTTCTGGTTTTCTGGCATGCATTAGCAGAACCTGCTTCTTCATAATGGAGAAGATAAGTTTAAAATGCATGGACTACAGCTGGACTACCTGGAGACACATAATTGTAATTGAATGACAGGCTGCCAGCATGATTCAAACATCGGATGCACAGAAGAACTGAGAATGTAAGTGATTAATTCAGAAGTTTGTTTTAAAATGCAAATATAGTCAAATTCTCTTGAAGTTCTAGTTTGCCCCTTTGTATAAGGAGAGCTGCATACATGAGGGGCTTCCATACATGACATATACACATTTTCTTTGTAAACCTGGGGATTTGGGGGGGAAAATATTGCATACCAGAGGGATTTGTATATATCATAGCTGTGTAACTGGGCTTAACAGGATCAGGCACAGCAAACAAGATATAGAAGCACTCACACAACAGGAAGCACTGTAAGATGAAACTGTGGTAATTCAATTATGCTAATGCACTCAATCTTTAGCAGTGAAATGATGGGCTTTTGGGTTCAGGGTCATTTTCTGTAAGCCTAGCAAGGTCCTTACTCTACAGGGACAGGTTGGAAGGGATGGGTACAGAAGGGATCAAGTTTTGGGGGAACATGCAGAAGAGTTCTGTGCCCACTAAAGCACTTACCTCTCCAGAGCATGGAATAGAACCCAAGATTCCTGAGTCACCATTTCTCTGTTGTCAGCAAATACCTGTGAAGCCCACTAGCAAAGTGTCCCATCCTTCTCCAGTGACAGGATGTCTCAGGATGACAACCAAATACCACTGTTAGTTATTCAATTAAGTCTATGTAGAGGCTCTAAAAGTTCCTACTCCTGCTGATGAACCACGTGAGTGTCAACATAATGCCACATGATGGAATTTCTGATTGTTTTCCAGTAATACCGTCTTTAATTACATGATCACATGCTATTTTCCCAAAGGACTCTTGCCTTATTCAGTACACAAGATGGACATGCTCTAAGGATGAATCAAGGTTATGTAATGAAGGAGACTTGTCTGGAGGAACCCTGCCTTATTTGTTTCTGAAGCCAGAAGGTGTGTAGGGAATAAGGTGGGGATGGCAGGAACAGAAATGATTGTCTCACATTTAAGGCAATTGCGTGCCACCTGAGAGAACGGGACCCTGTCCCTGCTCTGACACCGAGTTCCTGTGTGATGCTAGGCAAGTCACACCAAACTGTTCACAAGAGATCATTAGTTGTGTGTTTCTCATTTGCTGAGTGCCTGACTTGAGACCCTGAGGCCTAATTAGCAGAAGGGCTGAGCACTCACAGCTGCAACGGAAGTCAATTAGAGCTGTACATCGAAAGTGCTAAGTATGCTGGGAAATAAATCCATTCTTCAGTCTCTTGAATTGGACACCCAAAATGGGTGGATACATTTGATGTTCTCTCTCTGTGCCTCAGTTGCCCAATAGAGAAAATACACCCTAATTTCACTGAGATGTTATGAAAATAAATTAATGCCTCTAAAGCACTGGGATACTATAGTGATGAGCACCATAGAAAGCCATGAGGAAATGAATAATTCTGTCATGAGAGAAGAGTTTGAGTAGTGTGCAGTAAGTAAGGCTTGGTGCCATCCATTGAACAGTGAGGAGAAAAAAATATTGAATAACTGCTCATTAGGTAAGCAACTGTGCACTGAAGGAGGCAGGGGTCTGTGCAAAAACTAGTGTGTGATCATGTAATTAACAACCATCATAATGCAGGTGTGCAAGAGGGGCACAATAAGATTGCACGGGTAACCTTAATGCTGCCATTTCTTAACTTCTGAGTACTTGGCTTTGCAACCTTACTAACGCGCTAACAGTTTTGTATGTGAAATATAGTAAGAGTGACATCAAATATGTTTATAGAAATTAGATATGTTAATACCATTTCAATCCTTTTTGGAGAACAGCACATGGAGCCTATTTCTCTTTTATAGTTATATATTCCATACAGAAATCAGGAACCCTGGCTGCCATCAACTGAAGCACATATAGGAAATGCAGCATGAATTCAGGACCTTTAGCTCCAGAAAAGAACAGCTCTGACTCCTTAGCCAGAAGGAGAATCTCGGTCAGCTGTCAGCAGTTATAGGTGTAAGATTTTAAAGAAGGGACATGGTAGAGATATGCAAAATAATGGAGTAGTACAGAGAATATAAGCCAGGTGCTTCTATTCACCTTGGCTAGGATTTTCAACTGCACCTAATACCCTTAGGAACCTTTGAAAAATCTCAGCCCTTTTTGTCATAAGGCAAGACAAGAAGAACATACAATGAAATGAAAAGCATCAAATTTAGAACTGATAACATTATTAAACACACAATGCATAGTTGGCTCCTGGAATTCACTGCCACAAGAGATCATTGAGGTCAAGTGCTTAGTAGAAGCCCAAACAAGATAACACATTTATATGGATCGTGGGAATATCCACAGACACACTACACAGGACAAAGTAGAAGACAAACTTCTATACTTCCCACCATAAGCCATTCTCTATCTGAAAGGGATGGGGGGGAATCTACTATTCCGCAATTGTCCACTGTGGGGAAAGTCAACTATCAGTTCAACTGAAAGAACTCCAAGAAGCTCGGGACCATTTTCTCAATTGTTTTGCATCATTTACACCTATGTAAAGTGGACATAGAGAGGGTATCAGGATCCCAGCAAGGACAGTCAGGGCCAAGGTCCAAGCAGGGGCATACCTGAAGCTGGGAAAAGCTGAGGAGTACATATTTGGGTTCCAGGCCAGGGTCAATAGTGAGGGTCAGAGTCTGAGTCAGGTTTCAGGGTCCAAGTCAGGAGGCAAAGTCCAGACCAAGTCAAGGTAGAGCCAGGAATAGGAACAGTCATAGCAGCTACAGAAGATGAACACTTTCTGGTAAGCCTCTTGGGTTTATATAGGGCTGGAAGCCAATCAGAAGCCATGACACTGCTGTCTGTCAGATCCTGGAGGCGGAATTTCCCCTGGTCTGTGTCTATGGTGGGTGATGGGAAGTGGGGTGCAAGCTAGTTACAGCTGCTGCTGGGTGGCAGCCTGGAGTGGCCAGCTGCCTGCTAGCTGTACAGCCCTCAGTTCTAGCCTTACAGGGGGTTGAGATGTAAATGACTGCCCAGGTTACAAGACAGCAAAGCATCAGGCACTCAGAGCTTAAGAAGAGTTTCCTGTCTCCTACAAGGTTATTTCTCCCAGGGAGGAGGATGTGGCTCACAAGGGAGCTAGATAAATTCATGGAGGATAGGTCCATCAATGTCTATTAGCCAGGATGGGCAAGAATGGTGTCCCTAGCCTCTGTTTGCCAGAAGCTGGGACTGGGTGACTGGGCATGGATCACTTGATGATAACCTGTCTGTTCATTCCCTTTGGGGCCTGTAACGGGTTGACTCACCCCTGTGGCACCTCCTGCTGGTGACTCTGGGGAATTAGCTCTTTCCAGCCCTGGAGCGCCCTCTGCAGGCCGGTGATCCACCTGTTTAGTACTGGCCCCCGTGTCCCTCCCTGGACCCCGGTGCCCTTTTACATGGGGTGCTGCCCCTTGGCAGTAACCCCTTTTTCTCTGGGTCTCCCTCAGGGAACCCTCACCCTACTATCCCCACTTCACCTCAGTAGTGGCTACTGCCCAGTCTCTATCTAGCCCCCGTTCACTGGGGCAGACTGCAGTATCCAGTACTCATCATCGGCAAAGGGGGTTTGGACCTGCTGCCTTGGCCTACCCCTAGGTTGCCCCCCGCAACCCCCAGTACCTCTTGCCCTATGCTAGGCCACAGCCTGGGGTTCTCTAGGCTGGAGCTTTCAGCTCCTCAGCCCTTCCCCAGCCCTGCTTCACCCTAGGTACCTTGTCTCAGTTCCCTGCAGCCAGGCCCTTCTCTCTCTGAAGGCAGAGAGAGACTGACTGGGCTCCTGGCTCATAGCCTTTTATAGGGGCCAGCTGTGGCCTGATTGGGGTGTGGCCCAGCTGCAGCTACTTCCCCAATCAGCCCAGCTTTGACAGCAGCAGCTCTCAAGCCCTGCCAAGCCGCTTTTAAACCCCTTAAAACCAGGAGCAGGGATCCACCCTGCTACAGGGCCACTCTCAGAGGACAGGATACTGGGCTTGATGGACCTTTGGTCTGACCCAGTATGGCCATTCTTATGTCCCTCTGCTACCAACCCACCTGTACCAACAATAAGGGCTACATCTGACCCTTGCTCAGTTCCCACTGATGTCAATGGGAATCTTGCCATAAATTGAGGGCATCTTCAGGGCTCTAAACCTGAAAAAAATCCATCAGGTTAAAATCACATGCCCTCCAGTTACAGCCTTACCCTTCTATGATATCTTTACATTACACATCACACTGAATTTGCATTGCAAGCATGAAGGCTAGGATCACACAATACCTGCCAAGAACATCCACGCTGGGAAGGCAAAGGCACTGGTATCAGCCTAATAATAACTGTCAGGTCCAAGGAGAACAGTCACATCTTCTTACCATTTACCAGCTTAAATGGCTCACTAACCTTTTCTTTTTAAAACAATAAAATAATAGTGTTTGATAACTGGTGGCTATCACTTGGGAACACAAGCTTTTTCTTACCACATAAGCCATTCATCCATTCAGGACCAATGATCCGATCTGAAGCTGAGCATACTGCCTCTCTTAGTTGCCTAGGAATCTTGCTTCAGAGGTTGAAAATCTTCCACAACACACTGGTCTCCACCATGTTTGGGCTAGTTTGTGAAGTCCTTACTCACTGACATTGCCAAGAAATGACTCACATGAGTCATCCCAGTGATTTCAACCAGACTGTTTGCATGAGTAACTGCTCATCATTAGGAGTAAGGGCTTCAATCTAATCCTTATAAGTAGCTGCACATTTCAGTGTAGCACATTAAACACTGAATGGGAATAAGTTAAAAATTGGTACAGTGGCTTTCTCTTGAATTAACTATGAAAAGCAAAAGGAGTAGGAGGAGCAGTTTTCTAGGGCATTTGGGCCAGGTTTATAAAAGGCTGTTTCCATACTGACTTGCTGACTCATTAAAAACAAGGAAATAAGCAGTAAATTAAAAGAAGTTTCTTAGTCATAGTCCTTAAAGCTGCAGAAAATAATTTTAAGGAGAGCATAGAAACATAGAATATCAGGGTTGGAAGGGACCTCAAGAGATCATCTAGTCCAACCCCCTTCTCAAAGCAGGACCAATCCCCAACTCCTTTAATGGGTAGATTGGAGCCTGAAGGTTCAGCAAGACTTTAAAACCATATTAATGGGTCCAAGAGGAGAGAAATAACTAAACGGGAGTAACATAAGGTGAGGGATTTTTACTTGTACCCCAAGGGAGTCTTTCCTCTCTGTGTAGACCTATAAAACAGAACTATAAAACAATTGTCCATCTGCTCCAAGATCTTTTCCATGTGGTGTGCCCCAGCCTTCTGCCTTCTCACTGCTTCTCTTCAACTTGTAAATGAAACTTGTGGGGGAGCTAATGAGGTGATGGGAGCAATATGAAAATAGTATTAAGTTTTGCATTACCATTTCATCAGTCCAGAATTGTGTGGTTGGGTGACTTCCCTAGTGTCCAGTTGAGACTGGGGCTGGAATGAGAGTGAAGTTCATCTAACAGTTAATGTTGGTGAGTTGGGGGAAGGAAATAGAGGGAAAAGTGGAGATTATATCAGCTCCCATGATTGAGCAAAGTTGTCCACCTTTGTCACGCATATTTGCCACTTAAGGGTCTTGTTGGATCTTCTGCCCTTACTGGATGTTCAGGAAGCAGTAGTGGTCCTTCCCCCTCCCTGCCAATCTGTGCTTGACCAGTAGGCTGAAATCTTTCCTCTTTGGACACAAGCCTCTTTACAGTTATCCATGCCTTTGTCTATCTCCAAAGTGGATTACTATAATGCATTTTTACTGGAACATATCCCTGAAGATCACTCAAAAACCTCAGCTGGTGCAGAACATGGCTGCCTGCTAACTTAGCAGAACATTTTTCCAAGGAGAGACTTATCTATAAATACATAGATTTGATTGGGAGGGCAGACATTATAATAATTTATTCTGACCTTCTACATAACTCGGGCCTCAGAATTTCACCCAGTCGGTGGATCATTCCCAGACAGTTTGTTGTAAATTCTCAGAAACTCAAAATATGCACTGTTTGTGAGTTGTACAGTCATGGGGCTAGCATTGCTGTGCCTCCACTGGTGTATATATATGTTCTGAATGCATGAATTTAATTGGTGTGACAGACTGGGAATCAGCAACTAACCAGCACTCTGGTCACCAGTTAGGTGCTCCAGGGAGGGCCTGATTAAGGAGAGGAGTTCCTGATTATCAGATCAGATTGGGGCAGAGAAGCTAATGAGCTAATTAGTGCATTAAAAAGGAGTCTGGATTCAAGAGTACAGGAAGGAAATGTGGGGGAGAAGCTGGAGAGCTAGCAAGCAGGGCCTGACAAGAGGGAGTTCTTGGGAAAGAGACACCTTTTCTAAACTCACACACACATCTACCTTTGGTGAATGGGTAATAAAATTAGATAACATTGTCAATACCGTGACTGCACTAGGATGTAAAAAGTGGTAGAGTGAAACACGGTTAAATCAGTGGTCCTCAAACTGTGGGTCGGGACCTCAAAGTGGGTCACAACCCCATTTTAATATGTTGCCGGGGCTGGCGTTAGACTTGCTGGAGCTCGGGGCTGAAGCCCGAGCTCCACTGCCTGGGGCTGAAGCAGAAGCCCCAAACCCACCACCTGAGGCCAAAGCCCAGAGTAGTGGCGTTCAGGTTACAGGCCCTCCTGCCCAGGGCTGAATCCCTTGGGCTTTGGCCCTGGCCCGCCACCATAGGAGGCGGGGCTCAGGTGGTCTCAGGCTTCAGTCTCCCATCCTGGGGTCATGTAGTAATTTTTGTTGTTGCAATGAAGTTTGAGAACCCCTGCTGCAAATAAACAGCATGGTGTCTATAAAAGGAAAGGTCTCTGAGCAGTCTGTGCGAAGCAAAGAAAGGACAGGAGAAGGGAACCCTGTCACAACTGGACGCACTTTGTAACTCACCGTTCTAAATCTGTTCTGCTTTTGGTTTTTTATAAAATTTTAAATTCAATTTAATTAACTATTCAAGCTTAGAACTCACTGCGGGTGAGTATTTGTTCTAAGACCCTTAATTGATCAGGATAGAAGTGGAAAATGTACACAAATTACACAGAGCAAATTCCTTTAAGAGTTTTTTGACCGTATTTATTCAGCACAACTAGTGAGGAGAAAAGACAAGTGATGCCACCAAGAAAAGCAGGAGAAATCCAACATTTTGGGGAGGAGAGCAACTGAGAGCTGCGGCCTAACAGAACTGAGAATTTGTGATAGGCGCAATCTGAGAATTTGCTAAAGATTCCCCCTTGGAAATCAAGCAGAGCTTTGCAGAATAGTAATGGACAAATTAGCAAAGAAGGTTTGCTTGTCCCTTTAAAAGAGGGAAGATGAACTTAATTACCATATCTCCTCCATCAGCTGAATGTGCCTTTGCCAGAAGCAAGTAATTAAGAGCTCAAGACAGACCTGATAGAACTCCTGGGAGCTTTAAGGAATAGTAGCCATTAGTTTAGTATACCTTGTATCTAAATATTAAATAAGCAAAGCCAGATTGTATTGCAGTCTGGCCCAGTATGTGGTAAGCCCTAGGCCTGAGATGTAGAGAGGAAACAGGACAACTTGGCATGAGTCATCTGTGCTGCAAACCCAGGTAGTGAAGGGGAAAGAGGAAAAAAAATCTCTTCCTCTGCTTCTCCCAAGGGACAAACTTGAGAGATAGGAGTGAGGTTCGATAATCATTTAAAGTATGTACTGTAGAAATGAGGTAGGAAAACACAAACAGGGTTCTAAGTTCAACCATGATATGAGTCCTGTGACTACAACAGCCAGGCAGAGAGTGAGCCGAGACCTTTGATTAGCAAAGGACAACTTGCTTGCTTTTCTGTTACCTCATCTGTCTGTTGCATCTTGTCAGAACCTAGTGTTCTTGAGGTACTGAGGGCTGGGAGCCTCTTTTTCCAGAAAGGCAGCACAGAACTTAGCACAACAGAACCCTGGTCCTTGACTGACAAAAACCGCAGCAATCAATGATACAAACCAGGGATGAGTTTGTCTCAATGATTCTGTATGTTTGGAATGGGGATGATTTTAGTATAATGTTATCCTCATGTAAAATAATCGTGGAATATGGCATGAGTTTATTCAGTAGACTGGGGATCATTCATATGATGTTCGCAGGACCACGCTATGCATAAGGATGTGTGAGGCCATGTTTATCCATAGGACCTACATTATTACCTGAATAAAAAAACCCAAAACAGAAATAAAAGGCTTTCTGTAGTAATTGGAGTGTGTGCGTTAGAGTTGGGATCTAATGGGCACACTTTCCTGCCAGCTAGATCCACCCTGCATTATTTATTACTAATGAACAAATTGCAAGAACAGTCCCTATTCACCCTTTGCTGCATATGCAGTACCACCTCTGGAATACAGCAGCATCTTTGAACTTAATGCTCACCTCAAAGACTATTTCAGGAAGTGAGATTTCACATGTGATCAGTCCAGAATGTAGAATAATTGTTTTGATTTATGAAAGGAGAAAAAATTTGAAACCAAAACGCAATTTCATTAAAAAGAGAAATCACTGTGCACACATAGCACTTTTCCATCACTGTGACAATCACCTTTGTATCTGGGGCTCCTGTCCCAGTTTCCCTTCTTCCAGCTCCAGATGCTTTACGCTTCCACTCTTGGATGAGCTGATTCCAGTGCTTCTAAATGATTTAGCCCTCTGGCCAAATCACAGCAGCTGCCTCACCTGCTTCCAGGGCAAAAAAAAGTAGTTCAATAAAATAAAGAGTATTTTCAACTCATCACCCACAGCTCAGGGTCCTTCACACCCTTTTCTCAGTCAGGGCCTCACAAATCCAATTGACCCTTTTCTCATGGCTTTAGGGCCCAGGTATCTCTCAGTTCTCCAGATCCCTCAGAGCAGGAGAGCTCTGCCACTCCACTGCCAGACCCTGGGTCTCCCTCTTAAGTTATATGTCTCACCTTTTATTCCCTTCCTCAGGTCATAGCATCAGACACTGGACCATTCCTCGCTGTCTTTTACCCAGATTACGAACAGCGGCAGCCATTCCCAAGGCTGGAGGGTTAACCCCTTCACTCTCAGTCCAGGGACAGGGCCTGTCCACCCTTTCATAGTCACCAACAATTTTACAATGATTTTTAGCAATCTTATAAAAAGCATGAAGCAACAATTACATTTTCAGCAATGATAGATGAACCTTAAAAAGATTGACAGTTCAGTTCTGTTAAACAACCATAGGTCGGATGCTTAGCTGAACCTCTGAATCTACTGAGGTAGAGCTGGAGAGAACCCTTTCCCACATGTGACCATCATGAGATTCCCTCTGCTTCTACAAGTCTTCTTAATCAACCCAATGGCACTATTTAATCTGACTTACACAACATCATATTGGTGTTAGTCAATCATCAATTACTTTTGCCTGTGAAAATCAACCACCTCCCACAGCATCTCTTGACAAAAGATTGCCACTCAGCTTATACATTAATGCGTGGGAAAAGTATGTCTTAAACTCCACGTTGTAGCTTTATACATTTCTTCTATTGTTGCATCTTGGCATTTGGCTCAAGGCTTTGATATTGCTCTTGTTAAATGAGCTCCGCCACCCCATTATGAGATTTTATTATTTCCCTATGTGACTCCACATACAGTTAGATATTCGTGTGACTGTTTGTATTTTTGTGTTTGTGCTTTCTGCTGAATTTTGGGACCACACAAAGGCTTGGGATATTTCTTGGGTCCATAAAAAAACAAAAGGGCTGTCAGATGTTCTGCCAGGACCTACCCTATGAAGATATTTTATAATTCCACTCCAAGCTGTGTTTCATCTCCACTCTTTGTGCTGAGGTCTGGAAGAGAGCTGGAGGAGACACGCTTCAGGGGGGGAAACAGCTGTTGACCCATTTCCTCATCCCAAAGCAGGATGGCCAGAGAGAACTGTCAAGGGTCTCCTACCCCTCTCTGAAGCAGGATGTCTGTGCTAGAGGGATGCAGGAGCAGGAAACGTTTTCATATGAAGCCCGCTGAAAGCCTATTCCATCTTGTGCCCACCCACTTTTGGCAGCAGTGATCTGTAGTATTTCTAATCCAGCCTCTGATCCTCCCTTCTTTAGAGGGAAGATCACAATGGGATGATCAAAGGCAAGATGGAGGGATGGAAATCTCAGAGTAACGCCAGGCTTGCTGGTGAAGGGACCTTTGCAGGGCCGGGTCAGTTATGTGACAGAGAAGACCTATCTTATGCAAACTGATCTGAACATTCCTTTCCCCCAAATCCAAGCTCATCTTTTCACGTTCGCTGCTTGCAATGTGTTCCAACAATCAAGTTCTTTGAAAGCCCCCATGCTCTCGCCTTAAGAAGTTAGCATCTTAAAAGATGCAACACCCCACCCCCACAGAGTAAACTCAACATCTCCACCCAGGAACCAGAAGATCAAAGACATATGTGCCCACTGTGAACAAAAAACACATTTTAGGTCAGGCGCTATTGGAGATGTTATACAGAGTCTTCAGGTTAAAGCCTAAACAGGATGTGGCCTCTTTACAGGGCCAGGAATAAGGAACTCCATCCCCTTTGCTTGCAGGCTGAAAGGACTCAGAACATCCATCAGGCAACTGACAAGTGTGGTAAGAGGGAGAGAGAGCTCTGTTCAGGATGTGTACACGCAGCCCTTAGCATGTGTAGATGGGAATCTAATAATATAAAGCAGCAGGGAACAAATGCGAGCATGTATTGCACTGAGATCTGGTGCTGTGCTGAAGCAAGTGACTGAAATGCAGTTCAGTCTGCATCTCCTTGAGCTAACATTCCCCCTAAGCCCATTCTTACAGCGTGCCCAACAAGCTGACACTCTAGGAGCTTTCTCTACTCACTGTGAGCAAGAGGACTGGCCAACAAGCATGTCTCAGCATGGGCAAGCAAAGAGCAAGATAAAATGTCCCTCTAATGGGTGTGACGTAGGGCAGCTGTAGCTGTCAATCTGGCTATTTTATCAGTCAGTTTCAAATCATTTATTAATTATTTAAAATCAGCCCTTTGCTTTTGCTTGTGGTCTCTTTAATTGGTCTCTGGTGCCTTGATGGAGAGAGAGACAACCAGAGTAGAGTGCTTGGAGTCAGGTCAGTACAACAGGTGCAGAATCACATGAGCAGAGATTTTCTTTCTCTTAACACAATCTGTTACTTTTCAGATCAACCCCCTGAAAGCAAAGTTGGCCGAGAGGCTCACTGCAATCATAGGTCTAGATCATAGGTCTAGATCCTCACTTACACAGGGGAGGGAACTAACCCTCTGCCAGCTTATCAGCGGTTCCTAACCATGGAGTGGAGGCACAGAAAGGCAGTAGGGCCCAAGGCTGTATTATCTCTTCTGAGGAATTTGCCTAGGTTAGGTGGTGTTTGAAGGAGGTGGATGATAATGTGCAGGACCTCCACCCACTGGCCTACCCCTGCCCGTTTTATCCTTAGCAAATCTGAAAACTTGCAGCCAAGTCCCTTTTGCATGCAGAGGGCTCCCTCTATGCACTGATTTGTATGGTCATATTCATAGTGTCGAGTCAAAGGGCCAAATTAGATAGTAAGTTACACTCGTATAAATCAAAAGCTACTCCAGCTGATCAGTTGAGAGTGATGAGAACAGATTTTGGATGCATATAGCTTCGAGTGTAAGCTCTTCAGAGTAGAGACCACGTCATCAGATGTGTTTGTACAGCACTTTGCAAAGTGGGACACCAATCTTGACCACAGCCTCTTGTATGGCTAAAGAAGAAAGAGTGTTAATCATTTCACTAATAACTGAAATACAACCTCCTCTGGGGTGGAACCTACCATCTTAACAGTACACAGCAGCATTATTCAGCAGTTGAGGATGGGAAGCGATGAACTGAAATTGAAACTGCTGAGAAAATTTAGGAAGAATGTAATTACACAAGTCTGAATAATCAACATACAAATAAACATTCAAGCCATCAAAGCTCCTCAGCTCAAAGTTTAGATTAAATTAATTTACAATGCATATTATAGTACATTATTCAAAGTGTTTGCAGATCACACACTGTATCCTAAGAATGGCAAGTGAAATATAAAGAAGACACTTAACCAACAAATGCACTCACTATAAAACTGGGGCTGGCACTTAATTTTATGAGAGCACAGGCAAATCAATGTGATATGAAAGAATGACTTTATCTCCAATTTAAATATTTTCCAGCATGTGGTTTAGGAGCTAACCAGAATAATTTTTCTTCGTGAAATCTGCCACAGCTCCCGGCTATTGATTCAAGACACCAAGTTTAACATGAAATGCCAGTTGTGGCTATCGCAAGCTGAAGGTTTTCCCAGCTGTTAACTTCCATGGTGCTAAGTCCTTTCCTCTCTCTGGTCCTGTACACATAGGGAAAAGCTTCTGTGATAGCTGCATGTATTATTTTTAATGTTGCATTAATTTATGTTGAAGATATTCTTAGCACCCAGTGCCTCTGTGACATCGCCACATTGAAGAAATCCCTTCTGTACACAGCAGGAAACTGATAGCAAACTGGCTCATTAAGGAAAACAAACTGTATTTGTTTTGAACTGCCACTGTATTTTATTCCGCTAAATTCTGCCCATTGCCTCTCACTTTTAGACTCTAGTGCTGCAATTAGATCAGGGCAGGATGATTCTTGTCCCTGTGCACAGCCCTACTAACATCACCACTGAGCAGCTCCAACTGCAAAATCGGGTCCTTGGTTGCCTTCATGCTACTGGTTAGGAGAGCTGGATGCCACAGTGATGAAAAGTCATATCTGAACTTTCTTATAATGCAAGGAGCACTTGGAACTGCCTTTTGCATGAAAGTTGAATTTAGCTCCTCCATGGCTTTGAACTAAAGAAGTGGGAAGTTTGTCATCCATATGATAGGCCATGAGCTTGCACTGCAGTTTCCAAGGTATCCCACAGCATTACACAGTAAGCAAACACACCTATTGTGCTAATGGACCATCCCCTGGTAAAGAGAGTGCTGTAATAGCGCATTATTATTTATTCTGTTTATTATGGTAGTACTTGGGGACCAGCCAAGAACAGTGCCAGGATACTAGGCAATGTAAAAAATAGTAGACAGTCCCTTCTGAAAGGAGCTTACAATCTAAATAAAGTTTGTTTTCAGTATTAAAACAGTTCTCATCAAACCCCTGAAGTTTAAGCATAATGAAAGGGGCGTGGCAGGAGGAGGGGCCTTTTCCAAGGGCTAAACTCTGAAATCTGATGAAAGGGAGCAGTCACTTGAACAATTCCTACTCCCTGCTTTTGGTGGACCTGCTGCAGGTCTGGCTGTCTATAGAAACTCTGGGCCTGATTCTCCACTGCCTGGTAAATTCATTTACTCCCAGTGCAAAGAGGGCATAAAATGCTAGCACACCAGAATGGCTGGACCAATTATTCAGCCAGTGTCACTTTAATGGAGTTATGACAGCAGGGAATTTAGCCCACCATTATTATTATTATTTTTTTGCACAGCTGTAAATGACTGCACATGTTGTAAATTTGTGGAGACTTAGCCCCTCTAACTGTAGTACGACCAAAGCCCTAAAACTAGTTTAAAACAAAGCTATAGACTGAGCCAGAGCCCAAACCTGAATCTGAAACAGAATTTTAAGACCAACCATAAAAACCATCCCCAGTGCTAAGTTACTATTACCCCACTCAGGAGCCAAGGCAGAGTCCCAATCCTAACGCAGCAGTAGGGTTCTGGCTGGAATTACGACTGGTCTGGGGGATTACTTTTCTGTAGTTTAAGGTCTGGCTTGTCCTGCATGTAGGAATAGGGCTTGGGCTAGGGCTAAAACTGAGTTGAAAGCTTTGGCTCACTACAGGGTTAGGATTCAGATTAAGGCTCAATTTAAATTTAGTGTTCCAGTTAAATCTGTGGGTGGGGGGTGGAGGGGTGTTTGTCCAGTTTGTTAGGGCTTAGACACAGGTCAGAGCTTGATAGTGCTTATGTAATGAGGTTACAGTTAGAGTTTGGGATGTATTTGCTATGGGGGATCTGGCTTGCTCTGGCTTTACTGTTGGGGTTAGGACACTGGATTAGTCTGGTGGCTAAATGTATGGTTGGCTTTAGGGCTTTGGTGCAATTTAGCCCGACTTAATGCTGTGGTTAAAGATTTGGCTAGAGTTAGGAATGTGGTTTGCCCTAGGACAAAAGTTCTGCCTGGGTGTCAGCTGTCCTGAGAAGCAGGAAAGAAGATGATCAGACCGGAGAATCATCATGTAGGGAGAGAAATCAGAGGAACTGGTGATGGTGAAGGCACCTGTTAGACTCTTAGTTTAGTGAGTTGTCTACACAAGCTTCAGGGTCAGAGCTAAGCCAGCCACTCATCTCCATCAGCCAATGCCGATTAAGTGGGAGGCCTCAGGCGTGTGCACAGCAGAGGACATGATAGCTAGTTTTCAGCGAGCACTTAGCCTGGCTCTTGTTTCCTTTACTCACTTAAAATGTAATTTGGGGATTTATATGTGAGCCTTGCTATTGACCCTGAATTTTAAAATGGAACATGACACCTGTAATGAGTAGGTTAGCTGAAGAACACAGGATGCAAGTCCTTAAGGCACTTTGGCTATGGAATTGCTCTTTGGCAGCTTAGTAGCATGTTGCTATTTTTGGAGCATTTAATGCATTCTGGTTCTTGGACCTATTCAAGTGATTGATTTGCTAAGAGCTCCAGAGACCTAGCATACATATTGGAAGTCTGTGGTCTGGTCAGAGTAGATTGATGTATCAGCTACAAACATCAAAGACCTAATTTTGTATTCCTTTAAGCCCTGCCCCTGTTCACTAAAACCCTTGAGAGCACAGTTCGTTGCTGCTCTGAGGAAGTTCTCAGAGCACTGTTGGTTCCAACAAACATGAAGTGATGCCCTGCGTGACCGATTAGTCTCTGGATTATACACTAACCATGCCCAAAAGAAGTTACTGACTGTATCAGTGCTTACATTCAAAAAGGCTGTTGAAATGGCTGTTGAAATGGAAACCACAGAGTAGGATTCTCTGGAACTTAGTGTGAACCGAGAAGTTCATCTCCTGAATCAGTGAGACACAAGACCATGGGAATGTAAAAAATTTCTGTGTAGCCACTGTGCACAAAACTGTGCATTCTGAGAAGGATTGCTGGGCACACCAGTTTATTTTCAGGAAGTGCCAAAAGAAGGGACACATCGCTGTGACCTGTCACCGAGCTTAACGACCAGCAACACAAAGTAACCATCCAGCCAAGAAGACACCTATGAAGTCTGAGTTGAAGAAAGGACAGAAGTTGGGAATTCATAATGTGGAAAAGCAGTTTTTGGACACAAACATGGAATTCCGTCATTAGCTGCTGCCTGAATGCAATGATGGGCATTGCTACTTTCATTTCATTGGTATACTATTCACTTCTGTGAAGGTACGCAGCACAGCAATGCTGATGGGCTTTTGTGCCTGCCATGCCCAAGCTCTTGTCAATCCAAAGAAACTTCAGACAAAATGTTCTATCTCAATTTGAGGGCTTAGGTTATCCATTGTTAGCGCAGACATCAACAAAGAAACCGCTAAGCATGATGGGTTTTCTGTTTTTAAGGGTGGAGGAATGTGTTGCCATATCTCTTTAAATGTTTGAGCACTCTGCCCCCCAGTGCAAAGCCTCACTTTCATGTTAGTTTCAGTTTTGCTGCCTGAACAAGAGAGCAATCTCGGCAGACAGCCGTGTTGCTACCAGCTCCCTCTGTGTCTGTCTGAATCGTCTTCTCTGCTGGATCCAAATATAACAACGGATAACCCTAAAAACACTAACGGGTGGTTATTTTCATTTATTGAACCACATGGGGAGGATGAGAAGAGGGCTGTAATACTTTGTATCTCGCAATTTGTGTGTTTCAAGATGAAACAGGAGGGTGACATTTTGGGAACACGTGGGGAGGGAAATAAATTATTAATAAACTGAGAAAAATGATGTAATACTTAACAGCATTTTCAAAAAAATGGGACCTTTCTAACCTGTTGTTTCTTTCATGCAGAATGTAGCAGCCTGCTGCTGATGCCTGTGTACATGGCAAATAACAACTACAGTAACACTGATAAATGACTTTTTAATTAGAAAATTTTGCCTTTGTCTTCTAGAACTAAGGCAGCGCCCTACTTTAGAAGCCTGTTCTCATTGGGAATGTATGATGGAGTTATTTTCACCAAAGCTTAGCCTTGTATCGCTGATGTGGCAAATTTATTTCATATCCTATTTTAGCACTAGGCTTTCCATCAATGATGTTGCTGTCATTTTTCCAGACTAATCCACCACACAGACAATTTACTATAGAACACGTTTGCAGTGACTCAGTTTATCTTGTAATAGACAGTGCATGAAAACCCCTGTTAGAAGCAAGCCCAATCGAACAGAGATGACACAGCACTGAGGAGACAACATGCCCTGCAGGGGCAAAATCTTTTCCCCCAAAGCCACAGTGACACCACTCCCCAGCTATTACTGTAGTTGCAGGAGCCTTTGTGGCAGCTGCATTGCCCCAGATGCCATATAGGGATGAGGCATGGATCCCAGGGCCACATTCTGCCTGACACCAGAACAGGTGGTACTTGCAGAGTGTGGTTCCCTTATGTGACCTTGACTATAACTTAATCAAAGCTTACAACAGGATCACATGAGACAACATGAATACAACCAGTTCAACAAATGTTTATGGACTTATTTAGCTATTGGTATAAATAGCTTCTTGGGCGGTGTACTGACTATCTCATGTCATCACATCTTACACCTCCATGGAGCTGATGTGACAGAGGTCTGCACAAGGCTGTGACCTCCATTTTGTGATCTGTGCTGAACACATGTATAACCTCACCCTTGGAGAAGTGCACATTAGGCAGCCGCCCTGTCCACGAAAGGTGATTGTTGCCTTATTGAAGGCCTGTCACTGAGAAACCATCATGGAACAGTCTAGGGCCATCAACTTTGATGGTCTCTTAACTACTGCTCCAACTCCATGCAACAAAGGATTTTCTACACCAGAATGCCAGCATGGCTGGTTGGTCTGCAGCTGCTTAGCCTGGGCACCTGGCAAAAGGAGAGAGACTTAAGGGTGGTGACGGTAGTGCAGTTCTCTTATCAAGGGTCCTTGCCTTGTACATACAAGAACTGGCTGGAGAGAGACTAGTCACAGTCCCTCCTACCTTCTCTGACATATTGACAAGCCCTTGGAACAGAAGGGGAGAGATTAGACTAGGGAGGGAGAATCTCAGGATTTATGTTTATTGTTCAAAGGTCTGTAATTCTAGTGCAGGGATAGACGAAGGCACGAGAGCTGCAAGTGGCTCATAAATGTATCTCCTGCATCTCTTTGTAGCACATGATATTAAAACACTGTGTGATTTAATTACTAACCAATCAGGCTGCTTTTACTATGTTATTAATTAAGTTATCAATTTGCACTGTTAACTTATTTGCTGTGAGAATAACACACACACACACACACACACACTCTCTATAGTAAATGAACCAATGAATTCACACTACTGTGTCTCCTTTGGATAATGTTGATTGCTAATTTAGCTCCTGAACCACTGAGGCCTGAGTAGCACTGGTATAGTGCTTTAGAGTAAAGAAGCTACCATTAAGAAATTTCTTTGTTAAGCCTATGTTCATCACTTTCCTCCCGTGGTGTTCCCAAAGGGGATAAACTAAAAGCCAGAGTGACCGCAGCCTAGGTGGGACTCCGAGGAGCATGTGTAAGAGACTAGGAGGTTGGGAGGACTGAGGCATAGGTTCCAGGGTCTGAGGCACTAGACTGTGGAGTGCCACATCCTAGGAAGTGTTCAGACCAGGGGTCTGGGCCTGGGAGCGTGCCTCACAGACCCAGAGTTGGGAACAATGACCAAACTCAGGGACCCAGTTGGCTTAGAAGTAGACAGTTGGGTCCCCTCATAACCGACTGGTGACCACAAAAAGGGCAATGGGCCAAGTTCTGAGACTCATCATCAAGTCTGAATTCCTCAATGGAGCTATTTGAGAATTCACACAAGTGTGTGTGTGTGTGTGTGTGAGAGAGAGAGAGCGAGCGAGCACCTCAGTGTCTTATGGAAGATAACATGCAATCTGAGGGTTGCTGGGCTGTTGTGGAACTCCCACCTTGAGATTTGATCCAGGAATAGATGCTTTACTGCTAGATAATGACAAGCCCGTGAAGTAAGAATCTTGGTGCCATATACAGTAATATATGCAAAATATGGCACAACTTTGTTTCTTTTAAACTCAGAAGCAGTTGCAGTGTCTGCACAATATAAATGTAAGGGAAAGGATCCAGGCAATGCTAGCTATCAGTCTGTAGATCTGCAGTACCATATTTGCTGGGTAAACAAACACCTACTATAGACTTGCTGCCTGCCGTGTCTGTTTTTGCTTGTGTTGTGAGATGGCAAGAAGCCACTGCTGGCTCAGAGGCAAATATCAATGCCAGTCTGCCATGCCTACAGACAGTGTGTTTCTGTCAGGTATTTGGGCTCCTCGTTCACCTTCCAGAACAATGGTATGTATATTAAAATGTATCTACATGTTATAGTAACCTGGGCCTCTCAGTAGAGTTTTTAGCAAACTGATTTCAGTAACAATGTTTTTATAGGATCTGCTGCATAGGAATTTCACATGTTTGGGTAGGAATTTTATTGAAACGTTGCATTTTACGCTATTGGTTTCTGATGTAACTCTTGAAAAATAACAGGGAACGTAAATGTGGGCAGATCTGTGAATGCCACCGGCTGACCTGACTGCAGTGTTATCACTCAGCTCAGCATTCCCTTTCACACTGACCCCACAGCACAGAAAGCCAGTCTGAGTGAAGTCAAGTCTGGATACTGCTGAACCACTGATTACTGGGCAACAGCTGAAATCATGGGGAGTGGTGCTTCCCAGCCTGAGCTGTTCTGTTTAGTGTGGGTGACAAGCAATCGCTCCCCATTCCACAAAAAGCCAGAGCAACTGGCCTTTGTGCAGAGAACTCCACAACTGTTGGGATGATGGAATCCAAGCAAACACTGCAGACAGGCCACATGGCTCCAGGGTAGCCCCTTTGTGGCTGCCATTCTAGCCTATGGGTTGGAATAGTGGCATAGCTCCTCCGCCTCTCCTGTGCTGAGATTTTCAAAAACAGGGTACAAGCTCTAATAGCCCCTCTGCAGGAAGAGAGATGGCACAGGGCTGAGGAGAAAACTTACTACCTTGTTCTGTAACTCTTGTTCTTCAAGATGTATTGCACACGTCCACTCCACTGCACTGCACTAGCAATGGAGAATTTTCCCTGAGTGGGAAGTGCATGCAACCCATAGTATAAGGAACAGAGCTTTGCCTTTCCCTGTCCTAAGTTCCTTCTTACCTGACAGACTCCAATAAAGAGGGCAAGATGGGCAGGTTGTGGAATGTACATGTGTAACACATCTTGAAGAACGGAAGTTACAGAACAGGTTAGTAACCTTTTTTTTCTTTGAATGATAGCACATGCCCATTCCACTTCAGATGACTCACATGCAGTTCAATCCGGAGGTGCGATCGGTGTCTGCCCAAATAATGATTGAAGGACTACACGTCCAAATCTGGCATCATCTCTAGACTATTGAGAGATGGCAAAAGTATGAATAGAAGACTAAGTTGTAGCTCTACAAATGTTCAGAATAGGCACTTGAGCTAGAAAGGCTGCAGAGGGAGTGTGTGATCTGGTTGAATGTGTTGGCACCCTGATCGGCGGAGTTATATTGGTCAAATTGTTGCACAAACCTATACAGGAGTAACTCCATGATGAGATTCTCTGAGATGAGACTGGAAGACCCTTCATCCTGTCCAGGACTGCTATGATTGCTATGGAAATAATCTAAATGATTTAGTCCTGTCCAAGTAGAACACTAATACTCTCCTAACATCCAACGTGTGAAGTCTCCCCTCATCCTTATGAGCATCAGACTTAGGGAAGAAAGTTGGTAAATGCATTGCCTGATTGATGTGGGAGTGTGAAACCACGGTGGAGAGAAATTTTGGATGAGGGCATAGGCATACTTTATCCCTCTAGAAGATTGTATATGGTGGGTCAGATACCTGAGCTTTTAATTCACCTATTCTCCTCACTGAGGTAAGTGCCACCAATAAGGCTACTTTCACTAAGAGATGGAGCAATGAACAGATAGCCCATGGTTCAAAGGGAAGACCCATTAGTTTTTATAACAGTAATTTTATGACCCAAATTGAAATAGGATCCCAAACTTGGGGGTATAACCAGTTCAGACCCAACCAACCAACCAACCAACCTGGAATGACATGGGATTAGCGAAATGAGCAATTATTGGTCAAAGCATGGTAAACGAAGATAGCTGCTAGGTGAAACCTGATGGAACTAATGGCAAGACTTTGTTGTTTCAGGTTAGGTATAACAAATAGTCCAGCACATGTTGTATTGGAGCCTGGACCGGGGAAACTCCTTTTTGCTGAGGCCAGACAAAGTGTCTCTTCCATTTTGACTTAGAGATCCTAGTGGGTGACTTTCTACAATTCAAGAGGACATTTCATAGCTCCTTTGAACAGACCTCCTCCTGAGGTGTTAACACTGGCGTATCCAGGCTGTAAGGTGAAGGGCCTCTAGATTGGGTTGGAGGAGGTGACTGTCGTCCTGTGACATCATGTCTGGGTCTGGTGGTAGTGTCAATGGAACCCTGGTTGAGAGACTCTGGAGAATGGAAAACAAATGCTGGTGAGGCCACCCTGGTACTATGCATATCACTTGAGCATAGTCCTGCTTGATTTTTAACAACACTCTGAGTAGATGTGGAACTGGAGGAGATGCATACATGAGCTTGTCTGTCCAGGGCAACAGGAGTCTGTCAGACTCTGGACTGTATCCTGCTTGTGAACAATACTGACAACACTTCCTGTTGATGTGGATTGCTAACAGGTCTATGTGAGAATGCCCCAGTCTTGGAAAATGTATCTAACTATATTTGTGCGGAGAGACCACTCTGCAGTGACTTGTGAAATACCTGCTAAGTCAATCTGCCAGACTGTTCTGGATACCTGAAAGATGAGAGGCTTAAGGTGGAGATAAGAAGTCCCAAAGCAGCCTCTTGGCAAAGAAATGTTGTTCAGGCCCTCCCTGTCTGTTCACATAGAACATAGCCAGTGTATTAGCCATAAGTACTAGAAGGAATGTGTGGCAAGCTAGACGAATGGCTCTGAACTCTCTTACCTTTAAATGAAGAGCTAAATTCTGTCCAAACCACAGCCCTTGAGTTTGCAGAGGTCCCAGGTGAGCTCCACAACCGAGGGCGGAAGCCTCCATAATCAGAGTCAGTTGAGGGGGAGCAAATAGAACTCCCCCATGTTTTTTGGGATTTTCTGCCCTGATTCTTGCCGTCTGAGTGCGGTCGATTACAGGCACCCAGTCACACTCCCTATTAGTGAAATGCATCTGTTTAGACTAGTAATTTTCCAAATGACATTCTCCCATTCCAAGTAAATAAAACATTCTTCAAACAGAAGAAATGTTCAGTAAAAATCCCCTCAATTACAGGATCTAACTAGTTAAAAGGCAGCAATGTGGAGTTATTAAAATGATGGTAAGTGGTTCTATCTTGTGTAGTTCTGCTGCTATGTTAATATACTCCCTGAGGCTCTGTAAGCACTGCACCCTGAACTCAGAGAATCCATGTTCCCAGAATTGCTTTGAAGATCTGTTCCTGACCTGCCCAAATGTAATAGACACCATAAAAATCTTTTAATACAAAATATCTCTGTTTGTATAAAGCTTGTTTGAGATCAGCCACAATTCTATCAGAAATACAAACCCAAGCACCTAGATACAGTGCTATTACATATACCAAAATAAGGGGAAGCCATTAAAAATGTTCTGATAATATTCAAAACAAGATATACATTATTATTGATAAAGCAAAAAGTCCATTTTCCTCTCAGCTTCACTTTACCAATTGACTTGTTTAATATCTAGATGTAAGCCATACTGAATAGAACCTGACATTTCCATAACCACTTTGCCACACTATAAAGGCTAGGAATGTCAGGCCGTTTTTACTGCTAAGGACATGTCACGCAGGCACCAGAGCAAGATTATTGTATTATCAGGATAATGAAAAGACAGGTGTGGCCTGAACACAAGAGTGGGCACCACAAACTCCTGATATGTAGTTGTTGGGCACATCAATGTAGTGCCTGAGCACCCTGAGTTCTGTCCCCGACTCCCGCAAAGGCTTTAAACAGATCACTTTTACACCAGTTGGCTAGGCGACACGGGTCCATCTCCCGCAACAATGATCTGGCCTCAGTTATTCACACCTTTGTCACTACAGCAGTGCCATATACCTGAGCATAAAGTCATCCATGCTTAGGAAGCTTCAGCTCCAGCTAGTACAGAACATGGCAGCGAGCCTCCTCAGCAACATGGGCTACTGCAATCACACCAAACCGTCCTCTGCTCCATAACTTCCCCTAGACCAGGGATTGGCAACCTTTGGCACGCAGCCCGTCAGGGAAATCTGCTGGCGGGCCAGGATGGTTTGTTTACCTGCAGCGTCCGCAGGTTCGGCCGATCGCAGCTCCCACTGGCTGCTGTTTGCCGTTCCACACCAATGGGGATTGTGGGAAGCAGTAGCCAGCACATCCCTCAGCACGTGCTGCTTCCCACAGCCCCCATTGGCCTGGAGCAGCGAACTGTGCCCAGTAGGAGCTGAGATTGGCTGAACCCGCGGACACTGCAGGTAAACAAACCGTCCCGGCCCGCCAGCAGATTTCCCGCGTGCCAAAAGTTGCCGATCCCTACCCTAGACTATCCAATCAAGTTTAAGGTCTTGATCCTTACCTTAAGGCACACCATGGCTTGGAGTCATGGCAGTTATATATTGTTAAAAAAATTCCACTGCGCACATTTCTCCCCCCCGTGAGAGGATGAGAGAACAAACATGCGACAGATGTTAGTCATGTTGTTCAAGGTACTACTGGAAGGCACTCGGATACTACAGGGAGGAGTGTGGTATAAGAACTTGAGTAGACTAGGGTAGAATATAACAGAATTTTGGGTGCCCAACTATAGACCCCTGAAGATGAGGTCCTACAGGTGCTGAGTACCCACAACTCCTTTTGATTTCATTTGGGACTTAACATCTATGTTCATTTTTCCCGTTTGTAAAATATTGGGTGTCCATCACTGAGTGCATCCCCAATGCAAGCAGTGGTTACCCTAATAACAAGTGCTCCCAGCCCGATTGCCTTCCAGATACCTGCACAGCGCCACTAAGTGAACATTAGTGCCCTCCATCTGAGGCTGATCTGGCCCCTATTGCCAAAACCCAGGCTTCCCAGAAAATCCAATCAACCAAGCACAGTCCAAGTAATTTGGCTGGTTTTACATTTAGATTCATGCAATTTTCCCCTTTGTTCATAACCTGGGGTAAAGAGTTCAAGGGGCTAATTTTTCAGTTATTCACAATAACCTTTCAAAATGACGACGAGGGGACCATGTTACTTTTAGCAGCATTAGCAAAACATATGCACTTAAAATGGAATGCGTGGATATTTTTAACATTCATTATAAAGCACTCCAAAGCCATGCCACATCGGACAGATGTTCTATATTTACACAGCCTCGCAGCACCTTCTAAAACAATTCTGGAAAGGAGAAGGCTCTGTATGCAATTTGATGTGTGCGCCAGTGTGCTGTATATTGCTGCCTAAAGCTAGAGCTTGTTTTACATTCATGATAGTAACTCTGAGCTGCTTGCTGGGAAGCCAAACGCTCTGCGAGGAAGCGAGGAAGAGAATGTACACATAATTCGGTAATGCCTGTGTCATAAACAGATAGTTAAGGGTTAAGGTCTCTTTTACCTGTAAAGGGTTAACATGCAGTACCTGATGACCACCTGACCAGAGGACCAATCAGAGACGAGATAATTTCAAATCTCTGTGGAGGGAAGCCTTTGGCTGTGTTCTTGGTGAGAACTCTTTTGAATCTAAAAGAGACCAGTCATGTCTCCAAGTTCTCCTGGAGTAGTTTCTACTAATTAATAGTGAGTATTAATTAGAAAGGCGAATTAGTCTTATGATTTGATTTCTATATTTGCAATTGTGTGTTTGCTAAAGGAAATGCTTTATTCCTGTTTGCTAATATTGCTTTTACTGAGAAAGGGGGGAGGGGGAATTCTCTCCAGAGATTGATAAGGTTATACCCTATGAATGTCCAGCTTGGGCTCATAGAGATTCTGTATTTTCTTTTTGTTCTCTTAATAAACTCTTTTTAAGTTCAGGACTTGGTTAAGTTCCTTACCTGTGGATTCAGGGGAAGGAAGCTAGGCGCCACTCTGTGGAGACAAGGGTTGTCTCCAAGCAGAGAAAGCAGGGAAGGGAGAGGGAAGTGAAAGAAATCTTTCTCCCCCTGTGATTTGATCTGTGCTTCCCCAGGAAAGTCTCTGGAAGGAGGAGGGGGGAACAGAGGGGTGTCTCGATTCACCGAAATAATCGAGTGGTGGCAGCGAGAAGGAAACCTACCCTAAAGGTTAGGGTGGGGGGAGAATACCTGCGGGTCCCCATCTTTGAACTCACAAGCTCAAAGTGGGGGTGAGACCCTAGGACATGGTGGCATGCGGGTCCTCACCTTGAAACCCCCCAGTTTCAAGTGAGGGTAGACCCATGACCGCCTGTATGTTTCCTCTATTCAGGGAGGGAGCCAAATGCAAGAAACTTAATGAAAAAGAACTGAAATTTACCAGCAAAAATGAGTAAGGAAGGAAAGAAAATGACCTATGACATATTCCCTAGAGATTTTTTTTTGCCACTGTAAATCCTAGTCTTTCATGAGCATAGAAAATGCCAGCCTTTAATCACAAAGAAATACTAAGCTAATTAAATGGTTTTGATTGACCATTTAGCCCACCTTTAAAGGTATGTATTATAGTTCAGTGGCTCTCAAACTTGTGTACTGGTGACTCCTTTCACACAGCAAGCCTCTGCATGCGACCCCCCTTATACATTAAAAATACTTTAAAATATATTTAACACCATTATAAATGCTGGAGGCGAAGCGGTGTTTGGGGTGGAAGCTGACAGCTTGCGACCCCCCATGTAATGACCTTGCGACCCCCTGAGGGATCCCCACCCCAGTTTGAGAACCCCTGGTATAGTTGTACTTTATTTTAGGTTGAGCTTCCCTGAACAAATACATTTTAAACCACAAGTGAACGGATTTAAACTGAAGAAGAAGAACATATGTTGTTGCTGTTCATTTTTCAACACCTGGCTGTTGGCTCTGCCATTTCCCAGGGAGGAGCGGGAGCAGGGCTAGAAGCAAGAATGACAAGCAGTGCTAAAAAGTAAAGAAAAAAAATCCAGCTGGCCCATTCCAGGGATGTACAAAAAAATAAAATAAAATAAAAATTCTCCCTTTTTCCCCCATTTTATTTTCCTTCTGAAATAAATGTTGAAAACTGAACATTTTATCTATAATGTAAAGCAAAAATTGGGAGAAGTTTGTTTGTGGCCCCAGCCATGGTGCAATATACCCTGGGAAGCCGTAGTCCTGCATGCATTTGATTCAGTTGCCTTCTGTTTCTGGATTAATTGTTTAAAAGTGGTCACTTTTCAGCTATGTATTTCTTTAAAAAGTTTGTTAACATGGATTATGTTGCTGCATGTATTTTGCCTCTGAACAGTAACCTTTGGGTTACTGTCTCCAAACAGCTAGCAATGAACTTTCTGTACATGATACACTACTCGGTGTTTAAACCATTGCTTCGAGGCTGTAATTACTGTGTCTGCATTGCCATAATGCACAAGGTTAATAAGCTTCTCTGTCAGCATTGTGTGTCACCCTGACAGAGATTAAAATCACTGGAAGCCTGGCCTAATGGACTTCAAGGTTAAAAATGTCACATTGCATCTTCAATTTGGCCAGTCCCTGCCCGATGAGCTCTACAGGCTTCAATTATGTGTGTGTGAATTTATCCCAGATGGTACTGAGTTCCTTGACTACTGTGACAAGAAAATAGAGGCAGAAATCTGGGTGTTTCTGGTATGTGGGCCACTGTAAATTTAGGGAACACACTAATGATCAAATGGCAATTTAAATTTGGGTGGGATTTTTTTTCAGATCAAGAGTGGCCTCAGATATAACGGGCTTGCTCCTTTTTTTCAGGCTGGTGCCTGTTCCCATTTCTGCTTCTGAATTCCCTCCATCTAATCTGAAGGACCTTTTATCTCATCAGCTTGATAGGATGCATCACAAAGGTCCTCCGAGTTGGCTTTCAGGTGATCAGAATTGGAGGTTGGTGCCTTGGGGCTTGGAAAGACCAGCATCCCTAGTTGTGGGCTAATCATAGGACTTACTAACTCAATGGGACTTCTACACAAAGTGCACACTATCCTTAGCACTAAGGGTTTGTAGGATTGGGTCCACAATAGAGTTTTTCACAGTTATTTAAGAAGAATTAATGTAAGTCAGGAAGACTGCTAATCACTGTCCCTGTAGTCCTTCTAACCAAGAGTATAGTCAAAGTCTTCTGACTCTACTGTTTCTACTAAATTATTTAGGTCAGTCCTAGAAAAATGCGCTAATTATTTGCTGAATAAAAGGTAACCCACATAAAGGGGGAGATAATTAATGCTGACATGTTGCACTGTAATGCTGCAGTTTCTGAATAAATAACAATTTTGCTTCCTCTCTTGATGTAAAGAGGTTTTATAATTCAGGGAATAATGCTACGTTATCTTTCTACTGTTGGGTAATCACTTTGCTCTTTAAGATGGCACCAGCGAGCATGTCAGTCCCTTCAGGGGTTTGAATTCTCTTCTGCAACAGGAGCTCATCCATCAAACACAGTTGCATTACTTTGAGAAATAAAATAAGATAGAGGCAGTGGGTCCAGCTCTGATGTCAAGTACCCTGGCACAAATCAGGAGTAACTCCATCAGAGTCACACTGGCATAAAATAGGTTTAAGTGAGATTCGAATCAGCCCCATTATTTTAAGGTACATTCCTTAGGATGCAGGGTTAAGGGTCTTACCTCTGCGTTTCCTGACTTTTGGGTGCTTGTTTTCAACGTTACCATTGTGTTGGTGCTGGCTTTTTGTATGACTGTACATATATATGTTTGTAAAGCATATAAGAGGGACATACAAAACCACCCTTCCTTTTGTTGCATTGCAAATATAAATATGTGGTGGAAACGTAGGTTGTGTTGTTGTTGGCCACCTCGTGTGGGAAGGGGAACAGAGCTAATTCATAGAGCCAGGGCAGTGATTTTGTCAGAGATATGACAGAACATGTAAACTTGTACTAAGAAAATACCCCTCTCAAAAGTCATGAGTTTTGTCATGGAATTAGCTGATAAAATGACTGCCTTAACATATGTACATGTGCAGACAGTAAGTGTTTTTCTATTTTACTAATGTAGCACGAAGGGATTCAGACAAAGGAATGCATACAGCTTCTCTATGCCTACAACAACCTCATGGGGGGTGGCGCTAAATGAAGATTAGAAGTGAATTTCAATTCCAGTCTGTGAACCTCAAAGAAACAAGACAGATTTGAGCTCATGCTACTGGGCTAAAAATAGTTGTGTGACATTGTGGTTGGGGCTGGAGCTTGGGTACAAAAGCCTAGGGAGGAGGGGGAGGGGGAGAAATACAGCTTGAGAGGATTATTATTATAATAATTATGTATTATTTTAAATTGCTCAAAAGTGTGCTAGTCAACTCATACTGCAGATAAGGAGACAAGGTGGAAAGACCAAGGTTGCAACTTATAGCAAGACTTTGGAAGCTAAAATGGTTCATTTTTGCAGGTTTTGGTGTTTCAGAAGCAGTCAGTCCAATAAGAAAAGTATCTGTCTGAAATATGTCTTTGATATGGTACGTTTTCTCTTGACTTTTACTTCCAGATCCTAAAACATGGGGATTCGAAGTGCTGAAGAGTGAAGGAGAAGCATGTAGAGTGAGAGTTGAAGAAAATATGTCTGTGTCCAGGACATCCTACTGGAGGGATTAAAATCTCATTAAAGTGTAAAAATCTAGGCATTTAATAACACAAAACAAAATTCACCTTTGTTAGCATTTAATAGGATTCACATTGTATGTTGCAGCAGCAGTCTCTTACCTGGTAATACTCAGCACATGTAAAAAGGATATTGTAAGGCTGATCTCAGTTTAAAGTTCAGTGTGCAAAATAATCTTCTCTCTTTCCATTCAGGTATAACTATGTTTGGGGCAGCTGGGCCACACTACCTTGCTAGAAAGAAAAGGGGAAGTTGCCTCTCTTTTTACTACAGTCCTCTCTTCTCTCCTCTTACCTTCTAGACATAGGGCTAAAGTCACACAAACTTGTGCAAACTTGGTCCCTGTGCCCATTAGGGAGAGCCGGAGGTAATCCTGCCACCTACCCTTTCAGGAGGGCTCCTGCTAGGGGAGGATAATTTTAAGTTACAACTGGGGATCCCAAGGGCAGAAGCTGCCTAGGAGATGCACTGCATCAGTGCAGCCCCAGCTGCTCTAGCCACAGCCTCTCTTTGACTAGGGTTGCTCACTTTTTGGGTAACACTGGACTTCTCAAACCAACTGATGGAAGAAAGGCTGAACTGTTACCACCTCGTGCCTGACTGATGTTCCACTGTTGGAGACCTCCACTGGTGAAAGCCAGCTTGGTTTGCGAAGCCTGCTGACGAAGCACAAGTCCAGGACCAGGCAAGAGCCTCCAGCCTCCAGTATCTTTACAGGCAATGAAATAATGAGAAGCCTTAACTCCTTGCCACCAGAAGGAATGGGAAAATGGCCATTTTGAGCAGCAGGTCTTGGATCTCTGTTCATAGAGAATAGGGCCATGAGTTGGAGGGCTATCCAGAAGCCTGATGAGAAGTAGCTGAGAAGTATGTCCTCTCTTCTGAAAGTGGCCCTTGACCTTGTAAAGCTTTAGAGATATCACCAGCTGGAAAATGGATGCAGAGCCTGCCTGAAGTCGGTAAGCCTGTCTAGAAAGCAGATTTGACGGTGTGGAGAACAAGGGAGATACCTTTATTATTTTATATGAAAATTTTATGTACCTCAATTCACCTCCTTGATTTGTTCTGGCTGGCTGAATGGAGTTAAATTAAAGGAGGAACAAGCAGGAAACAAAACAATGACAGAGATAAAGTATTTCCAGTGAGAATAATACCAGGGTTCTTAGGAAAACAATGCGTGAGCTAGTCATTGGGAATTACTACCTGCCTGTTGCTAGCCAGGTTAACAGGCCTATTTTTCCAAGGCCAGAGCCTAAGATCAAAAGAACAATAAGCTACTAAAAACCGATGCCTAGAGAGAAAAAGGTAGGTGAGCAGGCAGCAGCTGCTCAGAGATAGACTCGACAGGACAGACTCGGAGAGAGGGAGAGAGAGAGAGAGACACACTTCAGGAGGAGAGATTGTCTCCTGCCCAGATAAAGACAAAGCCTGCAGCAGGACCATGGAACTAAGGCAGGGGCTCTGTGGGATGTCTGGGACAGCTAGGCTCACCTAAGCTTTGGGAGAGGTGATGAGCTGTAGGCAAGACCCAGGTGTGTGGTCCCATTGTGGGTTTAATTCTTTCTCCCTGCTTGCAGGGTACCTTTGGGCAAATGGGCAACACGGCTGTTTGGAAGGCGCTCTTCTGAGTCACTTTAACCAACCACTGGCACCTGGAGAGGAGTGTCTTGCAGGTGCCAATTGCAGTGGGGCTTGTAGTGCTAACATAGTTGGAAAATGGTGGACTGCCACCCTGGCATCCAGTCTGAGAGTGGCAAAGCAGTAAAGGTAGCAAAACCTGTCACTTGAGAGGTGCAGTTGTGAGGGACTGCAAGAAAGTATAAAGCACCACTCACCCTGTAACTGGCAGGTCAGTGGGAATAGGGGGTGTTGTAATTTGGTGAGCTAGTCTAATGTAGGCTGGACCATGGGGTTGCACTCTGGGAAGTGTGCAGATAGAGGCCTGTCATGTGGAAAGAGTGCCTATGGTAGAGACTGGGGGAGAGATTACAGGTGCCATTTGTCCCTGAGCCCTCACATGCTGGTTGGAGGAAGAACGGAATTGCGATAGAGTCCTGCTGGTGAGACACAATGCAAGAACACATCCCTATTGAACAGATCACAGAGAGTTGCATTTAAGTCAGAACACTAGGCGTATCCCAAGGCCAAGGGGTCAGGTGCCAATAAGGCTCAATGAAACCCAGCTATATATTTCAGTCTCATCAGGAGCAGTCAGGACGGCCCCTTTAAGTGTGAACTTGTGTTGCAGTCTCCTAGGATTCTCTTGCCTGCATTTTTTGGTGAGGTAATAATTCAACAACCTAACAGATACTGAATTACCCACAAGCTTTCTGACGTCTGGGCTTTTACTTTATCTCAGACTTCCCTTAAAATAACCTTAGCTGGATTACAGGCCTATAATTCATGTAAAGATTTATTTAAGTATTTATAGAATGTGCCAGGATAAAAAGAAAGCCCTTCCTTCCCCCATCACCTGCAGCAGTATTGGAAGATAAAAGCCTTGATGATTCCAAAGAGCCTGTGGAAATGTGTAACATTTTGGATGCTGCTGTTGTATTCGCTAATTAGACTAGAAAGGATTTTATGTTTTTTTAATGGTATTTTAAGATCATTTGAAGCATTTCTATGTGCTGACCTTCTCTTTCTGTGCTCCATCCTTCTCTCTGCTTTTAGTGATTCCTGCTGTTATGTAAGCAGTTGACTTGACAAAGTGCAGCAAGCTGTTTATCCTCAGACATCTTACTATTTCAGGATGGCTGGGTCCTAATCCCTTGGGCTGGCTGTAGTCGCTGATTTCAGAAGCAAATATCACTTTATGGTAGCAAGCCATTAACCAGTTATGTGCACTTTTGCGCTGCATTATTCAAAATAAAAATTACCATGAATATCGTAAGAAACAAATTTGCACGTTGATCCCTGTGATCTTCAGTATTGTTCACTCACCTGTACAATAACATATTTGATCTCAGAGAGAACACTTTGCCAACCTAAGAAACAATGTCTACCAACTCTGTCTTCTCTAACATGGCTGTTTTAGCATTTGTAAGATTTGAAGATAGTCAGGGACCTTTTCTGCCTTTGAGAGATAATACCACTTTTGTAATAACTGTAACCATTCTTTGAACTTTTAAACATAGAGAGAGAGTGTGGTTGAGGAATGCAAGGGCTGAACTGAAACTTCAGGATTGAGATGGCCAGCACAATGTTCTGAGACATCAGTTAATACTTGTGCAGAAAACCAAGTAATTATTACATAGGTTTTCTAGCCATAAAAGTTGTAAGCAATGGATCAACAAAATGTTCACTTTCAGAAAATCCTTTCCTTGCTCCAGTGATGTCTCAAACATTTTGAATCAAATAACACAGTAATTTAGTGAAAATTAATAGTTGCTCAGATAAAAAAAGTAAGAAAATATTTGCTGCCCCAACAGAATAGCAGTGATGCATCATACATTGGTTGACATAAAAAACTCAACACTTACCCACAATTAGAGCATCTCTTTTTCTCCATGATCCTCCTTTGTCAGCTGTGATCTCTGGGAAAATGCTGATAACAAAATCTAGGATGACGCTTGTGAAAGCCAGAGAGAAAGCCTTCTAAGGCAAAGGTACTCACTTTTGGAACAAATTCTAGGAGGAAGTATAGGCGTGCCCTCTTTACAAAACTAAGGTTCACTCATTTGCCAAAGCCTTCTTGCCTTAATAGAAAACAAGAAAATACTAACATGGTAAGAAAAAATAACCCTAGAAGAGAAGAACTGACTTCACTCTAATTTCACCATGAACATTGCTTTAAAGATATCAATTCCATTTAGCACTTAGATATTACAGGAAGGGGCACTGCAGCAAAACCATAAATGGACAGTTACCACCAGAGTGGTATTGGACGCTGTGAAGTCATTTCCTATAAACAGTCTAGGCGCAATGTCTCAAAATACCTGTGTGTGCTACCTGGATAAATGTTGGTACACTGGTGGTGACCAAAGTAAGTGAAAAAATCAAGATGATGCAGTTATATTTAACATTCACAAAAAGTGCTGAACAGTAATTACACGTGTGTTTATTTTCACACAAACAAATGATTGGAAATCACAGCCCAAAAATAATTTATCAAAGGAGTTGGGGAAAAAAGGTCAGACGTCTGTTTTTCTGCAGAATACAGTAAAGAAAACGAGAAATCCTCTAAACTGGTTAGATCATATTTGCATGCAGGGCCTGATCCAAGGCCCACTGAAGTCTGTGGGGGAGGTCTTTCCATTGGGCATTGAAGCAGGCCCAGAGTGTGTATGTATGTCAATATCTCAATTCTTTAAATAAACTTTTGCTGCTTTCCTTTTGTAGAAGAAGGAAGTGTTCTCAGTTGAATTAACATAGAGACCCCCAGATCAGAAACAAACATTCTGAAGCACTCTAGCGGTTTGTAAATACTGAGGGTTTTATTTAGCACTTCACATGGTCTCAAACAGACTCAAACAAGACCAATTACAATTTAGTATGCCCAGAGTTCTCAATGTTTTCCCAAAACAAAGGAAGTTCTCAGTAAACACTGTACATAGCCAGCTGAACTGTTAACAATAATTTAAAAACTCTTTTTTTTGTTTAGTCAATTCAAGAATACCAACAATAAAAGTACAGTACAGGTAATTTCACAACAATATTACAGTGAAACGGATTGACTCACATTTATGTGATGGTACGAGTAGAGCAACAGTATGTACATGCACTAAAGTGCTAGGAACCCAAAGGCATGCAAGTCAAGTATTGTATGTGTATTATACAGCTAACTTCACAAGACTTTCTGAGGCATTATTTTCTCTTTTAAATGTGGTGTGTTTACCTGTATTCCCCTCCAGCTTATTTAATTTAATTCTAGTCAACTACCTTAACGGCTTTCACTACTTAAAATGTACTGCTTCTGACAATATGAAGCATCCCTAAGAACCTTCCTCTTTTAAAATTGGTGACACTGACATTAAAATAGAATAAAATTAACTTTAAAAAGACCCTAGTTTTACATGGGGAAAACAAAACAAAAAACCCTAAAAAAACCCAACCCCCCCCCAAAACCCCAAAATAAAAAAACAGAACAGTGCAAATATAACAAAAAGGCAGTCAGTACTGGGGGATAGGGAGTGCATTCAGTTTCCATTAAAACTTAATGTACATTTTATTTTAAATCTTATTCTTTATATTTATATCATTTTACCTTTTTTGTTAATAGACTGTATGTAGAAAAGATGGAGACAAAAATAGTTTTCTGAGCTATGAAAAAATTAAGTTATTACAGGCACGTTAACTGTTTCATTCTAGAAACATCGCCGTTTCACAGGTTGGACATTCAGCAGCTGATCTTGAAAACATTCGTTGACCTCAACAACTAGATCTCTCTTTGTTGAGAAAGACGGGCCATGGTGATGGTGCTAAAATGCAAATTACAGTGAATTCTTCCCGTGATAATTCATGCAGGCTTGCATCACTGGTTTGGGTTCTCCATCAGCAGTTTCTTGCTTCCATATTCCTCAAAGGAAGTCAAATCTCCAGTTGACTGAGATTGTGAGGCAGTAGGGGAATGTGAAGCCCATCTTGAAGGTGGGCGCCGATTTGCTGGTCTCTCTGGCCGTGAGAAGCAGGATTCTAGGGACGGAGCTAGTGCGGAACAAGGTAGTTCCTTTGCAGCAAACAGATGGAAAAAATATTAGTAACTCGTATACTGCCCATTTACACGTGCAAAAAAAAACAAAAAACAAATGATAACTTAGCATCTTGTGAGAGGGAACAAAACCAAGCAGCACACTTTTCTGCACACAAAAATATCTACATTTACATCTGCGACTGATGGAACAGAAAAGGAAAGAAGAAAAGAGAGAAGGTTTTGGTGAACTGAAGCAGCTGACAAACTTCCATTTGCTAATATTCCCTGGGCTACAAAGAAGAAGAACTGAAAGGTATATTTGCATGATAATTCAATAAACCCCACTATCCATCACGTTGCTTCAAAATGCTAACCTGGGAGCAAAGTGGCAGGTATTGCATTTGCAAGTGAGGTGAAAAGCAGGCACTCGCTCATTCCTCTGCTTCAGAGGTCAGACTGAAATGCAGGCAAGACTTGCTTAGCTGGAGAGTACTGAGCATGGGACTAGTTACTGCTTCCAACTACATTAAAGAGGAGGCTTGCCTAACAATTTGAACTGAATATCTACAACGTATCAATCCTTGTTGCCAACTAACTGAGCCTGAGTTACAGGAATTCAGTGGTAATCTAGATTAAAGATGGATATCCACAATCAAAAAAAGGATGAAAATCTGCAGGTCTGAAAATTTAATTTGCTACAACATCATCTCACTGCAGCAGGATCTTTGGCCTTCTGTGCAAGTAGAGACAAACAGCACTTGTGATTTTTCACACCGGCACCCTATTTATATTTAAAAGTTGATAATTACTTCTGATATTGATAGACTTCTCCCACAGAACAGATAGATTTCATGCACATTTTGCAAGTGCATTATATCGAGTTGACTGATTACATGAAGTGTGGCTGCCTTGCAAAAATCTTCAATTTCTGAGGCTTACTGAATAGCTTAAAAACTATAAAAGCAAATCAGCTGAGTTTGTCAACATATAGAAATGCATACACTGAGGAGAGATCATTGTAAAGGGGGAAAGAGTTATGTGCAAGTTACAATAATAAAATCTAAATACAAACTGGCAAAATATGAAGGCAGAGCTTATAAATCAAATGATGCAAAGGAAGAGATAAAGAATGATAAGCCCAAAAAACCTAAAAACAAAACAAAACCAAACAAACAGTAGAGCAATAAATTAGGAAGTAAAAAATTTAATATCATGCCATGCTATGTGTGGAGAAAGAGAGGAAAGTGACTAAGAAATATTGAATTAGGTAACATGATATGATACGCAGTGATCGAGCAAGATGATGTAATACAGAAGTATCTCAGACAATAAAATGGGACGGAAGATGAATGTTGTAGAACAAGAGAGCCAGAGGACATCAGACTGCCTGTGTGTGCGGCATATACATATGTAGGTTGTGGAGGAGAATATCGCCAGAGCTCAGCCAGCCTCTGAGAAGGGCCAACCCCTAATCTTTACACAGTAGGCAGCTAAAAGTGTGATCAGTAACACCACATTACTGTTTAAAATCATGTTCTACTGAGATGCCCTCAGCATTTCTGGAGAGCAGTACTATATTGTGAATGACATAAGTGCTGGTTAGCAAAGAGCCCTACGATCACTTGCAGACATACACATTTGTACTATAAACTTAAAAACAACTCTCTGTTAAAACAACATTAAGATTGAAGTATAAATCAATACTAGTAAGGATACTGCCTCTGTGTCCTTACTTCACCGTATCCTGTTGTGCCTAAGGGAACACACGGTATGTTGTACTGTGCTGAGACTTTCTAACAGAAGTCCCTATGTGCACCAATACCTACAGGAGGCACAAAAGGATGAGCTGAGGCGGTATTTTTCTGGGCGTGTGTCTTGGTCTCTATTGAAATAGCAGCTTTTAATTACATTTTTCTAGCTTTGTTTGCTTTTAGCAAACCGAGAGGGAGTCAATATTATGGCAATGGTAAACAGTTTTGGCTATCTATGTAATATAGCCACAGATGTTGGTCAGCTTTGACAGAAAGGCAGGGTTAAGTCCTTCTCATTCTTATCGGTGATATACACATGTACAGCCCAACACACATTGCACGAGCGAGTCCTGGTGCTTCAGGGCACATGGGTAACTGGCAGCACAGTCTTTTAATGTGTTGGCTGAAAAACGAATCTTTTCTAGGAGTCATGATTACATGCACATTAATCCTAATTATCGGTCTATGCTCTTAGAATGCATGAAGGAAATGAAAGAATTAAAAGGACACTGCCAAAATATTATTTTTAAAAATCAAAATTTCATGCAACTACCATAGATTATTAAAATTGCAATTTATAAAAATGACATTTCCTTTTGGTTATTTATTCTGATCATTGATTGTTCATGTTTCTAAGCTTAGATCACAAAAATGGGCTAGATAATTTCAAATTTTTGTTTCTAGTCAGTTTCACTTTTAGATTGTTGAAAACACTACAGGGTTGTGAGTATTTGTTGGAAAATTGTTTCCACTGAAAATTGGGGGTGGGGTGGGGTAGCAGAGGGGGAGGGAATCATGGATACATTTATATTGGTCCTAGGTTTTGTAAAAGCTTATATTCACAGAATTTAAATTTTGGCCTAAATTTGAACTAACAGAGTCCATTTAAATCTCAAGGAAACTAATGGGAGCTATCAATGTTCATGTCCAACATAATAATGGCAGAAGGCAGAATAGGCCAATCTTTAAAGTGTACTATTCCAAGTCAGAAAGAAACATTTCAAGGGCAGAACTGTATAGGAATCAGCTGTTTTTGGATGTTCTTGGCTACCTCAAGTATTATTGTTGTTATTGCTACTTACATATCTCCACTAGCTCAAAGTTTCAAAACTAAAGCTTTCAGACAGTTGTGGAAACAAGGTAGAAAGAACTTACAGCAGTGAGGCAGGCAGGGTTAGAGTCCCCAGGGGGCAGTTAGTAAGACAGTTTGGTTCTGGACAGGATAGGAAAAAAGAAAAAGAAAAAAAGCAAATAGGTTGGACAGTTTTTATTTTTTTTAAGTGAAGATTTATACTCGGCAAGGAAGAGTTCATCAGACGTCACTACCTGCTCATATCATGTTACCAGATTTCATGGGAGGGCTAAGAGAAAAGACACTAACAATCAGATTTAGAGAACAAACCAATCAACCTTGCACTGTCTTAGAAATGGACATAGCATTAAAGAATCCAAGCATTCCTTCTAAGTGGAGAAAGATATATACTATCCTTTGACAATTCATATTTAGATCAGGGAAAACAATGTTACCATGAAGGAGGAATACTGCAGGGTTGTTTTTTCCTTAGTTTGATTTTAAGTGAGAGAATATCTGTAAATTCGTAACAAAGAAAAACCCACTGATGTTTTATGTTACTCTGAAGCCATATAAGGCTTTGATAGATATTTGCTTCACCCGTCCTTCTTAGTCCATTTAATGACAGCAAAAGGGAGGCTCAGCTGAAGAAAAAGCACTTTACTCTGATGCCATCTTCCCTCCTCCCAATTCCTGAGTGGTTCAGCTGGGTATGTTCAGCAATTACTCAGCCATTAAGAACAGAGGTGGAAAGACTAGGTTTCTTGCTGGATATGCCTTCCAGGAGTGTTTTCTCTTCTTCACTCCCAGTATGATAGTGTGACCTATATAATGCTCTAAATACCTACCAGGCTCAGAAAAGGAATCTTCATGTCACTTTTTGTGTGTCTAGCCTGCTAAAGTTATCAATAGCAATATTTATAAACCCCACGATTGCCTGCTACAATAGTGGATTAGCAGGTAGGCCAAATCTGGTGGTGGATATGAATTTGCTTGTAAGCAGCTCTGAGCAAGTTAGAATGCAAACAGAGCTATTACCATTGTGTGTATCTAGATATTGAAAAGAAATTCCATAGTTTCAGCAGAAATGTAAAAGGAAATAACTGGAACTCCAGAAGTTAAAGTTAAAGAAAAAAAGCTGCCAACTGGTGCTCCATGCAGGTTTTAAAGTCATTAATTACTCCTCGGGAAATTCTGCACCACTGCGCAATGCCGAATTTTGCAGAAATTAACGTTGTGCGTGCAGAATTTCCTTTCTCCCACTGAAATGGGCTGTAGTGCTGCTGGCCGCCACTAGGGACTGCTGGACCTGGCAGAGCCCAGCTTGCACATAGAAGACGGGGGGAGGAGGGAAGGGAAGAGTTGAGGGAGACAGAGGGTTCCTGGCAGCTGCAATTCCCAGCACACCCTGAAGGAAGGAGAAAGCAGCGCACAGGAAACTCCTGGGACATGGGACCAAGCCTGGGACCAAGCATCAGGCAGAGAAACAGGGACTGGGTTGTCATAGAGGTATCTTTAACTCTCTAATCTTGGGGGAATTTTTTTGTGTGTGTCTGTTTTGTTATAGACATACTTCCTGACAGGTATTTTGAAATAAATTACCAAAATAATTGAAACTGGTGTGATTATGTAGTGTTATTTTGACAAATAAAATGTGTATAATTTTGCATAATTTTAAAATATTGTGCGCAGAATTTTTAATTTTTTTGTCGCAGAATGTCCCCAGGAGTAATTAATGTATCATGCCATGACTACAAAGAAGGGAATGTTCTCTTTGGTGTGATGGTCACTTCTATTGGCTGGAGATAGGTAAATAAAGAAGAGACACCACAAAAATCCTACACAGAGAGGTGGTGGCAGCAGCAGCACTGACATGGTATTTCACTCAGCATAGCATGCCTTCAAAGTGAGGCTCAGACATATGTGGACAGTGTAATCCATAAGTAACCCAAGGCATATTCAGATCATAAATTTATTCACAACTTCATTTCCAACAACAAATCAACATTCCACAAACACGTCTCTTTAAAACTCCACCACATTTTGGAAAATAAACACATCTGAGTGAAGCTCACAACGGTTACCCCTTCAGGGGAACAGCGCACATTCCTGGGAGGGGATGGGATGCTATGGCTGTAACCTGTGCGGCTACCACCTAATCACCTCTCAAAACCAAACGTTTACTCAGTGCCAGACTATGAGTGGGCCTTGCAAAGGGGAAGCAAGAAAATTCCCCTTCTCTGTGTGTGGCTGTGCGAGAGCCTCCCATGCACCCCCCAGTCCCTGCATTTGGGGAAGCACAGGGGCTGCTTCCATCTAACACTTCCCTGGAGAAAAAGATGCTCAACAGAGGGTATAGAAGTGTGGGAAAGAGGCAGTCTTAAGGCCTTACCTCCTCTGCTCCTCATGAGGCTGGTGCACTGAGGGAGCAGATGGAATACATTGTGCAACCCCTGCATGTGGGGAAGCCCCAGAAGAAATTCTGCCTGCCTGAGGCAGTGTCTCTCTGGTGCCTCCCTCCCCTGGGGCGCTGTAATTCTGCATCACTCCTTGCAAAGCGCTGTGCTATAAATGACACAATCTAGCTCTTAAAAGAGACATGGCCTCTGGAATGGCTCTTAGGCCTGAAATCCTAAGAGTCGGTCAATGGGCATCATTTTGGTGCTGAGAATTTTCAAAGAGCTGCAGTTGACTGCCATGAACATTGTAACTATCTGATAAATCGCATCAGGTACCACTATCACCAGACACCATGCCCATGTTTTGAAGTTAGTTACTTTTGCCAACAGCAATTTGTGGTGATGTGGCACAACTTCAGCTTTTATATACTGGAAATTTGTTGTGAAATTTCAAAGTTACACATGGAATTCCAGAGTTTTCAATGATAACTTGAATGCAAAGCTGAGGTGAAGCTCTGAGAGTACAACACATATTTTTACAAATGAAATTATATGGGAACAGTAATCCATCAGCTATACTTCTGGTTTTCAAATAAACCAAAAAATATAAATGGCCAAGATAGTCCAAGACAGCAAAGCTGCTTTCTCCACTTCTGTTCATTCTGAGGTATGTGCACAAACCACACTTCCATTATTTTTTACAGATAATGCAAAGTGTGTGTGTGTTTGTCTCTCTCTCCACACATACACTCTCTCTTTCTCTCTCTCTGTCTCTCTCACTTATTTCAATTTAAACATAAAGGGCACTGACATGAAAGATCTAGGTGCTCTGCTATCAATTGAAAATATGTCCAATAACTATTAAAAACAAAACAAGAGCAAACTTCACCCATTTAAAACAACCAGTCACAGAAAGAAAAATTCCAGGACAAAATCTCCCACCACTCAGATCCCCAGCACCTCCCCAATCCCGCTCTAAATGCCTGTTTAGAAGAACGGGGATTATGGCATGCCCTGAAAGTCAACGAATTGGTGCTATTTGGGGCCATGGTGAGGAGTGAGTTCCAAAATAGAGGGGCCCTGATGGTAAGTACACTGCTAGCTGCTCCCTCTCTTATATACCCAGGGGACCTCTAGCTTGAGCACCCTCACTGATCTGAGAGAGGCCACAGGAGACAGGACACTCTAGGTAAGACCCAGACCATTAGGATTTTAACAGGTCAACATCAGCACTTAAAACTCTACCCAGAAACCAAGAAACAGTCAGTGCAGATCCCAGAACACTGGTGTCACATGCTCAGGGTGAGATACTCCACCTAACGATGGGGCCACTGCACCAGTTGCCGCTTCCAAATGGATGTAACTCTTAATAGAGCACATTCCAGCAGTCCTAGCTAAAGGGGAGCATGGAAGCAAAGTCCAAGTCCGGGAGGAAAGGTCACAACCCCAACCACAGCAAGGTGGAGAAAAGCTGTCCTTGACTGCTGCTATTTGATGGTAGCCAGGAATCTAACCAGATCCCAACTTGAGAATTTTGTCGACAAAGGTAGACGAACAGCCATAATAAGGCAGTGGTAGGAGGGCAACAAAATTTCAGTTGAATTCTCTGGTTGATTCCCCTAACCCACCATAATCATCTCATTTTATCTGGACTGAGTCTTGGCCAACTAGTTCTCATGCATACCTCAGACTCACACAGACACTGAAGAAGGCACTCAACCACACACACCTCAGGCTGGACAAGATAAAGGTACAGAGCTGGACGTCCTCTGCAAACTGAAAACACTTCCGCCAGTATCTCCTCACTAATTCTGCTAATGGTCTCACATACACATTGAACTAGAGGGATAACAGCATGGACACCTGAGGTAACCCAAGAGAGAAACCCTTGGGGCAGAAGAGCAAATATGCAATACTGCCTTGTTGGTACTCTCTAACAGAAAGGAATGAGGCCAAGGAATAAAGGCAGGACCCACCAGGCACTGCAGGAATGTCAACACCACCTCATGATCCATTGTGTAGAAAGCAGCTGAGAAATCTAGTAGTAGCAGCATGGAGACCTGGGAATAGATCCTCCAGTCCACCGGAACATCATGCCACTTTTGCAACTCCCTAATCCTGGGGCTGGCCAGGGGCCAGTTCAGCCGCTGGTTCAGCCCTCTGCACCACTTAGACCAGACACAGAGCGTCTCTAAATTGCACCCAGCTGTCTATGATCCCAAGAAGGCATTCCAGCAGCAGGGAATGCAGAGGAGCATTGGCTATTGAGAGTGACATAAAGGGGCCAGAGTGAGGCAGAGAATCTTGACCATTGGTTTTTATCCATCAACAGGAGAAGATCACTGACCAACATGACAGTGCTGTACTCAGGTTAGAACCCAATCTGGCAAGGGATGTTAGATAACAGTTAATAATTGAGCTTTAGTCTGTCTTTGCACACCGCCCTGATCTGTGTTGTACACTCTCTTTGGCTGTAGCTGGAGATCTGACCCATGATATTTATGCAAATCTGCTGGGATACATTATGAATGGTGCATTTTTTAGACAGCTGAGTAAAACAGCAATAGGTATTTCTTCACTGTCATGGTAGGTTTATGCTTTGACCAATCAATTTTCACGATAATTTTGCAAGGCTAAAGTAGTAAATTTCCAAGTGTTGTGTCATTTATTGACTTACATAAACACAGAATCTACACAGCAGAGCCAAGTTTATTCAGCGATATCCACAAAAGTTACAGTAAAGTCACTCCTGTGGGAAGGAGAGGGAGGGAAATCAAATGTATGTACTATTCTCTTCATCTGACTTGTTAAAACCAATTACTCATTCTTGAACAGAAATGTTATTACCCTTTCTTCCAAGATAATATTAACATTCCCTCAAAACCTGTCGGCCCTAGCACATCTGTATTTTCCAATGTGATAGGTAACTCTTACTCCTGGTATTCTGGGGAGAGCCACTAGCATATGTCAGCTTTATTCTTTAAAGCATATGTTTACTTAAGTAATATTTTAAAACATAATCTACTTAGACTGTAAACTTTTTGGGATAGGGACCACATTTTTATTTTGTGTTTGTACAGTACCTAGCACAACAGGTCCGCAACTGAGGCTTACAGGAGATACCACAATACAAATAAAATAATAATAAATTAATTATAATAACAATTACTAATAAAAGAACTAATAAGCTATTTCCTGAAAGAAAAGAATAATTAATTATAGAAGGGGGAAAAAAAACTAATTACCTCAATGGACCCTGGTTCTACTTTGACTATTTCTCCTGTGCTGTTGTCATTGCTAAGACTCGGTGGGCTGCGTGAAGCTAGCTTTTTCTCTTCCTTTAAGGCATGCTCCAAAAGTTTCTTATTCAAGATCCTGGCAGCATTTTCTGTAAGTGTATACCCCGGAGGAGCAGATAAATCCTGCCTGACACTTGTTGCCTCAGACTCTTCTTCCTTTTCCATCTCTGCACCCAAACGGAGAGGACTGGGTGACCGGTCACGGGCACTTGTACACATTTCCTGCATGGGCCCCAGTTCTGATCTGGGTTCTGCTGACCTAGATCGGCTGCTAGACCTGGCACATTTTTGGAGGGTCTCTTGAACAACAGGGGTATGGTCAATAATATTGAACAAACTGGAGAGGCCATCATTGATGGTGGTATGAACTGGGCTCTCCCTTGTAGTAGTTGACCTAGCCCAAGCAGACTCACTGAATCCTTTCTGAGGCGTGCCTGGTAAAGTCCGGTTATTTGGCTGATCTGTTTTTGGAAGGATTTTTCTTTGTAATTTTGGAGAACCATATTTGGGAGAACAGCATGTGCGTTCAAACTTGGCCTGGACCTTTTCGATGGCAGGGGCTACCTGCCTGCTCCTTAAGCTTCTTGATGGTGATGAGATTGGTGTGGAGCCCCCCTTTGGTGTCAGACACTTGTGTGGACTGCTGGTGATGCTGCGCAAGGTTTCTGTCTGCAAGCCAACACTGATCGTCTGGGTGGTCTGTGTCCCTGTAGTTCTTATACCATTGGTTTGACATGCCATGTCCTTAAACTGAGGCTCTGCTGAATTAGAACGTATTGCATTTCTGACAGAGTAAGCTACCTCCTTCATATCGTCACTCATGTTCTTGGACAGCTCCAGGCTCTGCAAGGATGAGGCAAAACCCACAGCAGTGCAAATAGGATGCTCAATAGGATGAAGACGACTTTCCAAAAAATCTTTATGGTGTTTGGTGAGATCACAAGACCATCTCCCAAACACATCTGAGGAAGCACCTTTTGTCTCACCCACACTCCCTTTAGCTTTGGTCACAGAAAACAAAAAGTCTGGCTCAACCTGTTTTTTCCCTCCATTACCAGCTATCGCTGAGTTATCAAGCCTACGGATAACTGGCGGACTGTGAAAGACCTTAACCCCCATTTTTTCTGTTACAACGTGACTCCTCAGTGGTTGCTTCTGGCAGGGCTCTAGGCTTGTCATGGTATTGGTTGTCATAGTAACACTGGTGGTAAGGTACCATGATGATGCTTGGAATGGATCTGAAGTTGAATCACTTCTTACTTTCCCATTTTCTGTCCTTTCTGCCCAGGCTTCTGCAGGCTTTTCTGTAACCCCACTATGGATCCTGGTGTTACTATAATCCCAGTTTTTGTTGAACTCTTCAATGTATTTCAGATCATCAGGGGACAGAGGAGGAGTTATATCCTCCTTACTACTAGATGAAGGCAAGGTCTTTTCAGGAAGGAATGGAGAAATATCCATCAAACGCTGGAATTCTGACATGGAGGAAACAGACACTGCCCTGAGGGGAAAAAACCAAAACATAAATTAAATAATTGAAAACCCTTATAGAAATATTTCTGCTTTAAAACAGAGGGAAAATTAATCCAAATCACCAGCTCACATTCAAAATCTATTTATTAAAAGTTCCCTTTATTGCTTTTTGAATTGCTGCATAATGCAAACATTTTCTCAAGAACTACTGCTTGGTAAAGGTTTAAAATATGCAGCTTTAGAACAGGTTTTCAATATATATTATCCATGAAAAATGTATCTTTACAACACTATGACACACATTTGTAAGGCTGAAAATAGCAGAAAAGTACAAAGAGAGGTGCTGAGTATCCTTAACTTTCAGTGAAGCCAGTGAGACTTCACAGCTGATGCTTGGGATCAGGCCTAGAGGCTGTCATATTTAACTAGTTCGGTGAGTTCAGCTTATGCTGCAACTTGATGAAAGTGAATATGAGTGGTTAGAGAAACTATGAGAAATTTCGAAGAATTCTTGGGTTTCCATAAAGTTCGTTAGTTTATACAATTTAAAGCATCTAATTGAATCTTCCTATTACTTGACTGTAAGGAATATTGTAAAACACTGGAACCTTTCTAGATCAGTGGTTTTCAACCTGTGGTCCATGGAACCATGGGTCCGCAGACTATGTATAGGATTTCCAAAGGGGTCTGCACCTCCATTTGAAATTTTTTATGAGTCCACAAATGAAAAAAGGTTGGAAACCACTGTTCTAGATAAAAGGGACTATATAAAAATGTAAATCACCATAATTATCTATTGAAACCCAATGAGCAAACTCAAACTAGATAAGCCTCCCAGGATTTTAAAAAGTGATGAGATTTATAGAGTAGTGTTATAGTGGTTTAAAAAAATCTGTTGTGAATTTTTAATCAAGACTAGGGCCAGATTCAATGTTGGCATATGTTGCAGCTCTGCTAACTTCAGATGTAAATCTACTTACACCAAGGCTTAATTTGGCCCAATTTAGTCAAGAAAGAGTAGGACCATACTGATTACTCTCTGAGTAAATCCACTAATCTGGTTCCAAGGCAGCAAAGCTATATACTACCCTTGTTCAGGGCTTGTGGCAAAGCCCAAAATCTCATCAGCTAGATGTTTGGTGCTTTTCCTGTCAGCTTTACTCACCTTTGAAGATTTCCCTTGTGCGTTTCTTCTTCCTGGAAAAAAAAAACCCTAGTTATTTCTGAACCTTTACAGAGGACATAATAGCAATATTTTGCACTTGTGGGGTATTTTGTTATTTGTCTCTGGGTAGTTCCACAAATTCTTGAAAATTCTTTTTCAAAACGACAGACTTCTTCCTGGATAGGGTATTTGTAAGGGGTATGTGTGGATATTCTTTCTTTAATACACATGTATGAATGCTGTCAATCCCAGTAGAATCAATAGGATCACTCATATCAGAGATTATCCCCCAAACCTAAAGCATTCTTAAATGTTTATAGTCCAAGTTATCACAGAGGACAATGAACTTTAAATGACCTTTCTCCACAATTAAAAATTCAAGTTCTGTATCACATCTGCATGAGTGACTTTGCTCTTTGGATCTTATCTGTTTTATATCAGAGACCTAGCTGTGCTGAGATAAGAGACAAAAATGTAGTCCTTTGAAATAGAGATTTCATTACAAATTCTCTAGGCACTAACAAATGGTACCAGTTTAAACTCATTAAACTAGTTATATTAAATATGTGGGAAGACTATTACTTGTTTCATAAGGAAATACCTACAGATAGCTCACAGGATTAAGATGCTGTTACAGCAATTATTCCCTAGTGACAATTTCCATAATCAGCTTTTTTAAGCTCATACTTTCCTGATGCAGTTGGTCTAGAGCTATTGCTTTAACTATTTAGATTTCTAATAAATTATACAAAATACAAGCTAGGTAACAAAAATGTACAAGTTCAGTAACAAAAAACTTTTAGTATTAATGGCTTTAATTTGACCCCATGAAAACAAGCACTTTATCCAAGAACAATACTACTCCTAAAAGTGACTAGTCAAAAACAGCACCCTTTGATTCAAGAAATCTCATTCCTGTACATATCCTCAGTTGTATCTGAGGACTAGGTGCCTGATTCTCCATTCACTTACACTGGGGTCAAGGAATGGAGAATCAGGCCCTATGTTTTTACTGCAAAGCCAATGCAGCTAAGAAAGAGTATTTTGTGTGTGTGTGTGCATGATCAACAGAGCTGTTTATTAAGCTCCAATCAGTTACCTAAGGAAACCTGCTGAGGAAAATGAGTTTGTACAAGTTTCACTAAAGCATAATTTGAAAACAAGGAGGCTGAACAAAAGTCACTGAGGGCCTAATTTTACATGAAGAACTTTTATTAATGGCAGCGAAGTGTGAAAATGGGGAGCGGGATCCAAAACCACTTGACTCACAGAACTGAGCGCTGAGGTTACAGTACTCGAAATAGGAAAAAATATTTTTTGCTTGTAATCTGAGCATATGTGAAATGAGCCACTCAGAGAAAATAAACAGGGAACCCCACCACAACAGCTATATAGTTACATTTTTTCCCGCCGAGGAAAATTAAATACTGTATGTGTGTACATGTGCAAACCCCCCCCCCACACAAGCATTTAAAATATCAGAAAGATATTCTTATATTTCCTAAATCATTTATCCTTCTTCCTGTTCCTTCCAACCAGCCTTATGCTCCGATGGTCTGTTAAGCAACAATTTAATTGCTGCCATGAGATCACATTTTGAATACCTTTAAATTTTTTTAAGAGAGGCTTGGCACTATTTTCCACAAGCTTCGAAAACCGAACTGAAGTTACATGGTGAAGCCAAATAGCTTTGTGAGGTAAAATAGGGGGCTCATGGTTTGACTTGCCTAACAAACATGTTTCCAGAATGGCCGAATTGCAAAAGCAGCCTCTATATACGTGCTTGCATTTTTGGATGTGAAAATTTCTGTTCACCTGTTAGCTACGATTTGTACACACAAACAGCATTTACATGCTCAAAACAGTATTCAGATGTTTAACTGCCTGACCTATGAATACAAATCTGAGTTTTCAGGAATGCAGAAAGTTGTCTGTTATAAAACCTGCAATTTGAAAACTGCAAACAATATAGAAGCTGTTGTTGATGATTCACCCGTCTTTTCAAGATCTGTTGCATGTTTGTTTTGTAATATCAATAACATGCAAAGAGAGACTAAGAAGGAAGATTTTAATTCTTTGGTGCATCAGTACATTTGTAATTTGAAATGAGATAGTAAACTGTACAGTTGTGGCACCTAACAGTTTCCTAGAGATCACCAATATAATACACCTCTACCCCAATATAACGCTGTCCTCGGGAGCCAAAAAATCTTACTGCATTATAGGTGAAACCATGTTATATTGAACTTGCTTTGATCCACCGGAGTGCGCAGCCCTGCCTCCCCAGAGCGCTGCTTTACCGCGTTATATCCGAATTTGTGTTATATTGGGTCGTGTTATATCGGGGTGGAGGTGTATGTAGTTTTGCATGCAGGTTTGTCTCAGCCTAAAGCAGTGGTTCCCAAACTTTAACAACCCGTGAACCCCTTTCACTAAAATGTCAAGTCTCACGAACCCCCTCCTAAAAACAAATATTTCCCAGGATTTTCTCCTTTACTGGAGTATAAATTATAAAAGCAGTGATCTTGGAAATATAAATTTTGTTTTATGACATTTTTATTACACACTATTTATTATTAATTATTATCATTTTTATTTTTATTACATTATGAAAACGGCAACACTCTTCCAAGATCTCACTTTCGTAGCTTGTATCACTTTGAATAAGCCTATTATAAGAAAGGCTCCTATGTTTTATTAACGAGTATCAGATGTGAAACAGCAGGAAGGTATTTAAGAAGCCAACTCAAAGAGTTCCTCCTACACAAGCATTCAGGTCTTGAGCAGTCCAGGTAAACAACACACGTTACAACAAAGCTTAAACTTGTTCTTCACTAGGGTGACCAGATGGGATGAAGAAAATATTGGGGCACATGGGGGAGGGGGGAGTCCCGCCGGCAGAGCAAAAAAAAGCGGAGTCCCACTGGCACAGCAAAAAAAACACCCAAAAACCAAACAAAAACCAACCAACCAAACAAAAAAACCACAACGGAGTCCCGGAATCTCGCCAGCAGAGAGAGGGGGAAAAAAAAGAAAAGAAAAAAAACAGAGTCCCGGAGTCCCACCGGCAGAGAGAGAGAGAGAGAGAAAATGTCTAGTCACCCTATTCTTCACAATAATTTTAAAAACAATTCTAGCTGCCTATTTAATTTTAAAAACAGCAAAAAATATCCACCTTGCTTTCCATTTCTTATAAGGAGTCTTGAAGTTTAAATCTCCTCAGTGTGATAGATATGCTAGCTTTGAGCTGCTTAGCTCTTGGAAGTCCAGGGGCTCCGGGCTGATGGCCCCATGCTGCCCAGGGTCCCGAGGGACAGCTCTGTCCACCATTAGGTAATTTTTTCCTGAGACCCCCTGAAACGTTTCGCGAGCCCCCAAGGGTTCACGTACCCTAGTTTGGGAACCACTGGCCTAAAGTAATTAAAAAGTATTGTTTCTGATGGAAACCATGGAGGCTAACGGGATGTTACCCTGGCCTGCTATAAAGTGATCTCATTGGGTCAAATCCTGGGTCTATTGAAGTCAACTGGAGTTTTGCTACCATCTTCATTGAGGCCTGGATTCCACCCATTGTGTCCTGATCATTTCCCTCATCACTGCCCTTTGTTATGAGACTCTGGAACTCCCTGGATTTTATGCTGAGGTATCAGAGCAAGGGACTTTTAAAGATCAACAGTTACTTAGGACTCCTTCATATCCTTTCTAAACAATCAACATTACCTCTTAATAGCACTTACTGTTTTACTGATGTTAAATGGCACTTTAAGATGGTTTCTGACAGTAAAATTGTTTGACCTGAGCACCTGTCAAAATAGAGCTCCTGCCCCTTTTAAAACAGGAAGAGCTTTAAATCCTTGTAACTCCTTGCATAATCAAAAGTAAACAATGATCCATTTCTAACTCTTCAACTCATTCCCCTGGCCCAAGGATCAGGAAATTCTTACGGGCCTTCTGGTTTCTTTAGACTGGCTAACCTCCAATTATATCCAGTGACCAACACCAACCCAGTCAGCTCATAACAAGGGGCAATGTTAAAATTCAATCAGGGTACGTCTACACTACGGGATTATTCTGATTTTACATAAACTGGTTTAGTAAAACAGATTGTATAAAATCGAGTGCACGCGGCCACACTAAGCACATTAATTCGGTGGTGTGCGTCCACGGTCCGAGGCTAGCATCGATTTCTGGAGCGTTACACTGTGGGTAGCTATTCCGTAGCTATCCCATTGTTCCCGCAGTCTCCCCCGCCCCTTGGAATTCTGGGTTGAGATCCCAGTGCCTGATGGGGCAAAAATCATTGTCGTGGGTGGTTCTGGGTAAATGTCGTCAGTCACTCCTTCCTCTAGGAAAGCAACGGCAGACAATCATTTCACGCCCTTTTTCCCTGGATTGCCCTGGCAGACGCCATAGCATGGCAACCATGCAGCCTGTTTTGCCTTTTGTCACTGTCACCGTATGTGTACTAGATGCCGCTGACAGAGGCGATTCAGCAGCAATACACAGCAGCATTAATTTGCTTTTGCATGATAGCAGAGATGGTTATCAGCTGTTCTGTACCATCTGCTTCCATTGTAAATTGACAATGAGATGATGGTTACCAGTCCTTCTGTACTGTACTCTCTGCTGCTATCATAGGTGACCCTGGCTGAGGTCGGCCGGGGGCACAAAAGACAAAAATGGGAATGACTCCCCGAGTCAATCCCTCCTTTATGGTATCTAAAAATAGAATCAGTCCTGCCTAGAGTATGGGGCAAGTGTACTAGAGAACCAGTGTATCAGAGAACCAGAAAGCACAGCCGCTCCGTGTCAGATCCTGCAGAAATGATGAGCTGCATGCCATTCACAGGGGGTGCCCCTGCAACAACCCCACCTGTTGCTTCCCTTCTCCCCCAGCCTTCCTGGGCTACCGTTGCAGTGTCCCCCCATTTGTGTGATGAAGTAATAAAGAATGCAGGAATAAGAAACAGTGACTTGTTAGTGAGATAAAATGAGGGGAAGGCAGCCTCCAGCTGCTATGATAGTCCAGACAGGACAGCAGTGTGGGGGAGAGGAGCCCCGCATCCCGCTGCTATGATAGTCCAGGCAGTACAGAATCTGTTCTTTACACATGAAGGGCGGGGGCTGATGGAGCTCAGCCCCCTGTTGCTATGATGAAGACAGTTACCAGCTGTTCTGTACCATCTACTGGGAATGACCAGGAGTTTTTTACCCAGCCAACCTCAACTGAAGCCAGCCATGAGGACGGATACCAGTCCTTCTGCACTGCACCATCTGCCACAAGGCTGATGATGATGACAGATATCAGTCATACTGCACCATCTGCCACCAGGGAGGGGGAAAGAGGATATTACAATTCACTGCCGCAGCATCGCGTCTACCAGCAGCATTCAGTAGACATAGGGTGACATTTAAAAGAGTCAAGAGATTATTTTTTTCCCTTTTACTTCTGGGGGTAGGTGGATTGGGGGGTAAATTGACGAGCTATGCCCTGAACCACCCCGGACAATGTGTTTGACCCTACAGGCATTGGGAGCTCAGCCAAGAATGCAAATGCTTTTCGGAGACTGCAGGAACTGTGGGATAGCTAGAGTCCTCAGTCCCCCCTCCCTCCCTCCATGAGCGTCCATTTGATTCTTTGGCTTTCCGTTACGCTTGTCACGCAGCAGTGTGCTGAGTCCCTGCTGTGCCCTCTGTCTGGAGATTTTTTTAAAATGCTTTGGAATTTCGTCTTCTGTAACGGAGCTCTGATAGAACAGATTTGTCTGCCCATACAGCGATCACATCCGTACGGTCCATGCTGGAGCTCTTTTTGGATTTGGGACTGCTGATCGGAGCTCCACACTGGGCAAACAGGAAATGATATTCAAAAGTTCGCGGGGCTTTTCCTGTCTACCTGGCCACTGCATCCGAGTTCAGATTGCTGTCCAGAGCGGTCACAGTGGTGCACTGTGGGATACCGCCCGGAGGCCAATACCGTCGATTTGCAGCCACACTAACCCTAATTCGATATGGTAATACCGATATTAGCACTACTCCTCTCGTCGGGGAGGAGTACAGAAACCAGTTTAAAGAGCCCTTTATATCGATATAAAGGGCCTCTTAGTGTGGACGGGTGCGGCGTTAAATCGGTTTAACGCTCCTAAAATCGGTTTAAACGCGTAGTGTAGACCAGGCCTCAAACTCACCACCAAATTACTGCAAGCAGTGTCTAATAAAGCCTCCCCCTTCACATAGCATGACAGCTATATTGATTACAGTATAATTGAAAACATGATAGGAAAAAACAAACATACTTCAGTTAAGCAAGGCAAGAACTTCTCCCGCTCCAATCTCTGAGGCCGAGGCTCATCAGATTCATCAGGAGAATCAAGAGACAATGAATCGAGAAAGAGGTTTTCTGTGGCAGTGCACCTATCACTTTCCTTCAGCTTCGACAGTGACTGATCATCAAACTGTATGGCATCTGAATCAGAATAGGACCTTGCCCCCATTGGATGAGGCACATGAAGGTTTCCCTGGGTTGAAAATGGACGAAGGCTACTCTCCTTCTGGTCACAAAGAATGCTCTCTCCTTTTCGTGTGCTCACTTCTTTTTGAAGCTGAAAAAAGAACAAATTAAAATTGAAGTTAGCATGGATTATTTGCAGTAGCTCAACACCTCTGTCTTTTCGGTAGAGCTTGGCCTTCTAAGACTTTGGCCCTTCATTGTGGGCTTTGCTGCTCAGGGAAGTTTCATTTCACTTGACAACTTCCAAAATATTCAAGAGAAGTGAACAGGTTTATACCATTCACTGAGTGTACGATGCAGAGAATGAGGGATTCTACAATAGGGAAAATGCAGTGTCTTACCACGTGAGGACACCTGAATGCAAGGGACCAGAGAAAAAGTGGAGGAAAATCCACATCGAGTGCCAAACCCATGTACATTTTCAACAATATTTGATTCTGCATTGCAGCTTGCAATTAGCTCTCCACAAACCACATATTTAGAACTTAATAATTTTAACTGGTTAATTGCGAAAATTATATTATTTGCCAAAATTCAGAAATTATTAAAGGGATCAAACCAAAAGAAATTTTTTTTTACATTACTATAACAGTATTTGGAACAGAACAAATAGAACAGGATACAAAATAAAGGTTTTCAGCAATCAAAGACTGACATGGAGCCAAGAAACTCAGGAATTTCCTTGGAAGCAATCCAGACATGGCATTCAGAAGAAAGTAGTCTTAGGGTACATTGACACTTCAAGCTGGACATGTAATTCCCAGCTCAAGTAGACATACCTGCACTAGGTCTGATTGGGCTAGTGTGCTAAGAATAGCAGGGTAGCCATGGAGGTGAATGTGGTTAGCTGTTCTGACTGTGATCCCACCTGAGTCAGTAGGAACATATGTGAGGTGGTTAGCCTCTCCTGCTGCCCACATCACCATGGCTACCCTGCCATTTTTAGGGTACATCTTCTCAAGCTGGATATGATACCTCCAATTTGAAGTGTGGATGTACCTTCAGTTTGGACCTCAGCGTATCACTGCTTGGCTCTGATGAAACTAGTACTACAGTATGTGTTCGTCTCCAAATAGGGAGCTGTTCCCAAGATTCTGAAATCTTGTCCTTTGTGTTTTTAAATGCTCTTTTTTTTAAAAAAAAACAAACCAACCACTATTTGAAATCTGAATTTTAAAAAAAGCAAGGCAAAGGGCTTGTCTACACTGACAGCGCGGCAGTTGTAGCTGCGTCACTGTAACATTTAGTGAAGATGCTGCCTACGCTGAAAGAAGAGCTTCTCCCATCATCATATGTATTCCACCTCCCCGAGAGGCAGTAACTATGTTGATAGGAGAAATCCTCCCATTAACTTAGCGCTGTCTACATCGGCATTTTCCACACCCCTGAGCAATGCAGTTATACCGACATAAATTCATAGTGTAGACCAGGGCAAAGTCTGGAGTTAATATCGTATGTTCATAAAGTGTAAGGCCAAAAGGGATCAGTAGAACATCTAATCTGACCTCCTGCATAACACAGGTCCTTAAATGTCACACAGTTCCCCTGTATTTAAATTTCTCTCACTACCATATCCCAAAGAAATGTAATTATAAGCTCCAGGAGTGTTCTGGAGTTCCACCAAAATAATCATGATTGTCTTCTGACTCAATAATATAAGGGCTGCCCCTTTTTAGCAATCTCCAGTCTACACTCTAGATCTAAACGGTGAAAATTCCTTTTAACAAAGGATTAGAGCTAGATTTTCAAAACTACGTGGAACTACTGAATGGCTAAAAACCACAAGGTGAGCATACTACAGGATTGTCAGAAAGCTAGTTAAGGAATTAGGCATGCAAGGCATGTTCAGAGAAGGTGCATATTTGCATGAGAACCATTAGAATGACTAGTTCTGTACTTCTCAAAAATGGACGGGGAATGGGTGGAGCCACAAATATGGATGAAGTAATGACATTTTAAAAAATGAATAGCGTAGGCAACTTTAATTGCAGTTGTAACTATAACACGACTAAAAATGATATTTTTAAAAACAAGGAATGCCAGCAGGAATGTCACTAGTAACTCATATTTGCTGCTAAAACTGCCTGAAAAGGTTTGGATAAGAAGGCTCTTTAGGAAGTCCATGAGGCTATAAGCTACAGGTGGAATTCATCAGGTAGGAACAGAGTACTGGGTATGTAATATTCAATGGAGGACTTCAAGATTAAAAAGTTTTTAATGCACGTGTGAATAAAAAAGAAATTTTGGAGCTCAGTGAGTGAATTTGAGATGACGAATACCGAAATTCCATACAGCGCCTGTCGTGTCAAAAAATCTTTCTGTATCAGATCCTAAGGTTCTTAATTTTTACTTGGGCAAAATTCTCATTGAAATAGAGGGAGTTCTGCTTATTCATAATTTTCAAAACCAGAAGGAACCACTGTGATCGTCCAGTCTGACCTTCTGTATAGCACAGGCTATAGGCCTTTCCCAATATAATTCCTAGAGCATAACTTTTAGAAACACATTCAATCTAGATTTAAAAATTGCCAGTGATGGAGAATCTACCATTACACTTGATAAACTGTTCCAATGATTAATTACTCTCACTTATTAATGCATGCCCTTATTTCCAGTCTGAATATTGCATCATACCTGCTAGACTGAAGGGCCCTATGATGGGGTATACAAACCCCTCACTGGGCAATAAAGGGTTAAGGAGCTAGTCTTGGCTCAGTCAGCCCCACCACAACTGCAAGAGATGCACAGACTGGAGGAGGAGGAGGTAAAGGGATGCAGAACAGCTCACTTGGGGGCAGAGCCTGGAAGAGAGCAGATATGCACCTTGCAGCTCCACCACTGATAGGGCCCTGGGTTGGGACGTGGTGGAGTTGGGCGAGTCCACGCCCCCCTGCCACCGCACCCTGGGGATGGCCGACTCCCAGCCATAGGCCAGGAGGCCTGTGTGGACCTACCGTCCATTGAGCTAGGAGGCTAGACTCCCAGGTGCTCATCCTTCCGGAGCCCCTAGACCGTGTGGGTGCTCAGCCCTACCGGAACCCCAAGATGTGTGTATTTGCTGGCTGCCTTAGCCCACATGCTGAGGCTAAAGCTTGCCCTCCGCTCTGCCCCGCCAGGGACTAGGGCTCTAGACTGTGTGTATTTGCTGGCTGCCTTGGCCAGGAGGCTTAGGCTACAGCCTGCTCCCTGCTGGGCCCCACCCAAAGGGCTAGGGCTCCAGACTGCTAATTACTGTCAGCCCCAGCTGAGGGGCTGCTCAGTGTGCTGCCCTGCCCAAGGTGGAGAAAAGGGCACCAGACCGTTATTGATTGTTAGATGGGCCCGGAACTATAGACTATTTACGGCTCGGCCTGCCAGTCCGACCTCAGCCTGAGGGCTACTGCCCAATAAAATGAGGCAGAGTGGCCTCCCTCCCCACTGAAGACCGAGGGATCACTACACCCACGAAGATATTTATTGACTACAATCAAATCACCACCTTCTCTTTGTTAAACTAAACATATTGAGCTCCTTGAATCTATCACTAGGAGGTGTGTTTTCTAATCCTTCCTTTAATCATTCTTGTGCCTCTTCTCTGAACCCTCTCTAACTTATCAACATCCTTCTTGAACTATGAACACCAGAACTGGACATAGTATTCTAGCAGCAGACATGCCAGTGCCAAATATAGGGGTAAAATATCTTCTTTACTTCTACTCAAGATTTCCTTGTTTATGCATCCAAGGATCACAAAAGCCCTTTGGCCATAGTACCACACTGGAATCTTGTGTTCGGCTGATTATCCATCATGATCCCCAAATCTTTTTCAGAGTCACTGTTTCCCAGGATAGAGTCCCCCATCCTCAAAGTATGGCCTACATTCTTTCTTCCTGGATGTATACATTTATAGTTAGCCATATTAAAACACATACTGTTTGCTTGCACCCAGCTTACCAAGCGATCCCAATTGCTCTGAATCAATGACCTGTCCTCTTTATTTGCCACTCCTCCGATTTTTGTGTCATCTGCAATCTTTATCAGTGCTGATCTTATGTTTTCTTCCAGGTCATTGATAAAAATGTTAAATATCATAGGGACCCCACTAGAAACACATCCACTCAATGATGATTCCCTGTTTGCAATTACATTCTGAGAGCTAACAGTTAAGACAGTTTTTAATCTATTCAGCTGTGCCATGTTAATTTTTTGAATCTACTTTTAAAATTTAAACTAAATCTAGTTTTTTTAAATCAAAATTTTGGGTGGTATCAAATCAAATGCCTTACAGAACTCTAAGTATATTACATCAAGACAATTCCCTTTATCAACCAAACTTGTAATCTCATAAAAAAAATATATATATATATATATATATCAGGTTAGTTTGACAGGATCTATTTTCCATTAATCCATGCTGATTGGCATTAATTATATTATTTTCTTTTAATTCTTTATTATTTGAGTCCACTCTATTATCTTGCCAAGGAGTGATGTCAGACTGGCTGTCCTATAATTACTCAGGTCATCTCATTTATCCTTTTTAAATACTGGCAAAAAATTAGCTTTCTTCCAGTCTTCTGAAACTTCCCTGGTGTTCCACAACTTATTGAAAATCAACATTCATGATCCAGTGACCTCCTCAGCCATCTCTTTTTAAACTCTTGGATGCAAGTTCTCTGGACCTGCTGTTTTAAAAATGTCTGACTTTAGTAGCTGCCATTTAACATCCTCCTTAGATACTAGTGGAATGGAAATTGTTATCATCAGCATATATATGACATCATCTATTTTTTCCCCAAGTACAGAACAGAAATATTTATTGAACACTTCTACCTTTTTTGCATTTATATTGATAATTCTGTCATTTCCATCTAGTAATGGACCAATACCATTGAGTAAGAACTGAATAAAAATTGAATAAAATTTCGGGATTTGGGTAATTTTATAGGACATCTCTAACAACTTCATTTACAGTAACTAACGTAGGGATTCAATTGTAAGGAGAAATAATTATTACATATTTTTTCCTTTTCCTTGTACACATGTCCAGTTGCAAACCCTACATGATTTTCATATGCCTTTCTAATACTACCTGTCTTTGGAGCTGTATGACAAATCAATATGGTTTACTGGATTAGCCTATAAATGTTAAACAACTGAAATGAAGATAAATGATAAGATGACATTCAGTAAAGACAAGTGCAAAGTATTACACTTCGGAAGGAAAAATCAAATGCACAACTGTAAAATGGGGAATAACTGGCTAGGCAGCAGTACTGTGGAAAAGGATCTGGGGGGGTATAGTAGAGTACAAATTGAATATCAGTCAACAACGCAGTGCAGCTGAAAAAACCCGAAATGCCATTCTGGGGTGTATTAACAGGAGTGTCAGATGTAAGATACAGAGTAGTTGTTGGGCTCTATTCAGCACTGGTGAGGCCTCAGCTGAAGTACTTTGTCCAATTTTGGGCACCATAGTTTAAGCAAGATATGAACAAACTGGAGTGAGTCCAGAAGAGAGCAACAAAAATGATAAGAGCTTTGGAAAACATGGCCTATGAGGAGAGGGTAAAAGCACTGGGCATGTTTAGTCTTGAGAAGAGAAGGCTGAAGGAGGACATAAGAGTCTTCAAATATATACAAGATTTTCATAAAGAGGATTGTGATCAACTGTTCTCCATGTCACTGAGGATAGAGAAAAGTAACCAGCTTAGTTTGCAGCAAGGGAGATTCAAGTTTGATATTAGAAAAAACTGTATGGTATAGTTAAGCACTGGAGTAGGCTTCCAATGGAGGCTGTAGAATCTTCATCATTGGAGGTTTTTAAGAACAGGTTAGACAAGCACCAGTCAGGGATGGTTTAATTATACTTAATACTGACTCAGCAGGGGGGATGGACTAGATCAGTGTTTCTAAACCTTTTTGATACCAGGCACTGGCTTGCTGCTTTCCTAAACTGTGGCAGGGAGATTTCAGGGACCGGCGCTAGTCCACGGACTGGTCATTGAGAAACACTGGACTAGATGACCTCTTGAACTTCCTTCCAGTTCTATATTTCTATGGTTCTGTGGAAATTAGAAATATTAGTCTAAATTTTCAAAAGTGACTAGTGATTTTGGGTGTCCAACTTGAGATACTTTAAAGGGGCCTGATTTTCAGAAAGTGCTAAAACCTCAACATCTAAAAATCATTCCACTTTAAGGTGGCTCAGGGAACACAAAACTTTTGGCACCAAACCAATCATTAGTCACTTTTCTGAAATGTTGGCAACAGTTGAAATGTTGGTATGTATACACACATGCACACTGGGAGAAGAGGGATGAAATGCTCATTTTTAGACCTACAAAGAAAAACAACTTTGAACGTAATTAATTTAAGAATTTTAAGTGCTAGGTGGTGTGATCAGGGCAAAATGAAGCTTGATATTATAATATAGGATGACGTCCCAAAGGGTAATACAGTGACAATGAAGTTGAAGAGCGAATATTTAAAAGCTGTGAAAAGAATTAGGTCACCAAGCTTTTTATGTCTGAGTAATAGTCTCATAAACTATTAAAAACAAAATATTTCATAATTTGTACGTATCTCTCTCTCTCATGTATTATGTAGGAACTATGAAGTCAGATAAGCAGAAAGCATGAGTATGAAACTTGGCAAATATGATTTTGTTATCTTCTAGATTCTATTTTCAAACATACATTCTGTTGTATTTTCTCCATGCACTGAGTGTACAGAGCAAAACAATGTAAAGAAAAGGTTTAGAGATATGCTAATTGCTTCCATATAAAGCAGAACATGACTAAGAGCTGAAAGGATATTGAACTAAAAGCCTGCAAATCTCTGGTAGTTTCCTGTCATACAGGGAAATGCTTGCTCATAAACATAGACGGCTTTGTGAATTTATATGGGCAGATAGCCATATTTTCAAAATGCTATTTTTGACTGCTCAGTCCTTTGGAAATAGGTTGATTTTATTTTGATGTTCAGAGCCGTATGTCAGAAACATACACAGAAACTTGACAACATATTTCGTGAAGATCTTCCCTATGTTGAGAAAAAGGAAGGGAATTTCTAGTCTCCTTTTTTGGGTGAAAGACAAATTTCATGTCCAAGCAGATCTGAGAGCAATTTATACAGTTTCCTTAGCAAGTCACACAGATCTAAAACATATAGTTCATGTGACTGCTCAAGTAATTTCACAAATATTGGTGTTAGAGTAAATGAAAATGCTATAAGGACTTTCCATTTACTACAGTGGATTTTGGATTAGGCCTACATTTCTTACGCAGATGCATTTAAAGCATTGCTGTAATAATGCACAATATAGGAAAATCTGTCGAGAAACTGAATCCAGGTTACCATTCCAGGACACATTTTAAAAATGGAAGTCTAGAAATTATGCATACAAACTCAGTTAATTCTTTGGAGGCTGGCTATGTGTTGTATATAGATCTACTTAAGTATTCACTTATGCATTTATGGCTGTCTGGAAAATGCCCGAGTTTTAAGAATTAATAATTGAAAGGATTTGAGAACACAAATCCAGAGCACTGGTTGGAAAACTGACACTCTTTCTATACAGTAATGAAAAATATATTACTGTTCCTGTGTAGTGATTTGAGACTGAAACTGGAATCTATCAGTGATACTGCAAACAAACACTTTATTGCACAACATTTACAACGAATTCTCACTCAGTTTCTGAACAATAACAAAAAGAACCAGTTCCAGGGTGAGTTGAGAGCTAGTAAGTAGTCTACTCAAGATGATACAGATAGATTCCATCTGGTTTAAAGAAAATTAAAGGCTAGGAAACATTAAAAATAATTTTCCCCCTAATTTTCAGCTTCTAATCATGTTAAATTCCCCCCGAGTATTGAAAAGACACAAGGGCGATATTGCGGACAAAACAAAACAAAACAAACTTCACAGGGACAGCAAGCTAAACGCCCAAACAGGTACTGAAGCATCTGTAAACAAATGTTTGCACCAATGTCCCTTTAACACACAGGGAAACTTTCTTATAGCTATGAACTTCCTGATTTGTTTGGGAACCTTGGGAGGAGATCAGAGGTGAATGCCATTCTAGACGCCATGGGAGAGTCCAGTCAAGCCAGAGAAAGATTAAGCTGTTAAATCATCCCACAAAACTGAGAGTTAAGGGGTTTCTATTAGCAATTCTGCCACAAGAGTAGTAGGTCCTGTGCCACATCTGAAAAACAGACATCATAATATTTACCTAAATTACAGAGTGTTGTGCAGCCTAATTAATTAATGTTTGCAAAGCACTTTCAAAGATCCTAGGCTACAAGATGATAAAGAAATGCAGAATGTTATTTATTATTATTTAATAATAATTTAATTTTAATAATATAATAAATTATTATAAATGAGGAGAGAGAGGTTGAATCAGTTTCAATTTTTTTCCTTTGTCTGCACAGCTCTTTATGTCTGCCCTCCTTTCTTCTTCCCCAGATAGCCCCTTTTGCAAGTCCTGTCTTCTCCCACATGTAGTGATGGTTTCAAGAATTATCAATAGTGTTCGATTTTTCCTGAATTCTCCGCATTCAAACACCCTGGAATAAATTAGGAGTACTCTTTAACCCACAATATGTATTGCCTAGTGGGTCTTCTTTAGCTCCTCACTGAAGCACCTAAGGTGGGAGAGTGCAATACAGAAAATGTACCCCTTTCATAAACTGGTTATGAAGAATACCAGACTTTCACCAATTTAACATGAAAAGCTAATTTGTATATCACCCAAGTGTAACTGCTGCTTAAAGAGCACACACTAATCTGGTGCAATGCAGCTTTCGATGTCCCATGGACAGAAAGTAACCAGTAAAATGCAAATGCAGAATTTCAATCGTTTTCTGTTCTTCTGATGCATAATTTTGATTGTAACAATGGTCAACCAAAAACTGTGTTTTACCTTTTTCCTATTCAACTTCCAAGTGTGAGTCTGTCTGTGTGTCTTTTCCAGACAAATAATAATGCCATTGTGTCTACTTGATGTCAACTGTTCAAATCAGTGAGTCTCCTGAGCATTTGGGCATGAAAACTGAGTAGTTAGATGTACAGCTGCCAAATGTGCAACAGAAATGGGATGGGCAAAAACTGCGTATAAGCAGTATCAGAAGTAGCATTTGAATATTTGGCCTTCGAGTAGCTACTTAGCTGTTATCAGACTGGCTTCTTCAGCATCATCATGTGCATTACTTTACTAAAGAGAACAATTCAAATTGAGACTGAACTGTCATAGCTGCTGCATCTTTGGTGGTGAATTTATGGATGGTCAGATTTTCTGGGCAGGGAAAGATCTGCCAAACCTTGACAGTTGCCACCTTTCTAATGGCTGGTAACTGTACCCCCAGACCACGCACCTGCTCTGCCTCTTCCTCCCCAGATCACAAAACCCAGACATTAGGGTTCGTCAAGTGGCACCTGGACACACAAGCTGAAAATCGGTCAATGACAACCCCCTTGACTAACCCTAACTGTCCGATTTAGATTCTCAGCAAGAAAAAAAGATGCATAAAAGGTTTCAGATGGAGACAATCAATGTGATTGTGCATGTGTTTGGTAAATGGAACGAGGAAGGAAATGACCATTAACTTGGAACTGCTTTCTCAAATGCTAATAATCCACGCAAGATACTGTGTTTCCCTTCCCATCCCTCTCTCCGTTTCCCCACTATATTTTTATCATTGCATATTATGAGAAACACCGATGTGGCAAAAAAACCAACTTATTCCTGTGCAGTTTCTTAATAAAGTTTCTTTACCGTGATCTGAATTTGGATAATATGTATCAATTAGCATATTCAGCTAGTCACCTGATCCGCCAATGCCCTCTTACCTGTTCTATCCGCCTCAGCAATTCCTTCTTTTGTCGCTCCCACTCTCGCCGGTCTCTGTCCAATCTATCCTGAAGCTCCATCTTTTCCCTGTTCCAATTCCTCTCACTGTGCTGGAGTTGCCATCGTAGGTCCATCACCAAGCTGTGACTGTCAGCCAGCAATTTCTTGTGCTCCTCTCTCTCCCTCTTGAAAGCTCCCTTTGAATCAGTGGTCAGGACAGTTTCCCCCTGGGCTTTTTCATTCTTCCCTTCCAGCTGCCAGTCAAATGAGAAGCTGTTAGTTATTCTCATTTCCCAGGTAAAACTTGTGCTAGACAAAGAATGTAATTATAAAGTGGTACTGTTAATGTTTTCACACCCAAACTATCACTAACCTTAAGATGCAGTTTTGCTCAGGAAAAGTAATGAAAATAATGGCACTGTGAGGACTCCTTGTTTTTAATGTTAACAGTTTCCAGATCCAGTCTGTTCAGTTTACCAATAAAAAGGTAATTTTCCTAAATGCCAGTTCTGCAAACCCATCCTGGGATCTGAGAGTCACACTGGCTCTTTCTGGCTTGTGCATATCACCAGCAATAAAGATAATACAGGGCCTAATTCTGACTTCATCACAATACCTGTGGAAGCACAATGGGCCGGTACCACCTCAGCTATGCTTGGGCTGCTTTGCATGGCTCCATCAGTGCAAAGCAGCCCTAAACCCAGTGGATTTGTCCCCTGGGAATCCCTCCGTACAGAGTAATCTTCAGGTAGCACACAGAGACTCTTATTCCACCCTTAGCATCAGGACAAAAGGGTGTAGCTCGGGCATCCCCAGGCCTCAGTAATCTCTGGCATTTGGAGTGATCCCTTGAGCAGCCTTTAAACTAGGACTGAGGTCTTACTTTCAGTCTGCCCCACTAAAAGTTACCTAACACTACCTCCCCCGGGTCTCCTTCAGTTTGTGCTGAAGACAGCTTAGCTGGACCAGAGGATCTGGCCCACTGTGTTCTGTTGCGTTTGTATACATGTAAGGAAGGGACGAATTTGGCCCTGAAACTGGAGCTTCATTAACAACTCTGTCTATGATGTGTGAACCAGAATCGATTCAGCCACTTCTCCCTTGGATCTGCAGGCAAACAGGAGTAAAAAGTAGTAAAAACTCATTTTTTGTCTCTAAAGCAAAAAGCAATTACTCTGAATACACACAGGAGGCCTATCTGTCGGGAAAAGCACCCCTTCTGCGAAAGAAGACAACAACACTTTAAAACGGTTATTCCTGGGAAATATGTCCAGTTCGAAATACCTGTCTGAGCAACTGGAAATTCATGCTGAATCTCAGGGTAAGTTGCTCAACAGTGATGCCTAAAGACTTTGAAACAGTCTCCCAAAGGGAATGGTGGAAACCCCATCCCTTGAGTAATTTAAAACTGTAGGAAAAATCCTACAGGGAACAATCCTGCATTGGGAACTGGGAGTGACAAATAGACCTAATCGATCTCTTCTACCTCTCACTTCTATGATCCTCTTATTTAAAAAACAAACACACAAATAGCTAATCTTAGCAATGTCCACGATAAACAATGTGTCCCACTGCCTAGGCTGTCTCTGCAGCAGTTAGCTAACTAGTCATGTATTACTTCTAGCTCTGTGCTGACAACATCTGATGATACTGTGCCCAGACACAGATGTATCTGGATCTTACATTCAATGGGCATTTTTTTACACCCATTTATACCTGTGAAAGCCTACTGAAGTGATGTCTGACTACATAGGGACCACACTGGCAGAATTTGTCTCAATAAGCTGAAGTTGTTGATGAACAACCAGAAACACAGGTGCCAGGTTTAGCTCTCTTCAACATAGGAGAAAAAGTAATATTTGCCAAATAAAAACATGAAAACAGAACGGGTAGAAATGTCAGACTTCTAAGAGGGGGTTCCTAAAAACAGAGAGTAAAACAATAAAGCTGGAATTTCAAAAGCCCTCAGCATTTGAGAGTAGCCAAGTTTGTTCTCTTCCTCCTCCCCCCCCCCCCACATCCCAGTGCACACCCAGAAAGGAATTCCAAAATTTAGCTAAAAAATGTACTCACTTCATTAACTGAGAAAGATGTAGCAAATGTTGCCAATTTCCAAGCTCATAATGTAAATAAGAAACAAAGAAAAAGCTTCTTATTTTTTGGTTACAACTCTCAAATGTGTGTTCAAATGGCTCCAGTTCCACTTGATGCCACAGCAGACAGCAGATTGAGGAGGAGTCACAGCTACCACTGCAGCCAGCCCACGAAGGGTCAGCCAAGTCATTTTAGTGCTGGATATGGCATTGCGTGTAATGGGATTTTTCTGGGTGCAGGGGTGGAGTGAGGCGGAGGTGGAGGATTGTTTTACTATTGTTTGATCTCCCCTGGAAGACTATGGGCTAGCTGTTAGCTCCTGCTGGGTTTACTTGGTAGCTGTCACACCACAGAATTATGCATGTTAGGGTTTTACGCAAAGCCTGGGTCAGCCAATACATCCAGGGAGCCTAAAGAGTCAGCTGAAGTAACTTTTATGTGGTTTCTTTATCTCTTACGGTGTCCCTAGCCTCTGTTTGTCGGAGGGTGGAGACGGATGGCAGGAGAGAGATCTCTTGATCATTACCTGTTAGGTTCACTCCCTCTGGGGCACCTGGCATTGGCCACTGTCGGTAGACAGGATACTGGGCTACATGGACCTTTGATCTGACCCAATATGGCTGTTCTTATGTTCTTAGCCTAATAATGGGTCATTTAGGACAGAGTTTTGAAATATTTAGAGGCACCCTTCAAGGGACATTAACACATCTTCAGATTTTCCATCCTACAACAGAAGCCCTAGGTGCTGGCTGCTAGAGTGCAATCTCAACCCTACAACTTCGTTAGAACCTGGGGGAACAATGTCACAACATGCAATAGCTGTGGCTAGCGTGTTATGTTGTGGAGACTTGCCAGAGACCAGTACTAATTCTCAAGATGTCCTGCAGCACTCAAACATCAAATGCGTGCTAAAAAGCAAGCCCCTTGCTTTTGCAATCTTCTTGTAATGTGTGGAGTTTGCATCATCATCCTTTGTAAGTAAATTTATTCTTATGTTTAGGAAATGACAGGACAAAAAGCAAACCTTGGCAAGACACATTCTCTATCTCATTCTCTTCGTAACACTTGTTGCCTATATATCTTAGAGCAAAATCTTCACCTTGGATGAACAAAAGAAGGCATGGCGGACTGGTCTGGTGCCGAACAAATGGGAGGTCCCTACGCCATCTTGCCTGTGAAAGGTAGGATAGCTCAATGGGAGAGAGGGATGTGCTCTAAAAAGGGAGTGTCATGAAACTCCTGTACAGTCTACAATAGACTTCAGATTATGAGCAGGGAAGCTGGTGACCAGACAACACCTCCAAAGCTACCAGACCACAATTCCTTCATTGTGGAGCACCAAAAGAGCACAGGTCGTCTTCCCCCACACTGCAGAAATGAACCGGAAGGAGGAAGAGTTGTCCTGCAGCTTCTCTGCCCCAAGTGCATCTGTGCAACACAAAGCAGGGTTTGGCTCTTATACTGATCTCTCCCAAACTCCAAGCTCTTCTAAATGCCCAGAAAAGCAAGATCTTTGGTTGGCCCATCTTAAGGCCCATCATTCTCTTTCATTATCTTAAAACCAAAGCTCAGGGGCCTTCCTGAAAAGTAAGATACACTCACAATCCTGCAGGTCAAGGCTTTCATTTTTAATGTGCATTCTATTAAATCTTCCTGTTGTACTCAAAGGTAGCAGGTATATTATCATGGCTGGCTTGCAGTGCTTTTCTACCAGGAGAGTTTTCTTCCCCTACCCCTACACAGGGATCCCCAGCCATCAAAACTTCAAACTTGCTTCAGTAACCATAAATTAATAGGTGAACATCTCAAGGAAAATATTCTTTCTAATCTTACTTACTGCTTCACAGGTAAACTACAGTAGTCAGCAGAGCAAGAGAAACCAGGAAGGCACTGATTCTTTTACTCATTGTTGTGTGTCTTCATAGTTCTCTTACTCACTGGTTAAAGAAGATTGTCACAGGAGGAACAGATCTTACTACATCTGCCCAGGAAGAGAGGGAGCACTTCCTAGGGTATGTCTATGCTGGAGCAATAATTCTCAGCTTGGGTAAACATACCTGCACTAGCTCTGATGGAGCTAGGAAACTAAAAATAACAGTGGCTGCACAGGCAGTGGGATCAGCTAGCTGTCCTGAGTCTGTACCTAGGGTTTCAGACAGGATTGTACATGGGGTGGGTGGACTAGCCTGTCCTGCAACTCATGGTACTGCAGCTATACTGTTATTTTTAGTGCACTAGCTTGATCAGAGCTAGCACAGGTTTGTCTGCCTGAACTGGGAATTACACCTCTAGCTCCAGTATAGAAGTACCCTTAGTGTGAACCCTAGCCAGGAAGAGAAGGGGAAGCTCTTCCTCTGCTTTTATCAGAGGAGGGGGAGCTGCACTCCTCATTCCCCCTTATGGTAACCCCTACTCTTTATAACAGGTAAGATGGTGCCTTCCATCACCATGACATGGTAGGATGCGCCATGATTGACATGACTGACCTAGTTGATTGATTAAAGTTTTTATTATTTCACGTTTTCATAGAATATGAAATGATGTTACTGCAACTACTCAAAGCTGTCATTGCATAAGTCATTCACCAGTTCCTCTCCCACTGACTTTGAGAATGAACCTACATAGAATGTTCCGGTTTTTGAACCGCTAGTGTTATGTTTTGTTATTTCTGTCTTCCTTGTGGTTGTGAGTACATGTGTTATATCACAGTGGGATGATTGTTGGGACTATCATAATTGACATTCTGATGATTTATGTGGTATCTTTATTGATATTTCATTAGTGGGCTTGTCTTTATCATGATGTGCAGATATCACTCGGAGGTCATGTCTTACCAATATCCATGTGTTACATGATGATCAGTTTTATTCTTTGCATTGATTTTGGGGAGTGTGGGGCTTGGGGGGGGGAGGGGGAAGAACTAACCACCACCCAACAACTGCTACATAACAGGAAATATTGCTGGTAGGATCACACAATCATAGAATCATAGACTTTAAGGTCAGAAGGGATCATTATGATCATCTAGTCTGACCTCCTGCACAATGCAGGCCACAGAATCTCATCCACCCACCCACTCCTGTAACAAACCCCTAACCTATGTCTGAGTTATTGAAGTCCTCAAATTGTGGTTTGAAGACCTCAAGCTGCAGAGAATCCTCCAGCAAGTGACCCGTGCCCCATGCTGCAGAGGAAGGCGAAAAACCTCTAGGGCCTCTGCCAATCTGCCCTGGAGGAAAATTCCTTCCCAACCCCAAATATGGCAATCAGCTAAACCCTGAGCATGTGGGCAAGACTCACAATGATAAAGATAGCTAGAGGGATATTACTGAGCCTGATATAACCACTAGTTTGGAGGGTGCTAAAGACTGAAATCTATTTTTTCCTGCCAGTATGTAGTGAGCAACACTCCTCCACCCACTTATGCCAATCATGGTGCTGATTATTTTTCTATCTGAATGGCAAATGTATACATCCACAAAAACATGAACACACACAAACTCCATGCTAACAACTGCAGTTTTCCTCTTTTCTTATGTTTTGTTCTTTACTCTCATTTAAAGGTTAATTTAAGAAAAATTGCCATCAAGGATGTTTTTTTTAAACAATCAATTATCAGAATATTTGTGTGCACTTATAAGCATTTGATCAGAAAACTGATTTCAATTCCACTACATATAAATAAAATCTACTCTTGTATTCTGAGAAAAAAGCCTCTAGCACACAAACTGGGAAAGAAGTGTTCAGGTCTGAATGCTGTGAGTCGGATTCAGTCTTTTGACAGTGCTCTGATGTACAGTAAATCCTCTAAAATATGTCATCTGTTTAGTGAATGTTTTGTATTGTATCTGCTTTCTACAGATGATTTAAAGCTAAACATCCTTCTACAGATGATACAAAGCTACAAATCTTTCTGACAGGACCTAAACACTCAATTTTGCCCCTTCAGTGCCATACACTAATACTTTAGTCCATCAGATTCAGAAATGAATCCTAGCGGTTTTCTGCTAGCTTGTTTTTATACCACCACAGGAAGCAGAGCATCTCCTTTGATCAGCAGTACATAGCACTGCAGCACCCGGCCCATGAATTGATATATATGATTCTAATAATAGCCTACAACAACAGGCAGACAAAGCATCCCCTTCAACAGGACACAACACAGCATCATCCAGTGGCTCTGACTTGCTGGTTTAAACATAAACGTACTGATCTGATGGTTTATTATTAATGGACTGTTTTCTTTTAAAAAAGCATCTAGTAGAGCAGTTATGGATGTACCATTCTGAAGCACTGACCTAGCTTCATGGCCTAGTTACTTGAGTGAATGAGGCATTATTAGGAAAACACCAGAATATCAAGAAACATTTTCTTATCCATACACTGATCAGATACAGACACGTCCCTTTTGCTGAGCAATTAGCAACCCATTCTTATAATAAAATAAAGGGCCAGATTCCTCTACCCTTGATCACACTGAATAGTAGCTTACTCCATTAATAGTCACCCTGATGTAACTGAAGTCAATAGGGCTACTCATGGAGTAAGGCACTACTCAGGTGAGGTAGGCTGCAGGAAACTGGCCTAAAATAAATAAATAGGATCCCTTATGTGACTCGCATGGACTTCTTATTCCAGCAATTAAAACCAATTCTCGTCAATTACTTTCACTTAGCTCCAAACCAGCTTGGGAATCAGGCCTTTAAATAAAAAGTCACATGTCTTTTGGCACTGATCTTGGGTACAGTACCTGCTCCAGACGACACTTCAGCTCAGTCCATTCCACCTCCCAAGCTGCCTTGTCTGTGGCATACTGTTGCTGAAGCCCATGTCGCTCTCGTTCATCATCCCGGAGCTCAGAACGGAAGTCGTCCAACAAGGTTTTCAGAGCATTTAAGAGCCGCCGGTTTTCACTTGCCTGCAGGAACAAAAACCAAAATAATTATTAATCCTTCTTCAGAAAGAAAATGCTCACATTCTTGTCAACTGTATGAAGGAGAAAAGGATCAAACACATAGGGTAAGAGGTGACATAAGCATCTTACGAAAAAACCAGAAGAGGAATATGCAGTGTCAGTGTTCAAAGGATCTGATCCTGCAAGGTGTTTAGCATATTCCGTGGAAGTTGAGGGTACGCACAGTATCTTGAAGGAGGTACTCAGAACCTCTCAGGATTGCGGTCATAAATTATAACTTCTGTGGCTGTTAAATTTCTAATTTCAAGCCAAGAAATCATTTCTGATCCTACATGTGCAACTGTGTATCTCATGCAGTCATCTCCTGAGCACCAAAACTCAAGTATGTGTAAATTACAAAGATGATAAAGGATCCATTTCTGATGCTTTGGCATTACAGACAATGTTTGAAAGTCTCCATTTTGAGCAGAGCAGCGTTGTTTAGATGCAGAGTGATTCATTATTCTGCTCTTCAGAGGCACCCTCAACCCTGTGCACTTCTGTATAGGATGGCGTTGAGTATGGGTACAGTCTGTTTTGTAAGCAAGTATGCTATGGGGTCTACTTTTCCTCTTTCCGCATATGACCAGAGAGCATCCCTGTCTAAACTGTGGGAATATTTTGCTGCATTTAAAATGTTCTATGACAGATACAGTGTTAGGCAGAAATCAGGCAAAGTAAATGTTTAGTTCAGGGTTAACCTGAGAGCTGGGCACATACATTTTGTCATCATTGATGAGCCTTTTGCTGTTTGCTTTCTGCAAATATTCTAGTGAACAGCACATGCAGTGAACTTTAAGCAAAATATTGTAGAATATTTGTGAAAAGTTCATATTCAGTCAGTCAATAAATCAAAAGTAATCCCTCGAAACCTGTTTCTAATAGTTGCCCTCATCCAATTAAGGACCAGAAATGTATAATGTGATTTATGTGATGAATCAAACTCCAATCAAATTTTCAAAATAAATGTCTCACAAATGAGTTACAGATCAAGAATTATGCACAGAATCTACTCAACAAATTATTTTGAATAACAATGACCTTTAAGAAAATTACAGTCTGTTAGCAGACAATTTATGAGCAGAAAAAGTGGGAAAACTCATTGAATAAATTCATTACAAATTATTCTGCTGGCTTTCATTAATGTGTAAGTTAACATTGCTACCTTGAGAAGACTTAAATTAGCTGATCTGATGCACATAAACATATCTGATGCATAAAAACAAACTCTTGAGCAATAGTCAACATGGTTTCTGTAAAGGGAAATCGTGTCTTACTAATCTATTAGAGTTCTCTGAAGGGGTCAACAAACATGTGGACAAGGGGGATCCGGTGGACATAGTGTACTTAGATTTCCAGAAAGCCTTTGACAAGGTCCCTCACCAAAGGCTCTTACGTAAATTAAGCTGTCATGGGATAAAAGGGAAGGTCCTTTCATGGATTGAGAACTGGTTAAAGGACAGGGAACAAAGGGTAGGAATTAATGGTAAATTCTCAGAATGGAGAGGGGTAACTAGTGGTGTTCCCCAAGGGTCAGTCCTAGGACCAATCCTATTCAATTTATTCATAAATGATCTGGAGAAAGGGGTAAACAGTGAGGTGGCAAAGTTTGCAGATGATACTAAACTACTCAAGATAGTTAAGACCAAAGCAGATTGTGAAGAACTTCAAAAAGATCTCACAAAACTAAGTGATTGGGCAACAAAATGGCAAATGAAATTTAATGTGGATAAATGTAAAGTAATGCACATTGGAAAAAATAACCCCAACTATACATACAACATGATGGGGGCTAATTTAGCTACAACGAGTCAGGAAAAAGATCTTGGAGTTATCGTGGATAGTTCTCTGAAGATGTCCACGCAGTGTGCAGAGGCGGTCAAAAAAGCAAACAGGATGTTAGGAATCATTAAAAAGGGGATAGAGAATAAGACTGAGAATATATTATTGCCCTTATATAAATCCATGGTACGCCCACATCTCGAATACTGTGTACAGATGTGGTTTCCTCACCTCAAAAAAGATATTCTAGCACTAGAAAAGGTTCAGAAAAGAGCAACTAAAATGATTAGGGGTTTAGAGAGGGTCCCATATGAGGAAAGATTAAAGAGGCTAGGACTCTTCAGTTTGGAAAAGAGAAGACTAAGGGGGGACATGATAGAGGTATATAAAATCATGAGTGATGTTGAGAAAGTGGATAAGGAAAAGTTATTTACTTATTCCCATAATACAAGAACTAGGGGTCACCAAATGAAATTAATAGGCAGCAGGTTTAAAACAAATAAAAGGAAGTTCTTCTTCACGCAGCGCACAGTCAACTTGTGGAACTCCTTACCTGAGGAGGTTGTGAAGGCTAGGACTATAACAATGTTTAAAAGGGGACTGGATAAATTCATGGTGGCTAAGTCCATAAATGGCTATTAGCCAGGATGGGTAAGAATGGTGTCCCTAGCCTCTGTTCGTCAGAGGATGGAGATGGATGGCAGGAGAGAGATCACTTGATCATTGCCTGTTAGGTTCACTCCCTCAGGGGCACCTGGCATTGGCCACTGTCGGTAGACAGATACTGGGCTAGATGGACCTTTGGTCTGACCCGGTACGGCCTTTCTTATGTTCTTATGTTCTTACAGATGCTTGACTTATTCTTTCTGTTTTCTCACTAACTTTGTCACTTTCTGGTTTCTACCTATTCTTCTGATCTGGTCCCCGATGAAGTCCAAATATGGGGGTTATTTTCAGATGGGACAATTAATGCTCACAGCAATTTAAACAAGAGACAAAAAGAATTCACATTGCAAAATTCAGATCTACATTTGCAACACCCCAAAGTCTAGGTGCGATTGTATCTGAGGAACTGGTCTGTCCCATTATAAAGATAGTGGCCATCTGAAAATTCCAGATCTGGGCTTGGATTTTAAAAAACCCCTGGCGTTCAAGGTTGTTCAGCCCCAGTTGTTTGGTTGGGACCCATGAGAGCCAATATAAATATTTTTTCCATAATCATTTGCAATTATTAACCTAAAATTAAATGCTAATTGCAAAAAGTAGCTCATAAAACCAAAAGTGCCATGCCATGTACATCTCATTTAGTTATCTTTAGGGACTGGCTAAAATCTTGCTAGTGATCCCTTGGTCCATAGACAGTATATTGCAATAGAGATTCACACCAGATTTTGCAGACTTCAGTTCTACGGTTCCGTAGCATGGGCTTACAAAGAATCAGAAATTAGAGAGCTAAAAGTCCCATTAGATCAGCTGTTCCGTCCCCCACCAATGCAGGTTTACTCTCAATATAATATTTTCTAGTACAATATAGTATTTTCTAGTAGTATTTTCCAGTGTAGTTTTAAATACAGAATTTTGCATGGAAAACCAAACTGTAATAACTAATCAAACATGCCAAGTAGCCTTAGAAAAATTATAGTTTACATTATTCCAAACCATATTATTCCTGGGGACATTCTGCGCCAAAAAAATAAAAATTCTGTGCACAATATTTTAAAATTATGCACATTTTATTTGTCAAAATAACACTACATAATCACACCAGTTTCAATTATTTTGATAATTTATTTCAAAATACTTGTCAGCAAGTATGTCTGTAACAATACCAACACACACAAAAATTCCCCCAAAATTTGGGAGTTAAAGAAACCCTTATGACAACCCAGTTCCTGTTTCTCTGCTCCCTTCCCCTCACCCAGAGCCCAGCCGGGGGGGGGGGGGCAGACACCCACAACAACCCCCCACCTTCAAGCCCAGCCACCGTGCCCCCCCACACCCAGTCGTGGATCCCTCCAGCCCAGCTACCTACTCCCCAGAGCCCAGACACACACCCCGTCTCTCTCCCAGAGCCCAGCCATGGTCTACCCAGCCCAGATACTCCCCCCTCTCCCCCTCAGAGCCCAGGGATCCTGAGGGAGAAACAGCCTGATGCTTGGTCCCAGGCTTGTATGGCGTTTCCTGCATGCTGCCATCTCCTTCCCTCAGGGCATGCTGGGAATTACAGCTGCCAGGAACCCTTTAGGTCCCTCCCCACCGTGTCTTTTATGCAGTCTCTAGTGGAGGCCAACAGCACTGCAGCCCATTTCTGTGGGAGAAAGTAAATTCTGCGCGCATGTTAATTTCAGCAAAATTCTGCAAGGCACAGTGGTGCAGAATTCCCCCAGGAGTTCTACATGGTTCATTAGAAAATAAAATGCTATACACATGGAGAAATGACTGCAGGTGATTCATTGACTTAACAGTAATCTGTTTGGACTGAAGGAAGAAATGAACTGTTGCTACATGCAATACCGTATAGCACAGGGTTTAAAAACAGGCATACCCAAAGCAGCAGAATTAAGACCACCATTACTTAATGCATGTTAGAACATTTCATACTGTCACATGCTGAATATGCACATACCATCACCTATTTATCAATTTGTTGATGTGATATTACAGTTACCACCATGAGTTTTATTTTGCTGTCCAATGGGGGCCAGGTTTTCAGAAGCGACCAGCTCTTGTTTAGATGCCAGAAATAAGTGGGTCTTTTGAAAATCTGGCCATAATATCACACTGGAAAGTATTACGTTCTGAGCATTTCAAAATCTGTCCCCACAAGAGTCCATGAAGCACTCTTACTCAAGGATTTTATTCTGTGTTCTCTGCTGTGGCCTGACAAGGTGTTTCTCTATCAATTTAACTGAAAGATTGCCCAGGTGGGAAACGGGGCAGAATTAAGAACTGTAGGACAATAAGAGCAATTTGCACTATAAGAACTTAGTACATTCTCCTGGAGCTTCCCTTCTGCATGCACCAAATATTCCACAAAACTATTCAGCACAAGTTCAAAGGTATCCTCTGTGTGGCCACAGGCCAAACTTTATTAGTCTCTCTACTCCCTTGTATTACAGGACACACCAATCCTCTTGCCGTAGGGCAAAGACACACACTGTGAAAGCAACTAAAAGAATCTCAAAAATACACATTTCATGACAAAACAATTTAACCTCTAGAGGACTTCTGTTCCCCAGCAGAAGCTCCCCCCCTTCCCTCTTCTTTCTCAGAAGGAAATAAGACACCTCCCAGCTCAATTGTCCTCCTTCATCCTGGTTAAGAACTGGAAGAGCCTCCATGCCTACCTCCTCATGGCTACCTGAGTCACCTCCCCACACTGATGGGTCTAGGATTTGGCCCTGTACAATGGAACCAAGTTATAGAGACACCATCAACTGGAATAGAGGGGGAGATTTTCAGAGGCACAAATGGCAGTTAGGCACCTAATTCCAACTGAAAGTCAATGGGATATAGTCACCTAACTTCCATTTGGACTAGGGGCCTACCTGCCATTTGTGCCTTGATCGTCTCCCCTCTAGTCAATTAACACAAAGTTAAAAGTAGTTTTGGGCATTACACCTGCCTCTCTGCAAGTCCCACTGCAAAATTTCCTGGTTTTACTATCGTATTTTCCTACATTTAAAAAATATCCCCCCCCAGTTGCAGTGTAAAGACTCACACGAACTGAGTGACTGCACAGGGAAAACAATAATTCACAAAGTGCTGTTAAACGCTCTGCATAAACCAACTGGGGGAAATATTACTTTTCTAATCTCTTTTAGTGATCTCAGGTGTAAACTATAACTGAGATAAGTAACAAATTTCAGACAGAAGTGTTATTTTTAAATTGATTGTGTTTGCCACGGGAATCATAGCTTTGAATTGCCTGATGTCTGTGCATGTAAAACTTCAACCATAAAATCATGTAAAAACTAGGTTTATTTAATAAACAAAAAGTAATTAGCTGTTCTAGAGAAGAGCCTATGGAAACACAATATAGGTTAGCAGAGGGCTAATGCCTAGCTCTACAGGAGTGCTATGAAAGTCACTATTATGGACTCGATATAGACATTCCCTATGGTAGCTGGAGTTCTAACTAGCTTGCTAATATAAACCCAATTTTGATCACATCCCTCTAATTTCCTCAGTGTCCTTTCTGCTTGAAATTCCTCATCTGTGGTCTGTAGTCAGAGAGGGATTTTTTTGGGGTTGAGCGAATTTGAAGAGGTTTAATAAGATGTTTCTGAGACCAGGGTCTTTAAAAAAATTAGGAGAAATTTTAGAAAATTCTTTGACTGTTGCTGGTAACACCACAATGATTAAAATGGCTGTGTCTAGAAACTTCATATTTATTTTATTTAAGCGTCTTTGAGGAGATCTAGGGCTCAGTCCTGCATGTTTCTATCTGCTCTGGACTTGACCAGCAAAGCACATAAACACATACTTCATTTTAAACAAATGAGTAATCCCACTGATAGCAAATAATAGCTCTTATGTTCTTCCTGCTCCTCCCATGGGCCAGTGTATTGGATGAAGTCAGAGGAAATGGGGCATGGCTGGGCCTCCCTGCATGTTGGTGATCCCTGGTTACCATAACAGGCTGTCCCCTGGGGACATTGGCAACCACTGTACAGTAGAGCAGAGGAGTCCCAACTGGTGCATAGCTGACCTAAGCGCAGAGAAGCACAAAGGTAGCTTAAAGCTACTGTGTGCCTGTCTGCTACATCCAAGGATCGGTCTGTGTGAGAAGGAAATAAGAGTTTACAGCAAGTTTTCAATATCAATGATTTTATCTGTGTTCTGAAAATACCTCACCCCCAAGGAGGTTCCCAGGACAAAAATAGTACATATTAATTAAATATAAAGACTCTTTGGATGTGTAGTTATAAACCCATGATCTGACCACTCCTTCCCCTCCGGCCTGGAGAAGTTTGGGTTCAAGTGGCAGAGCAAACATTAGCTTGGGATCATTTCAATCCATTTCCCACCTTCCACCTCTTGAGAATTTCATTTAACATTTTAGCGGCAGTCAGGGAAGTGCCAGCAGCTTGGTCTGGTAGGGAGTCACAAACAAAAGGTCAGGAGCAGCCACAACAGAGGAGATCTCAAGAAGCTTCCTTTCTGTGGTTGCCGAGCCAGTCAAGAGTGGAGCTGGATCTTGGTGCAAATCATTCTAGTACATTTAAATACTAATTACTATTCCTTAAGGCTTTTTTAAAAACCAAGCTTTGAAAGAAAGACAAATATTGTATAAGCCAAAAATATAACTGGGGATTTTGCTTGAACCTCCAGAGCACAAAATATGAATATATTTGTTTTTACTGCACTTTACTGAGGGAGCAGAGATAAGTAAAATCTCTTATTTCCTCTCCCCTGTTCTCACACCACCCAGCAGGCATTTCATCCCTTCCCTAGGCAACACCCACCAAACCACCCACCCTCACACTCCCCTTCAAGCAATATTAAAAGCCCCCCTCCACTGGGATCCCAGGCTCACTCTGCCTGCTTGCCTCCCTGCTGCCTTTCTTCTCTGCTCTTGTACATTGCCAGTTCCATGTCAATTCTTCCTTGCTTGAACTTTTGATATAACTCAGGCTGGTTCCCAGCCTGAGGGAGTAAGTCAGCATCATGGAGAGTTGGATTATGTCAGGAAGGACAGGCTGAAGTAAGAGTCATATGGGATGTGCAGAGAGTAGTGACAGAAAGGATTGTTCTTCTCAAGAGTCTCTGTCTACCTGGTCTCCCAGCACCAAGAACCAACCCCTCCCTCCTCTCCAGCACTCCTCTCCCCCACAAACATTAAGAAAATGGCCAATCCCTAAAGTGATGTTCACTTGGAGATTAACCAGCATTTTAATGATTAAGGCTATCATTCTTAAAAGAAGCTATTGATTTGGGGTGCCTCAATTTTTGAGTGTCCAACATCTCACGTCTCAAGATAGGTATAAAAAACAGAGCACCTACCACTAGAGGCCACTCTTTGAAATTATGGCCTCGGTGTTACGAATTTTCCTCCATGCAATTCCTCTTTTGAGAGAGGGGTGGGAGAGTCTGCAGCACCAGAAGATAAACCCAGCCAGCCCATAACCCATTAAACATGAACACAGGTTACTCAGAGTTATAGTAAACCCCTTTCCAGACTTACTTCTCTCAGTCACAAACACATTATTACAGGAACTCCCTCTTAATAGGAAGTGTGAAATCTGCCTGGTCCAAATCCAGACCCCCGTCATCTCTGCACTGTCCAGCCTGAAACTCCAACCACAGCAAGGAAATGCAATCTTGAGAGGAGACCACCCTCCTCCTACCCACAGCACTTGCTACTGAGCTACGTTCCCTCCACAGGAGCTGGAGCTGTGGCTCTAATTCCACCAGCCACACATATATACACTGCCCTATATCCAGAGCTGGAAGTTTCTCAAGAAGACAATATTAAAGGACAACTGCGAACTATACCAATGCAAAGGAAAGATGGGAAGAATAGTAAGAGGCCAATATGGCTCCCCCAGGAGCGCTTTAATGACCTACAATTCAAAAAGGAATCCTACGAAAAGGAGAAGTATGGACAAATTGCTAAGGAAGAGTACAAAGGAACATCACAAGCATGTAGGAACAAAATCAGAAAGGCTAAGGCACAAAATGAGTTATACCTAGCAAGGGACATAAAATGCTATTAGAAGAGGTTCTATAAATGCATTAGAAGCAAGAGAAAGATGAAGGAAAGTGTAGGTCCTCTACTTAGTGGGGAAGGAGAGCTAATAACTGATGACATAAAAAAGGCTGATATGTTTAATGTCAGTTTTGCTTCCATCTTCACTAAAAAGGTTAATGGTGACCAGATACTCAACACAATTAATATTAATAAGGAGGAAGGAACACAAACCAAAGCAGGGGAAAAAACAGCTTAAAGAATAGTTAAACAAGTTAAATGTATTCAAGTCAGCAGGGCCTGATTAAATTCATCCTAGGTTACTTAAGGAAATCTTGGAACCGTTATAAATTATCTTTGAGAACTCCTGGAAGATAGGCAAGGTCCCAGAAAACTGGAGAAAGGGGAATAAAGAGGACCTAGGGAATTATAGATCAGTCAGCCTAACTTTAATATCTGGAAAGATACATGGAACAAATTATTAAACAATCTACATCAATTCATCAGCATCTGGAGGATAACAGATTATAAGGAATAGTCAGCATGAATTTGCCAAGAACAAATTATGCCAAACCAACCTCATTTCCGTCTTTGACAGGGTTACTGATCTAGTGGATAGGGGGCAAACAGCAGATGTGATATAGCTTAATGTCAGTAGGGCTTTTGACACAGTTCCACATGATATTCTTATAAGCAAACTAGGGAAATGTGGTCTAAATGAAATTACTATAAGGTTGGTGCACAGCTGGTTGAAAGACTGTACTCAAAGAGTAGTTATTATCAATGGTTCTCTGTCAAAAGGGGACAGCATATCTAGTCCCACAGAGGTCATTCCTGAGTCCAGTATTATTAAATATTTTCATTAATGATTTGGATAAAAAAGAGTGGAGAGTACACTTATAAAATCTGAAGATGACACTAAGTCGGAAGGGTTGCAAGGACTGGGAGAATTGGTCAGTATTGAAGAAGAAATTCAATAAAGGTAAGTGCAAAGTTCACTTTGGAAGTAAAAATAAAATACAAAACTACAAAATGGGGAATAACGGGCTAGGCGGTAGTACTGCTGAAAGTGATCTGGGAATTATAGTGACCACAAATTGAATATGAGTCAATGTGATACAGCTGTGAAAAAGGTGAATATAATTCTGACGTGCATTAATAGGGGTGTCATATGAAAGACACGAAAGGTAATTATCCTGCTGTGCTTGGCACTGGTGAGGCTTCAGCTGGAGTCCTGTGTCCAATTCTGGGCATCACACTTTAGGAAAGATGTGAACAAATTGGAGAGAGTCCAGAGGGGAGCAACAAAAATGATAAAATGGTTTAGAAAACCTGACCAATGAGGAAAGGTTAAAAAAACTGGGCATGTATTATCTTGAGAAAAGAAGACTGAGCGGGAACCAGATAACAGTCTTCAAATATATTAAGGGTTGGTATAAAGAGGATGGTGGTCAACTGTTCTCCATGTCCACTGAAGGTGGGGCAAGTAGTAGTGGGCTTCTTAGGTAGCAAGAGAGATATAGGTTAGATATTAGGAAAAACTTTCTAGCTAGAAGGATAGTTAAGATCTGGAATATGTTTCCTAGGAAGGCTGTGGAATCCCCATCACTAGAGGTTTTTAAAAACAGGCTGAACAAACACCACTCAGGGATGGTTCAGGTTACCTGGTCCTGCCACAGAACAGGGGGCTAGACATGATAACTTCTCAATGTCCCTTCTAGCCCAACATTTCTGCGATTCTATGGTACAGAATAGTGAGAGTGTCTTTGGAGAGGAAGTACTTCCCTCTAGGGTCCCAGAATTGGGGGGGTGTCTGTTCCCAGGGCAGACTCTGTGGAACAGGTATCCTACAGCCGCGTGGCTGACAGCTCTAAAACAGGATCTTTATGGTCAAGTGTTGGTTTCTTGAGGCCTGACTGGATAAAAGACAGTTACCTTTTCCGTAACTGGTGTTCTTTGAGATGTGCTGCTTGTGTCTATTCCACAATAGGTGTGTGTGCTCGCCACATGCACTGGTGCCGGAAGTTTTTCCCCTAGCACAGGGGTCGGCAACCGGTGGCTCGCGGCTCGCCAGGGTAAGCACCCTGGCGGGCCGGCCCGGTTTGTTTATCTGCTGCGTCGGCAAGTTCGGCCGATCGCGGCTCCCGCTGGCCACGGTTCGCGGTCCCAGGCCAATGCGGGAGGCAGGAAGCGGCGCGAGCCGAGGGATGTTCTGGCTGCGGCTTCCTGCCTCCCGCATTGGCCTGGGACCGCAAACCGCGGCCAGTGGGAGCCGCGATCAGCCGAACTTGCCGACGCGGCAGATAAACAAACCGGGACAGAAGGAGCGCCACATGATCCCACACCTGTGACCAAGAGCTGCCCTTGACCAACCAGTCGTCCAGATAGGGGAAGAACTGGACTTCCTGGCGCCTGAGGTAGGCCACTACCACCAACATACATTTCATGAATACCCTGGGGGCAGTGGACAGGCCAAATGGGAGGATCGTAAATTGGTAGTGTTCCTGCCCCACCATCAAACAGAGGAAGTGTCTGTGCCCCTCGAATATATGAATGTGGAAGTACACGTCCTGCAGATTGAGGGCGGCATACCCATTCCCGGGATCCAGGGAGGGGATGATGGAGGCTAGGGAGACCATGCAGAACTTGAGTTTCAGCATGTACTGGTTCAGATCTCGCAGGTCCAAGATGGGCCTGAGCCCCGTTTGGGCTTCGGGATAAGGAAATAACGGGAGTAGTACCACTTGCATTTGAACTCCCCTGGTACTGCTTCCACCGCTCCGAGGTCCAGGAGCCACCCCACTTCCTGCTCAAGCAGACCCTCATGAGAGGGGTCCCCCAGGAAAGATGGGGGTGGAGGGTGGAGTAAACACCCTCCAGTTTACTTCCACTTACTGCCAGGGGGCAGCACCCCATGTGAAAGGGCACCGGGTCCAGGGAGTGACACGGGGGCCAGAAGACAGGCGGATCACCGGCCTGCAGAGGGCGCTCCGAACACTTGACTGAGCTAATTCCCAGAGTCACCAGCAGGAGGCGCCGCAGGGGTGAGTCCCAACCTGTTACAACCGCACAGCTGTGTCCCCTACATCTGAAGCTGTAGGCAGCCGCTGTACCCTCCTCCACCAGCGCCTTGAACTCCTTCCTGTAGCGCTCCTGGAGGGAGTCCTCGAACTTGTGCAGGGAGCCCCAGAGATTGAACTCATACCAGCCCAGGAGAGCCTGGTGGTTCGCCACCCATAACTGGAAGCTTGAAGATGAATACATTTTCCTTCCACTTGAATCTTTATTTTTTGGGGTAGGGGCTGATTGGCCCTGCCGTACACCGACTCGACCACCAGGGAGTTGGGAGCAGGGCGGGTGTACAAGTATTCATGCCCCTTGGCGGGCACAAAATACCTGTGTTCCACTTTCTTAGAGCCAATGAGGCCGGGGTTTGCCACAGGGCATTTGAAATTTCTGCCACCCCTTCGTGGAGAGGCAAGGCCACTCTGCCCAGTGCCGACTACAGGACTGCGATCCCGATGTGGAGGACCGGTACCATTGGTAACAGCTGCTCTGCAATCGGCTCAGGCAGGTGGACCCATGACGTTGAGATGCCAGCGATCGATGCCCGGGGCTGCAGGGCCATGCCATGGTGGGGTCCTGGAGTGGGACGATGAAAAGGAATGGCGTCGGCATTCATGTTGTAACTGGCTGAGATAGCCCCTCCAAGAGGAGGACCTTTGCCGTCGTCTGCCTCGGTCCCCTCGGTGTTCGCTCCTCGAGGTGGAGCGGTGCCAGGAGTCTTGGTCAGACGGAACCCAACCAGACAACCTGGTGGGAGTCGACAGCGACCCACGTGGACTTTGCACGGAACGGTCGCTGGGCAGCGAACGGTGTCAGGAACGTTCTCTCGACTGAGACCAGTACCGAGTCGGGGGCAACTGCGGAGATCCCAGCAACGGTTTGCCTCTGGAGCGTGGGGCCAACGTCAGCAGTGCTCCTAGTACTGGCATGGACATGACATCCCAGGCCACCTGCAGGGCCTCCATTGTGGAGAGCATCCAGATATCCGGGGAGGCCTGATCCGAATGGGCTGGGCTACTCCGCTCGACTTGAGTCGGAGGCCTAGAGGCTGATGGGGGATTGAGGACTGCCCAACATGGGTCTAATCTCTGCCCCAGGTTTACTCCAGTGCCGCAGCAAAGAAGGTCTCTTCCTAGCCTTCTTGGCATTCCCCGTGGATGAGGAGTGGTGCCAATAGTTAATGGCGCCGAAGGGTCGCTGCGCACCGACACTGCGGGGTCACTCGGGGCCGACTCGGAGCGGCACGCTGGAGCTGGGGTCAGCGCCGTCTCCATCAGAATAGCCCGGAGCCTAATGTCCCTTTCATTCTTGGTCCAAGGCTTAAACGACTTGCAAATCTCGCAGTGATTGCTGAAATGGATTTCCCCCAAACAGCGTAAACAGTCTGCGTGCTGATCACTCACTGGCATAGGTCACCTATAAGTGTTGCACTACTTAAAACCCGGGGCCCGGGGCATGCCCCAGCCCGGGCGCTCTAGCTAAACTAAACTAAAACTAATCAACTAACTAACTACAGATACCACACACTGAACGAACAAGCAGTTCTGGGGACGAGCTACAGCAAAGCTGGAGCAGAGCAGTTCCGAAGCACCTTCACTGGCAGCAAGAAGGAACTGGGGGGCGGGGGAGTGCGCAATGCCCCTTATACCACGCCATGGAGGCGCCACTCCAGGGGTAACTAGGAGTGCTCCCCTACTGGTACTGCTAGGGGAAAAGCTTCTGGAACCGGTGCATGTGGCAAGCACGCACACCTATTGTGGAATACACATGAGCAATCACTCAAAGAAGAATTGCATGTTCAGGGAGGTTTGCAGGCTAACTTCTTTGAGGGAGATGTTGACTAAATCAACCACTAATGAGCTATGTGCTCCTCAGTGGCTTTTAGCAGCTATGAGTGGCCAAGGTCTATTTCAAATATTGCGCCCAGACATCTCTCAGAGCTTCCATGGAACTCACTTTTGGTACTGGGATTCCATTAGGGAAAGTGGGGTGACACTTTCTTTGCTCCAATTTTGTTATCACTAATAAATATGTATTAATTAAGTATTTTTAAAATCTGGAATAATTTATAAACTGAGGTTTATACTGGAAATTCTGTAATGTGTATCGAGTCAGGGCCAGATCCTGCCAGCTCATGGAATTCAGTGGGAGTTCTAAGTATAGCGGGCATGCAGTCTCGTGCCCTACTTCTGCAGCAAAATTGACATTTTCAGCCAAACATATAATAGTGTATCTGAGAGCAGAATATGGCTCTTACAGAGCCCTAAATTGGCTACAGGATCAGAATTAACCTGCAACAAGGTTTCTCTTTTTCGTATTAGAGAGTGATATGACCCTTTCTTGCCACTAATAATTAGCTGGAAGCCCAATAGCAGTAGACCATTTTAACTCTCAATGTATCTGTCAAATACAGAGTGCTTGGAAATTGAGGAGTGTGGTATATACCAAAGAGTATAATATACAATGAAATGCAGTATAGCTCTTGAAATAAGTAATATTTAGCAAACTTACTATTCTTGCAGTAGTCACACAATACGTATTTCCTGGTTAGAAGGTAGAAAACTTGTTTCACCCTCACAAATCCACCGGAGCCCCATGCAGTGTTCATTAAAAATATCTGCTTCTATCAGCAGGGGTACTGAGACATGATTTGTTACTATGAGTCATTTCCTTAAGTGAGATTGCTGGAAATGCTGAATTAGAAGAGCACGTAACACTTACAAAAATGAATTATATGCATACTACTTACCGCTGTTGCCAATTTAATTGATATTAATCTCAGAGCAATGATTCTTTCAGAGAGGACATATTTTATTCATATATTCTTGATTGGTGAGATTGCTGTCTAGGCTGTACTTGAAAAGCTAATATATGGCTGAGGCTTATTGAGATGGTACTGGTTTATATTTATTTTACTCATTCGCTGACTAATTTAGTCTACAAGATGAACACAATTATATGATATGTTTATAAGCATCTCTTCAGTGCTCTGCCTCAGCCTCATTCTCGGGAGGAGACCACGGTGATACATAAGGGACTGGTGAGCTACATTCCCAGAAAGGGCAACTTCTGACCTCCAACAAGATTATTAATACTAAACCCTTCCCAAGTCAGACATGTGAGTGCCAGACTAACCAAATGAATAAAATCTTGGTAGCGAATTTTAAATGAAAACATCTACTGGACAAAGGTTCTGGCATGACCCTGTACATCTCCTACACATGGGGCAGGCAGGGGGCTCCATACACTCAGGGTTGGATCCAGCGTTTTTGCTGCCCCAAGTGGAAAAAAAAAGAAAAAGAGGCAGCGATCAGCGGCACTTTGGTGGCAGCTCTACCGCCGCTGCTTCATTCTTCGGTGGCACTTTGGTGGCAGATCCTTCCCTCCAAGAGGGACTGAGGGACCTGCCACCGAATTGCTGCCAAAGAGCCGGATGTGCGACCCCTTTCCATTGGCCGCCCCACGCATCTGCTTGCTGTGCTGATGACTGGAGCTGGCCCTGCGTACACTGCTCCTGCCCCAAGCACCGCCCCTGCAGCTCCCATTGGCTGGCAACTGCACTCAGTGGGAACTGCAGGAGCAACACCTGTGGATGGGGCAGCATGCACCTGGCCGCGCCTCCATGTAGGAGCCGGAGAGTGGACATGCCACTGCTTCCGGGAGCTGCTTGAGGTAAGCGTTGCCCGGAGCCTGCACTCCTGACCCCCTCCTGTGCCCCAACCTCCTGCCCCAGCCCTGATCCCTCTCCTGCCCGCCGAACCCCTCGGTCCCAGCCCAGAGCACCCTCCTAGACCTCCAGCCCCTCATCCCCAGCCCCACCCCAGAGCCCGCACCCCCAGCCAGAGCCCTAACCCCCTGCCCCACACCCCAAACCCCTGTCCCAGCCCAGATCCCCCTCCTGCACCCTGAACTCCTCATTTCTGGCCCCACCCCAAAGTCTGCACCCCCAGCCGGAGCCCTCACCCCCTCATATATCCCAACCTCCAATTTTGTGAGCATTCATGGCCCGCCATACAATTTCCATACTCAGATGTGGTCCTTGGGCCAAAAAGTTTGCCCAACTCTGCGCTAGAGGGACCCTGGGTTGGGGACCAGAGTAGCGGGTGGGGTGGGGCGGGGTGGGCTGGGGCACCCTCCTCTTCCACCCCACTTCCCAGTGATAAGAGTGGCTAAGCCAGACTTCAGTTTGCCCTTGGAGGAAGGGGCTAGATTGAAGACTTTTCCAAGCTGTGAACTGTCCCTAACTTTTACTAAAAATATCCCTGACAAAATGGGGATCTGCGGATCCTCACACTACCTCAAGTGGGGCTGCTGCAGGGACTAGGAGCTGCCTGGAGCAGCTGGAGGCTGCGGGGTACCCCAGCCGCCTGCAGCTCTGGGCGTCCCCTCTGCCCACAGGGGCTGGGAGCTCAGTGAGTTCCCTGCCAACTGCGGGGGCCAGGAGCTTAGATTCCTCTGCAGCAGCCTGCCACCCCTGGCAGCCCGGAGCGGCCGGGAGCTTGGGGGTTCCCTGCCACTTCTGGCAACTGGGAGCTCGGGGTTCCGGAGCTGCTCTGGTGGTAGGGAACTGGGGGTTCCCCACTGCTGCCCACTGGGAGCTGGGGGGTCTCCCATTGCCCTAGGCAGCTGGGAGCTTGGGGTTCCCCTGCTGCACTTCTCCCAGCAGCAGGGAGCTGGGGGGTTCCCCCGCTGCCAGCAGTAGCAGAAAGCTGGGGGTACCCCCATCGCCCACAGCTGCTGGGAGCTCCAGGGGCCACCAGAGGTGCCCGGGGTACCCCACAGCTTTCTGCTCCAGTGGGCGGTGGGGTACCCTGCAGCTCCTGACCACCACAGGCTGAAGTCACAGAGGCTGCTGAAAGTCACTGATTCTGTGACTTCTGAGACCTCCGTGACTAAATCGAAGTCCTAATCATAATGCACATAACACAAGGGTCAGAGTTAAATTAGAGCAACATTTGTGTACAAAAGATGGAAGTTAAAAGGAATAATAACTTACTGCATTTTGTTTTACTCTCCTACTGGAACACTTCTTAACTGCTAATAGTATATTCTTTTGTATTAAGTTTTTACTCTGTTTAGTAATATTCTATATTTAGCCTTTGAGCCATTTAAAAATATATTCCCAACTTAAACCCTAACTGCTGAGTTGATTCAATTTATTGTAGATTAAATTCTTTACATTTGCCTTGTCCAACCCCAAGGTAGGCATGGCACAGGAGATCGCTGGGAGGACTGGATAGGATTTGCCTTTAGCCATTTAAAAATGATGTCCAATGATGCAACAGAACTTTGGCATTACTTTTCCTTCATTTTTAAGGAAGACATTAAATACATGTGCCAGATTCTTAAAATATTTAAATGAAATAAAAAGCACCTCTCCTTTCTAATGGCTAGATGGTAAAATGCTCAGGAAAGATGAGTATGTAAATTCTGCAAGCCATCAGATATTGATTTATTTTTCTGGGCAAGCAGCCACAAGAGGAAATGGAATTTTTCACTCCTAGCATCTGTTAGGAGGACAGTAGTAATCACATGACTCCCTATTAAATATAGATATAATGGATGAAACCCATTAAAGTTGCTGTGTGGCTAGGATTGAAGTTGTGTACAATTCTAGGTACTAGGATAAAATAGAACAGCAGCAAAACAAAATGGATGTCACTAAAAAATCTAGAGCATTAATTCCCAAGGTATGATGTGTAACTCTCTTCTGGTGTGGTACCTGCTTTTGATGCTGCAATAGTTCTGCAGTCTGCAGCTGTGGTCCATGGTCAGTGCTCTCTGATGTGGAATGTTGGGAATAATCCATCAGTGCAAACACAAGGTCATCCTCCTCATCTCGTTCTGGGTCATCTCCCTTTCGTTCAGACTGAATGCCAAATTCTGGTAGGGCATCGAGGTGTTCAATCTAAAATGGCAAGACAATGAACTCTACAGACACTGTTCCTGTCTTAACTGTACAGTGACAAAAAAAAATCTACTGAAGATTGGAGAAAAGGGATCTCCTTGTGTGTTGCAATTTATTAAATCACATTCTGTACGCCAGTGAGAATGTTATTACACAGAACAACATGAACGCAACCCGGCACACTGAAATCACTGAAGCCATAGAAAAGATGTTTTGCTATTAGGTGTGGATTTAGTTTACGCAAAAGCAGAATAGTATTGCAGCATTTATAAATGGTCACCCTTGTCTTGAAGATTATTCATTCTGCCTAATTTGGTAGCATAAACACCTGCAGCAGCTGTTGACCAGGAAATGCTGAAAGAAAAGGTACCATGGACAGGAGGTACATAAATATTAGCCATACATGAAACAATTACTTAGAAGATGGTTTTGGAATTATATGAATTTGAAGGATAATTCTTCCCTCCCCAGGAATTTTGGCTAGAGCAGCAGACTGAGAAAATGCCTCTCTCCCAGTCATTTTATGTAATGAGGCCAAGATTTCCCAACGTGTGTAGGTGATTCTGGGTTCCTTCTTTCAGAGTGGTGCTTACTGTCTGAAAATCAAACGCCTTTTAAGGTGTCTCAAATTGGCCACCCAAAATCACAAGTTACTTCTGAAAATCTTGGCCTAAATTATTAGGTGCTCTATGGAGGAACACCAGAATGGTGATGTGAGTGCTGATGGTGATATGTTTGTGCGGGGAAAAGGAATCAACATGGATGAATCACTGCTGAATTGTGTGACTCTACTGCCAGTATGACAACAGAGCACCTCTTCATCTGTATTCCAGAGGGCTTTTTGAGGAGTACACTGCACATAAACGTGAAAAAAGCAACATCACTCAAACCATCCAAACAGATTTTAATCCATTAGCCCACTTATTCCTCCATACACTTATTGCTCTATATATTGGTCCTAGCTGGGGGTTTTGTTTTCAAGACGAGAGAGCAGTAATTCAGAGATGTCATATGGGTTATCCCTCTTTACAAAACTATTTTAAAAAGGCCAGTAACTTTAACTTTAAATTCCATTTCAGTCCCTTTTAAACTCACGATTATGGAGGGCTGGTGTGGCTCCATAGTTGGTTGAGTTGAGGTGTGCATGCAAAACAGGGATATCTGAATATTCATTTTGCTCATGTCAGAACTAGCAACTCCACTCATCCTTGCAGTTTCACTCCACTGAATAAGATGGGCCTGTTACCTCCAGTATGTCCTCCCCTTCCTCTTCTATTTGCTTGCCTTGCTGCCAGTGTTTCAGCAGCCACTTCAGTTTCACATACAGGAGGAAGGTATTCTGCTTGAAATGCCTGAGTTCTTGCTGCATCAAACTTTTCTCCTGACCCCATGTCTTCTCCTCCAGTTTATTCTGCAAAGTCAAGCTCTGCACCTCCAAATCTTTCCTTCGCAAGGTCTGCAGATGCTCCTCCTCCAGCTTTAATGGAACAACACACACAGTATCAATAGGGTGCTGCTGATGGGTAAGACAAACTGAAATCTCTAATTTTAATCAATATTAGCTACTTAATTTGGCAAGAGTCCTGACTTTTGAGCAGGGCCGCCCAGAGGATTCCAGGAGCCCGGGGTCTTCGGCGGCGGGAGGCCCTTCCGTTCCGGGACCCGCCGCCGAAGTGCCCCGAAGACCCGCAGCGGAGACCCCCCGCCGCCGAATTACCGCCGAAGCGGGACCCGCCGCTGAAGTGCAGCCCAGTCTTTGGCGGTAATTCAGTGGCGGCGGGGGGGGCCCCGCCGCGGGTCTTCGGGGCACTTCGGTGGCGGGTCCCAGAACGGAAGGGCCCCCCGCCGCTGAATTACCACCGAAGACCGGGCTGCACGTCGGCGGCGGGTCCCGCTTCGGCGGTAATTCGCCAGTGGGGGGTCCTTCCGCCCCGGAGTGGAAGGACCCCCCGCCGGCGAAGACCGGGAGCGAAGAAGCTCCTGCGCCCTCTTGCCCCGCCCCCTCTGGGCGGCCCTGACCCTATCCACTCCCCCCATTCCCTGCCCCCTGACCGCTCCCCCAACCTCTGCCCCCTCCCTGTGCCCTGACTGTCCCCAGGACTCCCTGCCCCTTAGCCAACCCCGCCGGCCCCAGCCTCTTACCCCCGGCTCCCTCCTCACCTGGAGTCTCAGCGTGTCGCTGAACAGCCGCAGCGTGTCTCCGGCGGGGCCTGAGCCACGTGGTGAGGGGGCGGGGCTGCGAGCTCCACGCCAAGCGGAGGGAGCTGAGCTCAGCCCGGAGCTCCCAGCCCTGCCCCCTGACCACGCGGCTCTGAGCGGGGCGGGGCTCAGGGGCCCCCCCGGAAACACGCTGCGGCTCTGATTTGAGGACGCCGCTTAATGCACTAAGGCTCCAGGAGAGGGGCGGAGACGGGAGCCTCAGCTGTTCTCTTGGGGGCCCCTGCGAAGCGCGGGGCCCGGGGCAAATTGCCCCCTTTGCCCCCCCCTCTGGGCGGCCCTGCTTTTGAGGAATCAGAAGACCACAGCTTGCAGCCCTCAATTAATTAACCATATGCAAATAACCTGCTGTTAATTCACTTTAAAGATGCATAACAACAATGCTGCTACATAAAACACATTTATGTCCTGCATACTTTCCTTCCTCTCTTCACTGCATCTTTTCAATATGTTCCCTGCATGGCCCTGACCTTACAACTGCTTCATACAAAATTCATTTAATGACTGAATTTCCACCTACTCCTATAAAATGAGAGTACAATAATCCCTACAACATGCAAGAATTTTAATTTTCCTCCCCTCCCTGCACAGTCACTCCTTTTGTTAAGAATATGTCTTCATCCCACTCTCAAGAAACAGAGTTCCTTTGTCTTTTATAGTTGGTATCAAACACAAGTCTTGGCCTTTTTACATTAGCACTGAGGATTCATACTTAAAGGGCTGTTTGAGCTGTCTCATGGTGAACTCCTACAGTTTCTGCACAAGGCTGAAGCACAGATGCACACTGAGTTCCATAGTCTGAGTTCCAACCCCATAAGCACCAAGAATAGCTCACAGTCTCACAGTTTGCAATATAAATCCTATTGTAATTTATTTGACACCAAACTTTGGCCAGGAAAGTCATTCTTTAATGCAACTTCTTATTGTATAAGTGAAAAGCAGGCAATGGATTGACCTGGCACCAATAAGAGTTACATAAATTACCCTTCAGCAGTCGCATACTCCTACATGAATGCCAATATATTTCTGTTTTAAACTGAATGTGGATGTTTACTAATGAGGGAAAGGCATTTAGAAAAGGAATGAAGAGCCATTGTTTATAGATGCTATTTCATATTGTTTTGTTTCCTGTCATATCATGAGTCTATTAAATAACTGCCTCTCTTGTTAGTTACCAATCCAGTACAAATGAAAGCCACAGTAAACTGGCCACCACAATACCTTAAACCATACAGAATATATCCTGCAACAAACACCTCATAGCTATAGAGAACACTTGGAAGGTTCATCTTCAGGAAAGTGGACAGAAAACCAGACCAATATTTCCTATTACCAATAAAATGAAATGAAATGAAATAAAATATGCATCTAATTACCCCTAAAACATTCAGAATCCTATTTGCGACCTGCCATTCCATGACAAGCACTTTACTAAATAATGAACCTTTTAAAAAGTTTTGGACCTGTCATAATGCAAAGACACAGCACTAAGCTAACAAAATCAGTTATCCAAAATGCACATACAACATCCCTTCTGTTAGAGGGATTTTGGAGTAAAACTGGCATATTAATAAATACTCTCAGCAACAGTAAATCCTGGTAAATCAATTCCTGATTGAATCAAGAATATCTACCCACCAAACAATTTATAGGTTTATAATTGACCTTAAAAGTAGTTTAAAACAAAAATAGATATTATAGGCCAAAAGTGTCCCATAACTCCCAATCATGCACATGGAGTTGCATACAGAGGGCAGACTTTAGTCCATTGCCACTTAATGTTGCCAGAAACAATATACTATTGTAAGCTTCATTTTTGAATGTGTAAATGAATATAACTTGGGTTAACAGAGCCTTGTTCCTTTGAACTGAAATGGAGATTTGGTTAAAAACAGCCAGGATCTATTAATCCAAGTCTTCAAAAAGGTGGGACAAATATGGCCAATTTCATGTTATGTACACTGAACATGAGCAATAAAAGACAGGGAAGCAAAGCACTGAGAAATAAAGAGGTCCTGATTTTCATCTCCTGTATACTGGTGTAACTCCACTGACTTCAGGGAGCATCTGATTTACACTAAGTGAGATCAGAATCAGGCCTACAACATCCAACTGTGCTCCTGGAGTTCAAGCAAGTGCTGTTCCACTGTCTCATGGAGAGCTGAAAGGGTACAGAAGAAGCAGCCACTTCTTCTTATGTGATCACGAATATAGCAGCTCATGCGGGATTTTTTGGCTGATTCTCTAGCAAGAAGATACACAGGGACACAAAGATACAGAAATAGGTCAATTTACATTCAACCAGCTTCTAGATTCGTCATTTCCTCAGATGAGTGAAAATAAATAAATAAAGTTTATGCTTTTGGGAGTGAATAGTAGTAACATGTAGACATGATTCCCTTGTTTTTGACAAACAATGTTTCATTGTGCAGGCTCTGGCCAAACGTCTGTACCAGTGGAGGGTTTTCCATTTACCTGAATGATCCTCTCTGTAAACTTTTCTTTCTCCTCTTGGTGAAGTCTCGTCTCCTGCTCAAGTTGAGCCTGAAGCTCCTGTATCGATATATTCTGTACAGGTAAAACATTGGAATCCCTGAGCTGATCAGTAGGACAAAGGGACATATTTAGTGGAAAGTGTGTGTTAATGGTGTAAAAAATCTGTAGGACAGACATCTTTGTGACTTACACTTATACATACAGTTATAAGCAAAGCAGGATGTGCACATATGTAGCAATGCCTTAAATATGCGTGAGGATTTCTTATGTGGCTTCCTAATAAAATATAAAAATAGGATCTTAATGTTACATGTTTTATATTCCCTTGAGGCCTGACCCTGCTGCCCTTTTATAAGCAGTGTCATTGAAGTAACTGGAACTACTACAAGGTTACAGAATCAGACCCTGTTTATAAGCTATTTATAGTATCAGGTAGTGTATCCAATCCACTTTTAGCATCCTTGCAGAGTGATTAGCCATACTGTACCTTTTTAAAAATAAATAAATCAGATAATGTGATCTCATTGATTACATGTAATACATAATGTTCCAGGTTGAAAAGGTCCCTTTCTTCAGATATGGGACAGGCTTCTACACAAGTTACAGCTGTACCTTACTAACATTCCTACTTTGAAAAAGAACAGGAGTACTTGTAGCCCACGAAAGCTTATGCTGAAATAAATTTGTTAGTCTCTAAGGTGCCACAAGTACTCCTGTTCTTTTTGCGGATACAGACTAACACGGTAGCTACTCTGAAATCTACTTTGAAAAGTGACTCTAAACAAATCAAGTAGTGGAATCCCTGTTTATTGTATTTAATCTTTATTCTAAATATCAGCCTTGCAAACTCACCCTGGGATCTGACCAGACCTCTCAAATATCTCTCATTTTTAGTGACATTACTCACTCAGGACTTGTCTACACTACCGTGCGGGGTCGATGTAAGATATGCAACTTCAGCTACGTGAATAGCATAGCTGAAGTCGACATACTTAGATCTACTTATTGCAGTGTCTTCACTGTGGTAAGTCAGTCAACAGCTGATGCACTCCCGTCAACTGCGCTAATGCTTCTTCTTCTTCTGGTGGAGTACCAGAGTCAATGGGAGAGCTCTCAGCAGTCAATTTATCGCGTCTATCCTAGAGACTCAATAAATCTACCCCCTCTGGATCAATCGCTGCCCACCGATCCGGCAGGTAGTGTAGACAAGCCCTCAGTCTCAAAATTACTTATGTTCCATACCAGTTTGGTGTCCCCTTCAATTTTATTAACAGCAATTATTTCAATCATGAAGCTAAGGTCACAGACTTAGTTATTTACACCAAAGAAATTAATCTCACAGCATTTACTTTCCTGCACTAATCACTTTTTGTCTCTCTCATTTTGGGTCTTTGCCACACATTTAGGTCTTGGCTAATTCCCAGTTATGGATCTGACAGTCAAACTCAGTTTCCTTCTCACACGTAACAGTAACTTGATATGGACAACTTTGCAACACAAAAAGAAACATTTTTAGTTACCTGTCAGAGCAGAAACAGGACTATTTGAGGCCTGAAAGGGTGCATTCTAACTTTTTATCAGCCAATTAAAGCTACCATACACACTCTCTCTGGGCCAACTGAGTCCTTCTTTAATTGGTACTATGCTGTATGATTGACTTGTGCACATGTCTGTTCTATGTCCGAAAAGAGAGATTTTTAATGGAGCTGGGGAAATAAACTGATTTTTTCAGTTCTCTGGCACTTGTGAAAAAAAATAGAAATAAAAATTTCAGTTTGGCTAACTGAATCCCAAAATTGTGAACAATTTCAGTGAATTGAAAAAAAATCTATTTAGAGTCAAATGGAACATGTTTTGTTTGGCCCCAAACAGACTTTTCCAATTATTTTTAAAGGTCTAGATTCACATAATGGGAGGGGGGAGGAGCAGATAGTGATACACTCCTTGTAACTTTAGCCCAGTGGTCAAAGCACTCATCTGGGATGAAGGAAACCCAGGTTCAAATCTCTTCTTTAGGATGATTGATTCTGGGTCTCTCACATCCCAGGTAGTGCCCTGACCACAAAGCTAAAAGTTATAAAAAGGGCACTATCACCACCACCACCACCTACTTCTCCTCCAGCCATTTTGTCAATGGCATGTAAGTCTTGAAACTATTAGGTGAATTCATGTCAAATTTGCAAAGAATTTGGGTTTGACCAAACCTGCATTTTTCAGCGAATAAAGTGTTGGTCTAAAAAGTTTAGCCCTGCTCTAATTTTTAACCCCTTATCCCATATACAGAAACTGACCGATGTAAAAGTTATCATATTATAAACCATGTCTAATTTTTCTTCTGCATTAATACTTCTACAAACATTTTCACTATGTAAGCCCAAATTCTGGTGTTGGAAGTAGGTGGGAAACCACTGATTTCAATCGGAGCTGCATTCATATCCAAGGGCAGATTTTTTTTTCTTTCTTTTTTAAACTCAGGAGCTGGTTATATAATCTTTAAAATTCTTTGAAGACTAATCTCTTCTTGATGTGCAGGAGTTATATCAAATCAGTTTCCCCATGCAGCAAGAGAAAGATGTTTTTCTTTAGTGATCTTTGTGTTCTTGCTCTGTTATTCTAATTAGCATTCTTTTAGAATACAATTTATGAAAATCAATGCATCAGGCCAGTTTATGTGCAATTTCAGAAAAGCATGTTGCCTGCTTCATTAATTTGAGATTATCCAGAGCCATGTGAAGTCTAGCAGCAATTTTACTTGGTGAAAACAACTATTCTACTGGTAATTTTTATTACCAATAATAATCATTAAAAAAAACCTCCCATATGGTTAGGAAATGGCAATAGCAGGATTTATCTACAAATGTGCAAGTAATTATTTCAAAATACATTTGATTTTTATATCACTCTGTCTACAGTAATGTCATATTTAGGGAGTTAGAAAGATACCGTTTGTCTTATGGTTAATGAAATTGGAAGCTGAAAAACCTTACACTTGTATTTTGTCTTTTTCCCAAAATGCCTTTACTTATTTGATATATCAATAAAAATGGTAATTTGCTAGAAAGAGTCGATGCTCTGTTCTTCACTAGTGTTAATGGGAGTTACATAGCTACATACACACCAAGAGCAGACCATGCCCGCAAAATGGGACAAGAAATAAAACCCCAATCTCTTACGCCATTTATCGATAAGATGGCAGCATGAGTGGGAACCTTGAGAGTATGAAATATGTAATAATAGTTGGAACTACTGGTGAAAGACTGAATGCACTGTCAGAGCTGATGTAGTTTTATAAGCACCTTTAAAAGGTTTAAATCTTTTCTCCCGCAATTAGCCTGCTTCTGCCTTATTATGGAGAATGAATTTTAAAGCAATAAATTGCATGTGCTCTAATGTAATTTAGTAGACAATGAAGAATTGCACAGCTTTTCATCACTTTGAAACTCAAAGTTTCTTCATATTTTTTATTTATGTTATAAACAATGGGCTTAGTTCTGATAAATAGCAAGAACTCAGATTAACTTCAGTGGGGAATGGGGCTGCTGAGTACCCCATCAGATCATGCCTGGTGATTGTACTTTGAATAATGAATATGAAAATATTTTTCTTTTCTAATTATGTCTGCTTGTATATGCAATTTTAGACACATGGTACAGTGTCTGCAATTCTGCATGCTCATCTTTGCAAATCAGGCCCCTGATAAAACTACAGTATTGTGGTATTTATAGATGTCATCTGCATAACTGTTGTGGATTTGTTTTTGCAAGCAGCATTGCTACCGCACTGGGAGACAATTATAGACATAAGATTTTCTGTTAACTTCCATCATCTCTCCCTCTTATTAATGCATTTGCTACAACTGGGACAGAAACCACTAGGCACAAATTCCATTTACCATCGTGTCCCAGATAAGACATCCACTGAATAACACTAACTTTATATATGTAAGGACACAAACTCACTAAAATAAAAACACACAAACACAACACAACATGAACTACAATCTAGCATTACTCCACCACAGCACCACTGAACAGCACACTACATTTGCACCTTGACAATGATTTAAAATTTTCAGTGAACCCAAATTACATTTTCCAAAGTGCTTCAGTTCTTGTCGCCTTTGCAGGCCAGTTCCAATGCTCTGCTGCTGAGACACTGAATACCCACTCTCACCTGTTTTCACTCCAGAAGACACTAATCCATGCAGATTCCCTTACCTCAAGAGGACATTTAAACAAATATCATCCACACAGCCAGGTTTTTGTCTAAATATTACTCGTTGCACTAAAATCTCTCTGCTTCCCCCTCAAAGGCCTGCCTCTTGTCAGCTCCAGTCTATTATTCTTGTGACAAAGCCCTATGGTTTTGTGATGACTTGCTTTACACATTTATCACACTCCGCAAAAGGAAGAAGTTTGCAGAAATTAGTATCTGATTATAAGCCACCTCAAGACCATCCACCTCATCCCTTTTTGCTGGACCACAATCAATACCACCTGACTAAAATTAAAACATCTGATTGTTTTCCCCCCCTTTGTTGAATCTACTTTTGAAGGCTTTTTAAACATATCCAATTTGATTCTTATTAATTAGAAACCAGCCTACGTGCAAGAATTATGAGTATCACATTTCATAGACTACTTGTTTTAGTCATTTTTCAATTCAGAGGCAAAATGAGGATTGTGGATGGCTTTCCCCCCCTTCCTCTGAGGAAGCTAAACAATAAACATTCATATGTGTATTATGTCCCTTTAGTATTTGGACCTCACAATAAATACATTCCAAAATAGCCAAATTTACATTTGAAATCTGAATGTTGCAAGTAAACAATGAACTAAATTTCACAGAAAATTCTCATGCATTACACATTGATTTTGCATATGATACACAAATTCTCAAAGGTTACAGCCTAAATTGCACCCCCAAAATTAGTGCATATACCACATTAATAGTGCAAAATAGGTAATTGTGCAGTTATCCACTTGTGTATTTGCTTGCACAAAGAATGCCGGATTTTATTAAAACATGTAAGCCAAAGCCTTTGAAAATCTGGACCATTATTTGGAAAGTACACAAAGTCCTAATGAGTTCACTTAGACTTTGGATATTAAGATTTACATCATAATGGGTCTTTCAGGCCATTATACTGTCAATCTATAGTGATATCTTACATAGAACAAAAGAATACTATGTATCAAAGTGCACCATTCTTACTACCCCTAATCCTAGTGAGAAGGAATATTGTCAGTAATCTAGTACCAATTTGTCATTCTGCTTCCCACAATTTTGAAAAGTGATGGGTACGTTTTCTATTTTATGGCTTTTTGTTCAGTACAAATAATATGCAATGCATGAAGATGGAATACTATATCAGTGTAAAAAGGGAATGATGTGTAAAATTTCAGCACATGGTTGGGATACATTGTAAATGTCATATTACTGAAAAGCCCTCAAATGGATTTACAAAAATTGCCTTAAAGGAATGCAAAGATACTATCTGAAACAAACAAAAACAGGACAGTCAGCATAAAGGCTGAAATTCTGTCCTGATGTGGCCAGATATCATAGGTCTCTCTGATCATACAGAAGATCTCATGTAGATACAAAGTAGGAATTAAGGATGAAGTGACACATTTTACTTGCAAATACCTAAAATTGGTTGATTTAATTTCAACCCATAAATTAGTTTAATATAGCTGCTTACATTTAATATGCAGACAGTAAATAGCAAAGCTAGATAAAGCAATTTTCACTAGCCCATTCTAAAATCTAAGTGTAAAACATCTTTCATTGTTACCCTTTACTACTAGAACTTGGTGAAAACATTTCTCATGAAAAGTTACTCAAAAAGATTTTTTAAAGGATTCTGCCTTGGTTATGCTTTAGTGTTCACTTCCTGCAAACACGTGAGTGGCAAAAATTTCCTGCCATGTTTGCTCACAGAAAGTACGTGCAAAGAATATGAAATTTGTATATGTGAGTAATCACAAAATCCAAATTTAAAATTTATGCTTGACTATTTGTGCCAGAAGTGCTTATGCACTCATTCGGCTGAGAAACAGAAGGAATACCATGTGGTGTCTCTTTGCCTAACCTCAGTTAAGCAATACAACTTGACTTTTAGAACATCAAGTATCAAATGCTCGCAGCAAACTGTTCATGACCAATCCAAAGATTAAAAAAAATTGTCTACTACATTTGAAAAAATATGAGGAAATTGCATTCTGTTGATAGATATTCCAGAAATTTATCAGATGAAATATTTGTCAATTTTCACTGATCTGTATAGGTTTACCAGAGCAATCTTTGATCTATGCTATGCATTTGCTTCTTAAAGTATTGTGCTACTTTCGCTAATCCCTCTGCCTCTTTTACTGATAACAATTCTTGTTTATTCACTTGATTTCCCTATGGATTTTACAGAACCAGTTTTCCCACCCACCATAACAGAGCTCAAACCATGAGTAATGTATTGAATATTCACCTCAGTGGGTGCCAGCCTCCTCCCGCCTGCCAAAGCAATTCAATTACTTGTTTTCAGCAAGAAAACAAAGTCCCATTCTTAAGACAATTTCAAGAAATAAATTTCCATTGGACTGTGAATCTAACCCAAGTCTTTAATATGCAAAGACATTCTAATAATACTGTTACACTAACAACAGCAGTGCAAAGACCAAACAAAGGCAGATGTTTACAGTTAGGCTACAGGGCGGTTCAGGCATAAGGCAGTCTTCAGCTATTGTATTTAATCAAACAATTAGGCTCCCACAATGCTTATTTTTCAAATAGTTTATACAGGAGAAATGGGTAAATGGAAGCTGCTCATGGGAAATATTCTCTTTAAAATTTGGCTTGGAAAAAAATGGACTTGCTTGCTTACAAAAGAATTGTTTGCATAACTGAAACATGCCCATCTCTTTGAAAGGCCATACACAGTAGGAAGAAAGCTAATCATTATCAACTACTGGAGCTGTGTGAAAATTTTCATTCCTGAAACAAAACTAGATAGAAGTTTACTTTTTGACATTTCTGCCTTTGGGCATGAATTTTCATCTCTATTCTTTACAATGACAAAAATAACTTTTTGCATTTGAAATTATGTTTTCTGCTCACTCACCTGGCAAAAAAAATAGGTGACTTAGTACTTCTGGATTATGCAAACTCAGGCTCAAAGAAAATAAATTTAAGAAAGGAAAAGCAAAAGCAATTAAAAAAAATCATTGAGGGAACTTTATGCTTCATTTGGTTCCCATTTTATGTTTTCATAGACCTCAAGGCCAGAAGGGAACATTAGATTATCTAGGCTGACTTCCTGTATAACACAGGCTATAGAATTTCATCCAGTTATCCTGTATTGAACCAATAACTATGTAGATGCCCAGCTCCAAGGTGGAATACTGGATGATTTTTATGGCATTTCAAACCACCGGTATTCCCAATCATTTCAACATATGACAGTGTAATGTAATGTTCCCTGTAGCTTCAATAAACTGTATTTAAACAAGTGTGCTTGTCACTTATGCCTTCTTACCTCGGTCCCTTTTATGAGTGTCCCATCCACACTCGCCTCTCCAGCACAGTTGGATCTCGAGTGGATATTCTTGTACCTTCAATTATAGCTACCTGCTTCTGTGTGCCAGGCTAAGGTCTCCTTGATGTGAAAACTACTCCCACCATCTGCTCAGCTTTTGACAGTTTACTTTAGGTAACATCTCATTTTGGTAGATGGCAAACCGTTTGTGCCAAAATTACCCAAGTCATGTAGCTTGATAAATATAGGGTTTATATACAAGATATCATACAAAGAGAAGGTTAAAATCAGGCAGCAGGGAACTACTAATGGTAAGAGCGTTTAAACAGACAGATTTTAAACATTAACTTGAGTCATTTTCTGATCCATACTTGCTGAAATTCTCACTAGGGACAATTGTTCCAGCTATGTATTGAATCAAAGGACTCAACTCCCTCATCTTCCAGTTTTCCACATCTAAGGAGAAAGTTTGGCTCCCAAACTCTGACTTACTGTTATTTATGTTTTAGCAGATATCTGTTTTGAAGTTTACCGTTGATGGGTAAAGAGGGAGAGGCTGTAAATTAAATACTACTTATGCTACCACCATCAACTGCTGGCAAGAAAGTAAAAAAATAAATTACCTGTGCTCAGTGAAGGAGAGCCACTCTGCCTTTGAAATTCAGGATGGAATTTAGCTGTTCGGCCACCAGCCAGTGAGGAGCATGCCTCCCCTCCCCGGCTCCGCCTCCGATCTCTAGTGCCTATTGTCTGTTAATCACAATTACCAGCTCTCACAGCCAGCATCTTCCTTCTTCCAGACTGAATTATTTGCTTCTTGTATATTTTAAGGTCTTTATCTACATGGAGCTTCAGAATTAAAGAACCATGTTTAAACTCAGCTCCCTTTAACAACTTCTTATTTCCATTTAAACCAGTTTATAGGTTTGGCAGGCCAGAGCGAATGGGGCTAATCTGTAGAATAATGTTTAAATGCCAGTTGCTAGTCTAGGTAAGGAGACTGACCAGACAGTACAAAAAAAGCATAAACCATGTTGTAGCCCAGTGGTTCTTAACCATGAGTCCGGGACCCCCTGAGGGGCCACAAACAGGTTTCAAGGGGTCCGTCAAGCAGGGTCAGCATCAGACCCACTGGGGCCCAGGGCAGAAAGCTGAAGCCCCACCGCATGGGGCTGAAGCCTGAGGCCCTGAGCAGCTTAGCTTCATGGGGCTCCCTGTGGCAGGGGTCCCAAGCAATGTCCCTGTTTGCTACCCGCTAACGCCGACCTTGGCTTTCCTATGCAGTTACTGTGGCACAGCTGGGCTGTGGAGCTTTTATAGCATGTTGGGGGGGCTTCAGAAAGAAAAAAGGTCGAGAACCCCTGTTGTAGCTAATCTGTGTTTATACCAAATCAGTTTAAGCTGTATTTTAACCTGATACAGCAAAGCATGCCTTGAGCCTCTGAGTGGGGGAGATTTTAAAATAAAAATGTGTTAGCTTTTACATTTGACAAATATAGAAGTATGTCAGACCCACAGCATCTGACAATTCTGTTTAAATAATTTTTTTGAGACGGTATGCTGTCCTGCTGCCTGTTGGGAATTACAGTGCTGTGCACTGTACAGCCCCATACCGGGCACCTCTAGCCTTCAAAAAATTTAAAATCCAAGATAAAACCTGGGGGCACGGAAGCACAAGACACACCATCTCCCACAAGGGCACAAAGTCCCTTCCAGAGAGCATATTGTATTTTATTGAGCCAAATGTTATTCTTCCAACAGGCCAGGCTACTAGGAGAAGTGTGATAAACCCCAAAACAAGAGTGCATTTGCTTTTGTGACATTTATGAATATTTAAATATGTTTGCTGAAAACATCACAGCAAAGTTACAGTGTTTCACCCAGCTTGTTCACGCCCCCACACACTTCTGTGGCTGAAACTTATATCCCTTCCAAGGCAGCAGGAGGCAGTTAGTAGAATGGGCTGCTGTGCTGACCTCTAGACTGAAACAGCCCTTGTCGCCTGGCCTGTAGAGATTAATGTCTCCATCAGCTCTGCGGTGTGGCTCGGTGGTGGCTCGGTGGTGGTGAATCTCTTGCTCCTCTCCACGATCTTGGCTGAGCTGCCACTCCATCTGATCCCTCAGTTTGGACTGTTAGGTGCATGGGCGGTTTATAACAAAAACAAAGGACAGGAGGGAATAAAGAAAACAAAAATGGGTAAGGTAGACAACTGGAAAAAGAAAACTACAAGACAAAGAAAAGCGTGAACAGAAAAAACAACTTAAATACAGTGGCATAAGAAAGTGAAGAGAACAAAACTAAAATGAGGATGAGCAAAATGATGGGCTGAAACATCTGAAAAGCAAAAAAGAGAAAGAGAGGAAAAAAGAATGCAAACACTGGTTATGAGGCGCATGCAATGAGGATGCATGAGTCAAACCAACAGCAAGCATACAAGTCATGAAGGATACGGGATACAAGGCTCTTCCTTCCTTACTTGTGCTGTGCAGAAAAGCTATATCCAGTGTGGCAGTTGAGACATGCGCCCATTGGCAACGCTTTACGAAAGGCAGTCCTTCGCTGGCTAGAGCTTCTCACTCGCCCCTCGGTTATGTGAGTGAGCTGTAAGCAGGCTTTTCAAAAAACATCACTTAGAAATTTTATTTTATTTTGTTTTTTTGGCAAGGCTTTTGATAACATGCCTCATTCTTTTAAAAGAGAGCACAATAAAGAACTCTATACATTCATTAGCAAGGCTTCTAATTGCTTTTGACAGGAAAATTTACTTTGGATTTTTTAACTAATCACATCTTCATCAGGAAATGTTGCTGCTAGAGACAACAAAAAACCCAGATGCCTATTGCTTTCATTGGACTAGCCTTTTTACCATGAGGAACCGCCTCTGAACCAAAGTAGTTGAGAATAAAAAAATTTAAAAGGGTTTGTTTTACATTTTAGAGACTGTAATACACTGCCAATTTGAAATCATAAAGCAGCTGTGTGGGAAATTAGCTCTAGAGTAGCAATGCCAGCAAGAAAGAGAAACAATAAACAGAGGGAAAGCAAAGAAGCAGCCCACTTACCTGGAAGTCTGTAATTAACTCCTTTCCTAGGTTACCAATGGGTGAGTCTCGAGACATGGATGTCATTGTGGACAGAAAACTGGAAGACTCTGTCAGGTGAGGCAAAGGGGAAAGGTCTTCCATTTGTTCTTTGAGGCCTTCCCCGATGTGATCAACCTTCTCCAGGAAGGTCTGTAGTTCTTTACGGAAAGCTTTCATCCTTGAATTGATAGTGTCCAGAAGTTCTGGTTCATTTTTATCCTCACCTCTCTCTCCACCACTTTTGAAACCCTGCTCAGAGGAGGGACTGCTGGTGATGTGCACCTTGGCATCATAAATTAAACTATCAGTGTCAGTGATGAGACGGAGCACTGTCCTTTCGAGCCGTTCAGCCTCTCGTTTGATGTTAATTAAAGACTCGGTGTCCTCTTTCATTCTCATTAACTCAGTAGAACAGAGGTCGCTAACTTCTGATGGCTTAACGCTCTCAAAACCCGATGTCTTCTCATAAACTTCTTCTGAGTCACTCTCGCCCCCAATGGGTCCTTCTCTCTTTGGTTGAGTTGGGCGGCCCTCTTCACTGTCACTCTCTTTCTTTCCTGCATCACTCTCAGCATCACTGTCCCTGGGACTTGAAATGCGCAGCCCTAGGTGAGAGACAAGATCATAGCGCTGCACATTGGACATCAACACACGATTCTCATACTGGAGTTTCATCACTTTTCCACTCAGTTCGTTGATTTGCATCCTTGCTGATTTCAGCTCCTCTTGTAGGGATCCACTGTATTTAGAGGCACCATCATCCAGCCAGCTGGACTCCTGACTGGGTTCAAACTTGAATTTGTTCAGTTCATTGGTTAGTTGTTTGTTGTGATCCTCAATCTCAGAGATCGATCTCCTCAACAGCTCCGCCTCTTCTTCAACAAACTGTAAGTGACGGCGCAGCTCTGTTGCTGACTCCATGGAGTCACCGTATGGCGAGGTAGGAATGCTTGAAATGTGGTCCCGGCTAAGACATTCTCTCTCATACTGGCATCTCATGTCCTCCATCTCAGCTTTAATACCTCTGTTCTCCACCTCCAGTTCAACTATCTTCCTGCCCAGTATGTTAGCTTCCTCTTCCACCAGTTTCAGACGAAGTTTCAGCTCAGCCTCTCTGGTGCTGGGTGGCCCTCCTGCCTCCCCGATAGGGAGTGGACTATCCACATCTCCATAGATGGACTTGTACTTCTGGAGCTCCTGTTCCAGTTCATCTTTCTCCTTCCCCAGCTTGGCCATTTTCTTACGCATCAGCACTGCTTCTTCTTTGGCAAACTGAAGCTGGCACTTCAAGTCAGCGCTGTCCTCCTGCCAATAGGAAGAGCCACCCCACAAAAAAAAAGAATTATTATATAATAAAGGCATAATCAATTGTTTAAGTACCAAAATCTTCACATTTTTTCCTTTGAAATTTCAAACATACATACAACTGAAAGAGAGAGCGAGCAAGCGCACGCTGTGCAAATCACAAATAAAGTTGATACATTTCACCGCTAGGGCCTGGTGAAATTAACAGTTTCCAGATGAATAGAGAAATCACAGCAACTGTGCTGATGTGTCTTATCAAAGATTGCACAAACTTTACAAACAACAAAAAATGATTCAAATGAAATGGTATAGTATTTTGTTTGAACTTTTTTCCTTTTAAGTATAAATTAGATAATTTTTAGCATGCATGAAGCAGAGGCTAACTGTAGGAATGAAGTTACTTCTCATTTCTCCACTCAGTCTTCTTCTCAGTAGTGTGTCAAACTGTGTGGTTGTTTTGCCATAACGAAAAGCATGCACTAGACTTTGACTAAAGAATCCTCACAACATTTTGTGACACAGGACATGTTTGTAAATCGTCTTGAAAATGAGAAGCATGATTGTTGTTGCTATTGCTGGGAAATAGGATGTGACCATCATGTCACCAGTGATATAAACTATGTGTGAGCCCAGCTCTCTAGAGGTGACAGTGAAAAGGAATACACTAACTAGGGTGACCATACATCCTGTTTAAGCTGAGACAGTCCCCTTTTTAAGCTCTGTCCTGGACGTCATGACTTTTTTGGCAAAACTGAGCATTTGTCCCACTTGCTCTTACCCTAGGAGGGTGCAGAGGAATGTTTGGACAAGAGCAAATTGGATAAAATGCCCAGTTTGGCCGAAAGAGTTGTGACATCCATGCAGTGCTTAATTTTTAATGAAAGAGGTGCCGGGGCTCAGCTCCGGCATAAATTAAGCACTGGCTGGGGCAGCTGGAGAAAGGCGGCTGCTGGCCAGCTCCAAAGGCAGTGCTGCCTCCAGCAGCAGCGCAGAAGTAAGGGTGGCATAGTATGGTGTATTGCCACCTTTACTTCTGTGCTGCTGCTGGCAACGGCGGCGCCTTCAGAGCTGGGTGGCCGGAGAGTGGCGGCTGTTAGCTGGGATCCCAGAGGTGCCAGGTCTATGAACTGCCAAGGCTAGAGGTGCCAGGGCTCAGCCCTGGCACAAAGTATGCACTGCTTCTGTGACATTGGCTTCGGCCAACCCTGCACAGTGATACCAGGCAGCTCATATTCTCTCAATGCAGAGAAGTGAGGAGAGGGCAGGGGAGGAGGGAAATAAGAGCACAGTGGGTCAGGGAGAGGGACAGAGAGGAGGGGATGGAGAAAAATAGGAGGAAGAAGGACTGGGGCAGAAGGGTCATATCCACTCCCCGTGTCCCATTTTCAGTTTAGGGAAATATGGTCACCCTAGCACTAACCCTCTGTAATATCCAAACCCAGCCCATTAGAAAACCTTCACTTTAAAGCAAGCACAGTCTCTTAAATAAGATATTTTGTTTCGGGGATATTTTAAAACCACAACTCTAGTGTGTATTACACAGAAATAAGAGGAAAGATTAAGTAAATTTTAAGATGAACTATTCTTTTGCATGATTCACTTTTTTTATTTGTCACGGAAATGTAGGCATTTGGTCTCAGAAGAGACACATTTGTCAGCATCAGTATAATTATGGAAGGCAGTCTTTGAAAGATAATCTTTTTTGGGGGGGGAGGGGAGACAGGGCCAATGAGGTGTGAGACCATGAGTGTGAAGGTGGGCTGTATGGCACCACAGTAAAAACTGAAAAATGTTTCATGACCATTTTATTAGATTTAACTCATGTTTTAAAATCATCACACAAATTAAAGTTGGTTACTCAAGCCTTCTATGAAGCACTACATCTACATCTTTCTTGGTTTCTTGTTATAATTTTGCACAACTCTGTTGATGAACTTCTTCAATGCAATGCATTTATCTTTGGTGGCTTCTCGTGTGTCCGGTACTGCCATTCCTTCAATTAATATGCTCATTGGTTCATTTACATGATTAGGCAGAAGGCAACTTCTTTTAGAACACAAAATTCTATTAAATGATGAAAAAGAACGCTCAACTGTAGCTGTTGTGACTGGGAGTAGCAAGAGATGAATTCCTACTTCTTTCATGCCAGGAAAAATAGCATAAAGATTGGGTTGAGCCACCTGTGATGATAAAAAAGAAGTTGAAGTCAAATCTTCATTCATTTGTCATATGATATTCCACTCTGTGTTCAAATTCTCTATTCTGTCCTGAGCACATGGCAGCCTCATTGCTGGTAGTGCCTCACTCCACTCAACTGTCTGTGTTTTATAGGACAGGGATCTGTAAAAGCTACACAGAGGTTGAGTAGAATCTAGAAGTCACTGTTGTTGACTTTTAAGAATCAAGTCTGTGTACTTTTTCAGTTGTCTTATGTAGACAAGCGGACTCACCCCTGCGGCGCCTCCTGCTGGTGTCTTCCGGGAATTAGCTCGATTCAGCTCTGGAGCGCCCTCTGCAGGCTGGTGATCCACCTGTCCTGTCTGGCCCCCATGTCCCTCCCTGGACCCGGTGCCCTTTTACCTGGGGTGCTGCCCCCTGGCAGTAACCCCTCAGTCTTAGGGTCTCCCCTCCCTGGGGAACCCCCACCCACTATCCCCACCTTGCCTCAGTATATGGTTACTGCCAGTCATTGTCTAGCCCCTGTGCCCTGGGGCAGACTGCAGTATCAGCCTACTCAACACTGGCAAGGAGGGTTTGGACCTGCTGCCTTGGCATAGCCCTGGGCTGCCCTCTGCAACCCCCAGTACCTTTTAGCCCAATGCTAGGCCACAGCCTGGGGCTTTCCAGGCTAGAGCTCCCCAGCTCCTCTGGCTTTCCCCAGCCCTGCTTCACTCAAGTACCTTATGTCCAGCTCCCTGCAGCCAGGCCCATCTCCCTCTATAGCTAGAGAGAAACTTCTATCTGCCCCTGGCTTCTCTGCCTTTATAGGGCCAGCTGAGTCTGATTGGGGCGTGGCCCCAGCTGCAGCCACTTCCCCCAATCAGCCCAGCCTAAAAACTGCTTTCTCCAGCCACAGCCCCCTCCCAGGACTGTTTTTAACCCTTCAGGGCAGGAGCAGGGGACCACCCTGCTAAATCTTAACATACACTTCTTGTCCTCTTCACTTAAGGATTCAATATAAATGCCTTCATTAGTCAACTTCTTGACTGAAGTCTTTGCTTCTTCCAGTACTTGTTCAATGGATAGCTCTCTGATTGATCCAAATGTAGCTTCTATTGCTGGACAAAGATCTACTACTGTTGTAGCAGATGCCTGGATGGCATTGTTTAATGACCCAAGTGGTTTCCAACAGTAGACTTACAAGACAAAGAATGGCAATAGTCTTCTCTGAATGTAGTAGCAAAAGTAATCCACCAGCCTCACTACTTAGATCCATCCCAACTTGGTAGATACTTTCCAAAGCCAGTAATAACATCTGGAGTAATTTTAAGACAACAGCCAAGGATCGCTCATGAGAAAGGCAGAGGGTTTTCCCAGGTTGGACTAATTTGAACTTCAGTCCCAGTGTATCTTTTATATTTTCCAAGATATTCAGTCTTTTTGGACTCTTGCTGAAAAAAAAAATATAATGAAGACATTAAAATTATAGCTTTTTTAATGTCTTTTGAAGAGTCTGCAGCTCATACTAGTGCTAGTTGGAGTAGATGGCCTCTGCAGTGCGTATAGGAGAGATTAGGGTTACACTTTTCTCTGAGCAAAGCTTGTACTCCACCATGTCTTCCAGACAAGTTTGCAGCTCCATCAAATGCACAAGCAGACATCTGTTTGGGGTCCAATTGACAAGCATTTAACTCTTCTAAGATGTGGGTTGTCACAGATGCAGCTGATGTGTCTTCTATAACTTGAACATCTAAAAATGCATCTACTGGCCTACCACTGACATCAAGATAACGTACACAATGACTTAATACTTGATGCCCATTTGCATCGGTGCATTCATCAGCCATGTATGCAAATTTTTTGAATGTGGTGAGAGAGTTCTTCACTTTTTCAACTGTTGAGTCTTTTACTGTTGCACCACATGCTTCTAGCCAATCAGTTGAGTTTCTTGCAGAAAGATAGTGAGCATTTGTTGGTCTTGTTCAGAACAAGTGTTCAACTTCAGGATGAACAAGTGACAATGCACTTAACATTGGCCTCCAGTTTGTAGTGTGTGGTATCTCTTGCTTAAATAGAAAGTATGATGCCACAGCCACGTTTGTTCACATGAACTGTGTTGTGTCTCCAGCATTCTTAACCGCCTCATTAACACTCACTGGTGCTGTCCTTGGTCAGTGGAGACTCAGAGTTCAGAGTTGCTTTCACATGAGTTCAGCTCCCAGGTGAGGGGCAAGAAGACATCTAAATGAATAATAATAGGAGATATACCAATCTCCTAGAACTGGAAGGGACCTTGAAAGGTCATCGAGTCCAGCCCCCTGCCTTCACTAGCAGGACCGATTTTTGCCCCAGATCCCTAAGTGGCCCCCTCAAGGATTGAACTCACAACCCTGGGTTTAGCAGGCTAATGCTCAAACCACTGAGCGATGGAGTGAACGGTGGCACAACAAACAACAATGGCCAGAGCAAACAGTGGCCATTCACTCCATCGCTCTGTTGCCAATGGCCCTGCACCGTCACCTTCTGCTGCCACCTGCCACTGTGACGTCTGCGAGTTGGTCTCTTGAGGTTCCACCCAGCTCTCAGTGATTTCAGCTGAGGTCTCAGTGGGGGAACCTCGCTGCTAGTGTAGACTGGGCCATCTCTTCCACAGAAACACAGTCCCACAGCAGATCTAAGCGCTTAGACCTGATTATCCGAGATTTCAGATGAAGTGGTCACTTAACAAAACCAAAGACAATCTATGGAGCCTAATCAGCTCTGTATTTAAACAGTGGAGAGGAGCAGGTCAAATAGTACTTGTGACTCAGGCAGACCATCAAGCAAAACACCTGTCCCCACCCTCTCTCTTGATGCCCTCAATCAGCACAGGCCTACTGCTCTTTACTCATACAATAACAACATTTCATTACCCTCCACCCCGCACACACGCCTGCATTCAAGTGATTTGTAACCCAACCCCAGCCAAAATGTATCACTTGGTCAACACAGCTCTGTTTGCTGGATACCTAAGTAGATTGGGTGTGAATGTAAATACAATCTGGTCCTGAAGCCTTTCCCCGCAGCTCCAAGCTCATCATTAGCTGTCAGGGAGAGCTCAGTTAGACTTTGCTTACAAATCACAATTTGAAATTATTAGGTTGGCCAACATCACCAAAATGAATGCACTGACATTGTCATAAAAATCAACAGCTGTATAAGGAAGCTAGTCTATGTTCATACTTTTCAAATCTATTATACTTTTTCAGATACACATATTTTCTCATACACTTTATATGCTTTTAAAGTGTATATTAATGTTTCAATTTCAATTCAAATTTCCAAACAATCACTAAATTGGCAACACTGCATGTAACTAGTTCACAAAACTGCGGGGAGGGGAGAGGGGGGAATTCAGGGGGAGTGTAGGGAAATCCCTGGTTGGGAGGGCCATGAGAACACATGTATAACAAGCTATGGAACCTCCATTTCAGTTTCAGTAACACTGTGTTACAATTCACAAGTACGATTTTGTTACAACGCACAGTAAGTGAAACAAAAGTCTGAAGAAGAAATGCCCATTTTAATTAGTCACCCAGTTTAGATAAAAATTTGGTACAAGACTAATTAAGACTATGCAATCTGCCTGGGAGAGTTTAATTCCTAAAGTACACCTCATTACATCATCATCGACATCTGTTAGATTACTTACAATAATCTACCACTACCTCTGTTCAAATATACACTAATTATTTAATATCAATTATAACAGATACAGAGTAAATTGGGCAACTATGGCTCAGTTCTGCTCCACTGAAGTCAGTGGGAGTTTTGGCACTGGCTTCCCTGGGAGCAGGATATGGTTTTTAAAAAACAGTAAGGAAGTTAATGAGCTAAGTAAGAACATGAAATATGTAAACAAATGATTCATGAGCAGCAGTACCAGAATCAAACAGATCAAAACAAATACAAATTGGGTTGATTGGTTAAGACAGTGGTCATAATTGCTCTGGCACCAATACTTTGATTTTTTATAAATACGTTCAAGAAGGTATAAACTACTAACAATTGTAATGAGAGTCTTTACAATAGATTCCTTATCTGTGTTAATGTATTTGCATTCTCGACACACACACACACACACACACACAGAGCTTCGATTGTGAAGTCTCAGACGTTTGCAAGTTGCTTGCATCTTCACTAGCAATTAGATGTTGGAAATTAAGTACCAAATTCAGACACGACAAAAGTTTATGCAGCTCCCACTGAAATTCCTGGAAGGTTTTGCTCGCTTTGGCTAAATCTGGCTTTAAGAGTAAAACATCTTTATTCAGAGCTGCAGAATGGGGTTTTGTACTCTAAAGAATGCATTGTTTTTCTTTTTTGTTCTCACCATTATAGACTTTACATTTAAGAACAGTTATATCTAGATCAGTGCTGGATTCATCTGTAAGGAAATTAAGAACAGTTATTTGTATTCTTGAGGACATAAAATAAAATTTAGACAAGTCCCACATTTTTTTTAAACAGCCACAAATGCTCTCATATGAAATTCCCTTTATGCTTTCTTTGAAATCCAATAGAATTCATCTTAATTGTCTGCTTTCTTTGGCTGCCAAGCCCAGCAATCTGTATGTTTTCCTGGAAATTCCTGTGTAATTACCCAGATTCTTGTATCTCCCTTTTTGTTGATAACTTCCTTCATACACACTGTAAAAGCAACAGTCATCACACATATATTTTTCATTGGTGTTAGCTGTACAGGCTTGATCCTGCTCCCATTAAAGTAAAGGAGAATTTCAGACTTAATTTGAACTGGATTTCAAGCCTATAAACAATTGTCACCCTCGCCATTCTTGAGGCAATACAAGATGAATGTGTCTGCTTTAAAAAAAAAAAAGAAAAATTCTCATTGACTTCAATGGATTTTGGGCCAAACCCTTAATGCTTGTGTCCAATTTCATTGCTCAACGCAAGTTGAATACTTCCACCGTTAAGTGTTGTTTTCACAGCAGAAAAGCACCATTGGTTATTATTCTTATAATATTATTAGTCTTTTGACTAATATGATAGATAATAGTAAGTCTAACAATTTTTTTCACAACTGACAAAGCAGAACAAAAAAAAAGAAAAGTTGTTTCCATTCAAAATCATGGGGAAAAAAGACAGATATAAGACAACAGAATTGCTGGATGTTAATCCCAACTACCAAATATGGATTCCCTTTGGAAAGGTGACATAGCTATTTCTCTAGTTCACATGCATGCTAACAGAAAATCTCAATCCTTTGAGAGCTTTTCCAAGGGGATAGAATGCTCAGAACAGATTTGTCAGTAATGTCTATGCATGCCAGAAGTATAAAATTCCAACTTTCATGTACATGTCCCTTCAGAAGCTTTGTGTACAAGAAATATCAATGATTTCTTGACCAGCTGAAGTCAATTTTAAAGTAGTAGTATGTAGGACACCCATGCTGACAACACAGGTTTAAAAAATATGGCAAATTAAGGAAATTAATAAATCAGGGAGATTAAGCTGAGATTTGCATTATTTAAACCATTAAAGAGACAAGAAGGGGAGGAATAGCATTTGTGACACTCTGGAGGAACAAGAGGTTGAAATCACAGCAGTTAAAAGCAGGGCTATGACACAGTCTGGTTATATCTCACATCTGGCATACAGAAACTTTCCTAAATAATGCATGTACGCCAGACTCCATAGGAAAAGCAGAGCCAGTGATAATACAGAAGTGTCCTAATGTTAACAGTGCTGGGTACTGACTTTAAGGGACCATTACGGATCCTTGTGAACTGTTACTGATAATGAATATTAGTATACTGTAGCATAACTTTGCAGGGTGCTTCAGGGAGATTAGAAAAAAAGATGGACCCTTCCCCAAAGGGTATACAATCTAAATTAGGCCAACACAGAACATGAAGATATACAAAGGAAAAGGTAGGGATAAAACTTAAATTAGTTATGCAGTGTAAATCAATGGTGGGGCAGGCCGTGAGACAGTTTGTTTACATCAACCATCCGCAGGCACGGCCACCTGCAGCTCCGATTGGCTGGGAACGGCGAACCACGGCCACTGGGAGCTGTGGGCGGCTGTGCTTGCGGACGGTAGATGTAAACAAACTGTCATGCAGCCCAGCAGCGGATTACCCTGATGGCCACAGGTTGTCCACCACTGGCGTAAATTCTGTCATGAGATTGAGGATCTGATCAAAAATTCCAAAATATGGTATTTCTTTTGCTGGCAAGAAGACACAAAGAGAAATAGAGACAAACTACTATCTCCTCACCACCACCTGCTGAAGGTATTGCCAGGCAGAAGATGGTTAAGCATTTATTGCATTGGAAGTCTGAGGACAAGGTACCACTGCTAGTACCCAAGCAGCTATCTGAGTGCCAAACCTCCTACCTTGTGCTGTTTCCTTTGTGTTTTGATTGTGCCTGGCATTTCCCAAGTAGCTCCATTCTGTAGCTTTGCTGATTAGAAACTTTTTTCTCCAATACACTTAATGGCGGAGAAGCACTACTAAAAGACTTGTTTTGTTTTCCCTTTATTTCAAAATAATTTTACAGGGTATTTACTGGGTCTGCACTGTGGAGGATGGAACAGCTCTGCATATTTTCCCACTGTGAACACACAGTAGGTGAGAAATTGGTCCTGATGTAGTCTATGAATATTTAAGTCCACAGATAGCATTAAACTACTATTAGAATCTAAATTCATGGTCACCTTTGCTTGCAAAACCAGTTCAGGAAAGAGTGGACATGAGACATAAAGAGTCACTTTGTGATCTTGAACAAGTCACTTAGGTCCAGATTCTCAAAAGGTATTTAGGCAACTAACTCCCACTTATTTCAATGAGGATACCTTTGAGGATCTGGGCTTTAGCCTCTCTGTGACTACAATGTGGGGATTATAATATTTTCTTCCCTATCCCACACCAAGGTGATGTGAGAGTGAGTTAGTCAATGTTTGTAAAGCTCTTTATAAAGGCATGGGACCAAATTCTGACTGTTCTTGGGGCATTGCAGGGGGAGGGGCTGGGTATGGGAGCATAAGGAATCCTCTGTTTGTGAACTTGCTTGCTTTTCCTGAGTGCATGGAAAAAGAATGTTTGGGCTGCCAGTAGCACCAGACAACCCAAAGTGGGCATGACCAAGCCTTTGCTTATAATCATTTATATAAACCCAATAGTTTGCCAGGTGCTTTACAGACACGTAGAAAAAACATTCAGCCCCAAATAGCTGATCATTTAAATAATCATCCTCATCACAGGCGATGCTGGGGGGGGGGAAGGGGCACACAGGGTCATGTGCTCTCCCCTCCCAGATTTCTCCCAGGTTGGGAGTCGGGCTGAGCACAGCTCAGGGGGATGTGCCTGGGAAAGGCTCCAGTACCTAGAGCTCCCGCTGAGCTCCACTAAGAGACACCCAAAGCAGGGAAGAGAGATGGGGCTGACAGTGCAGCTCTGCCAGAAGGGAGTCCCATCCCTTCCTTGCTTGCAGCTGCAGTTACCTGCTTGGCAGTAGGTGTCCGGTCTGTACTGAGCCTGCAGCGGGGAGGCGATGGGAGAAGTAAGTGGGGAAGGAGATGTGAAGGGAGAGGAGGCAAGGTGATGCAGGCTTGGAGCGGGTGTGGGAGCTGCAGGGGGAGTGGGACGGGGGCCATAGGCAATGGATGGAGCGATCACGTACCTCCTGACCTTTAAATTCCACCCCCTGCCCACCATTGAGAGTTACTGGTGGTCTCTGCTCATCAGCTGGCCATTTGGGAGGAGAGTACATTGAACTCTTTCAAAGGCTGCTTACGATGAATTCCTACGTTTGCTCCCTAGAGGTGGCATTCTGTCTGCCTGTGTTCTCTGCAGGTCAGGTGCTTCCAGATACCACTGGTGCAGTAAATCTCCCTTCCCCATCTTACCCATGCAGCAGCGTCTGGTGATGACATAAAGTGCTAAGTGTTGTATTATTATTATTATTATTACAAATCAATGGATGTTAAGATTCCATCAGCTTAGAAAAAACCTATAAGGATGAAATCACATTAATATATTCAGTTTGCAGATGGGGGCTGAGGGGAACTGGAGAGAAAAACCGGAGGTAAAATCTCTCTCTCTCTCTCCAATTGAGCTCTGATGCTGCTATTGATTCCTCTTCACAGTGATCTGAAACCCTACCCCCACATCTCAGCATTATTAACTAGCTAATGGAATGGAGACTAGAAAAGACTTCAACCACTACAGTCAGCACAAAAAGGAAACGAATCTGGGCCGACTGCTTTCCTGGGGAGAATCAGCCTATGGAAATTCAATAAAATCAGCATTCAGGTGGGGAGGGCAGATAGCACAGCCTCTTTATTTTAACTGAGCTAGAGGAAGCAAATATTTTTAAGTTCACATGCTGTTCACCTCACATGAGAAACTAAACCTTGGGCTCTGACACCAGAACACATTAGGTGTTGTTTCAGTGTGTGAACTCCATCTGGTGCCATGATGCTCATTAGCACAAAAACTTTGGCACCATGTATAAATTTAGTTAGTCCCTGAGCTATGATCCAATTACTTTATGAGGCAAGGTGATTTTCTTTTCCTGAAGAAAACCGTTAGCCTGAGTCTAGATACCAGAGATGAGAATAAAATTGAAGAGCTTCAGAGTTTAAAAATCAAATTCACATCCTAAATTGCTGCTAAATTACCTGAAATGTCTCAGTGGATTTAAGTCTAATCAGGTCTGTTTGACATTTTTGGTGGTTCTGTCAACATCCAGTAAGGAGAGACTTTGAGTTTTCCCCATTTAATTGTCACATGACTATGAAAATCATCATGCATTCTTGATAATGGTACCTGGGTGAATGTCTTCTTTTCTTTGTGCATTTCCCGGCTTCCTCTTCTCTTCAGTGAGCTCTGAAACAGATACAAACAATTCCCGATTATTGACTAGTTGCACCCAAACCCCCACAGTTTGGCAGAGACCACCACCTTCATAAAACTGAATTTGAGTGCAATCAGTGATTTAATTTCCTACTCATTATTTAAAAAAGAAAATCAGACTGTTTTCTATTAGCTTTTGCTAATCAAAGCCATTTACAGTAAAATGCAATTGCAGTAGTTAAAAGTTCACCCAGGAGGAAGTCTGTTGCCCGCCTCCCCGACTTGTGGCAAAACCTGCTTTCTGCAGAAGTGATTTATGTTTGATTGATCTGGGAGAAATCCAAGAATGTCACTCACAATGGATATGAAACATATTTTGGAAATAGTGCTGAAAAGTAGTGTAGGAAAAGGGAAGACTACGTATGTGTAATCCTTGCCTGTCGCATACACGGAAGTGCTTTATTAAAGGGTACGTCTAGACTACCCGCCGTATCGGCGGGTAGCGATTGATTTCTCGCGTCTCATCTAGACGCGATATATCGATCCCCGAACACGCTCCCATTGACTCCGGAACTCCACTAGCGCAAAGGCGGTAGCAGAGTCGACAGGGGGAGCCGCGGACGTCAATCTCACGCCGTGAGGACGAGAGGTAAATCGATCTAAGATACTTTGACTTCAGCTACGATCCCCCCCCAGTGTAGACCAGCCTAGTAGCTGCCTGACTTGTGTACTGAATTTATTTTGCAAGTTAGATAAAAACTTTACAGCTTTATACATCTTTGAATATCATTTCATAGAATCATAGAATCTCAGGGTTGGAAGGGACCTCAGGAGGTCATCTAGTCCAACCCCCTGCTCAAAGCAGGACCAAACCCAATTAAATCATCCCAGCCAGGGCTTTGTCAAGCCTGACCTTAAAAACCTCTAAGGAAGGAGATTCCACCTCCTCCCTAGGTAACCCATTCCAGTGCTTCACCACCCTACTAGTGAAAAAGTTTTTCCTAATGTCCAACCTAAACCTCCCCCTCTGCAACTTGAGACCATTACTTCCTCGTTCTGTCATCTTCTACCACTGAGAACAGTCTAGATCCATCCTCTTTGGAACCCCCTTTCAGGTTGTTGAAAGCAGCTATCAAATCCCCCCTCATTCTTCTCTTCTGCAGGCTAAACAATCTCAGTTCTCTCAGCCTCTCCTCGTAAGTCATGTGCTCCAGCCCCCTAATCATTTTTGTTGCCCTCCGCTGGACTCTCTCCAATATATCCACATCCCTCTTGTAGTGTGGGGCCCAAAACTGGACACAGTACTCCAAATGAGGCCTCACCAGTGCTGAATAGAGGGGAATGATCACATCCCTCGATCTGCTGGAAATGCCCCATCTTATACAGCCCAAAATGCCATTAGCCTTCTTGGCAACAAGGGCACACTGTTGACTCATATTCAGCTTTTCATCCACTGTAACCCCTAGGTCCGTTTCTGCAGAACTGCTGCCCAGCCATTCGGTCCCTAGTCTATAGCAGTGCATGGGATTCTTCCGTCCTAAATGCAGGACTCTGCACTTGTCCTTGTTGAACCTCATCATATTTCTTTTGGCCCAATCCTCTAATTTGTCTAGGTCCCTCTGTATCCTAGCCCTACCCTCCTGCGTATCAACCACTCCTCCCAGTTTAGTGTCATCTGCAAAATTGCTAAGGGTGCAGTCCACACCATCCTCCAGATCGTTAATGAAGATATTGAACAAAACCGGCCCCAGCACCGACCCTTGGGGCACTCCACTTGATACCGGCTGCCAACTAGACATGGAACCATTGATCACTACCCGTTGAGCCCGACCATCTAGCCAGTTTTCTATCCACCTTACCATCCATTCATCCAGCCCAGACTTCTTTAACTTGATGGCAAGAATACTGTGGGAGACTGTATCAAAAGCTTTGCTAAAGTCCAGAAATAGCACAGGCAATAGCTTTTAAACTTAGGACCCAGAAATGAAACAATTACCACTGTTTCAAGTTTCAGCAGTCTTCAGCCATCCAAAGGAAAAGGAATAGTTTTTTTCTTATATGTTTACAGCAGGTGTCAAAGTCATTAGTTCTGTCTATCTGAATTTTCTATTTTAGGGCTAAAGTCAACGGATGTAAGTGAATGGCATCCACTTACATGAAGCTGGAATTTGGCTTCTGTAGGTTAAAGTTTGGAAGAGAGACGATAATATCCATTATTAGGCAAAGAAGCTGGCAGGCTACAAATCTACAGAGTACCCTGGATTCCAAACTGACCATCTTGCTTCTTGTATTCCAACCACTTATAACATTCCAAGAAGAAGCACCCTCCTCACCCACCCTTCTCATCAGTCCATGGCTGAACTTTCAGACTCTTCCCATCTCCCAAGTCTAGCTACTTTAGGCTACTTCCCTCTACTACTGCCTTTAATGGCTTGTTCCATGTTTGTGTAAAAAGAAAATCTGTTGCATGTTGACCACTTTAAGAAGGGAAGGGGCAGAAATTCAGAGATAGTACTTGACAGAAAAGATTTATTTTTGTTCAATAAAATTAAATAGCCTTCAAATGTGGCCTGAAAAGGAGGATGATACTCCCTAATCATAAATCTAAAAGCACGGCAGCTTCACTACACAGGAGGATTTTATCAGGACAACTTCCATTTATTTTTGTGCAATTGTAAACAATTTCCAGCTGACACAAGCTCAGCATTGTTCGTACTGGCTTGCTCAGAGGCAAAGCTTCCTTTTGGGGCACCTGGCAGAATTGCTGCCTATAGATTATGACTGCCTTGGAGCCCGATCCTGGTGCCATTAAAGTCAATGGCAAAACTTCCATTCAGTCAAAACCTGCTCTGGACTAAAGGGAATAAATCAAGTGTTACGCTCTAAGCTTTAATAGAGTTACTCCAGTTTTATAATGGTGTTCAGTTAGTTCAGTAAGAACAGGTCTCTGGGTTTGCTTCTCCACTGCAGTAATGTGCACACACAGCATGAGCTCCAGTCCTGGGATAGGAGAGGAGGGAGGAACTCTACTGAATAGGTAAATCCACTCCAGTGTGTAGCTATCAGCTGGTAGACAACACATTCTGAACTCTAACTAAGGACACACAAAAAGTGGGAATCCAAATAAAAGCTATCGGTGGCCCCTTGGTCCCTGGCTATTGAACTGGGGTTATTTCAGCTATTAAACTACTATAGATTATGATTAATGCGCTCCTAAACCAAATCCCTTGTGTGTTATAAACAGCAAAACTATTTAAAACCTATGCATACACTACCATATGTACAAGATATTCTACAATTTATATTTTTAGACGTTCAGAGAGTTAATCTGCTTTCCAGCTTAATACAATGATTTCCTATAGCTAACATGAAGTCATGCTAGGATAAAAGGTCCTCTGCAAACAAATATATTTTACAAAAATATTTTAAAATATCAAAATTATTATTTGAAAGCTTTTCACATGTCCATCCAGGATAACAACGCCTTCCCCACCACCCCAACACTGTCTTATTCAGGAAACACATCTTCGTTTGGACGAAGTCAATAGCTGGAGAGGCAATGTGGTCCAGTGAGTGGGACTCTCCCCTAGGACTCAGGAGATGTGACCCAGTAGATTGTGACCACCATCCTGTTGTGTGACTGTCTGCGAGTCACTTCACCTCTCCATGCCTCCATCTGTGTTCCCACTCTTAGGCTATTGTCACATTCTGGGATGTAATCCAGACCAGTCAGAGATTGTGTCACCGCCTGCCTCGCAACCTTGGGTGTCTCACAATGCTTTGCTGTTGTAGCTCGCAACCCGGGCTGCTCACAAACAGTCAACAGCCTACAGGTCACACCCTGAGTGTGTGTGTACAGCTGCAGCTCTGACTCCAGCAGTCAGTCAGCAACACACCACCCACACTCTGACTTCCACCTGCCTTGCTTACTACTTGCAGGGTGACCCCAAAAGACTCCCAGTCCTGAATTTCCCCCCAAACATGTGTTCTGCACTGTCCAGCCCTCTCCTGGACAGATCAGATACTATAGGTCCGTTGCCCCTGTAAAGGGTCAATATTCAATAGTATGCTACTTTATCTAACAATTCAAGTTTAAACACAGCAATGGATTGGTTCATATTAAAAAATAAAACAAAAGAAGATAGGGTTTGAGTAAATTCAAGGATCAGGTATTAAAGTCAGAAATGGTTACAAGAGAAATAAAGATACAATGCTTTTTAGTAGCAAAGCTAAACAAGCTAGTCTTGGTTCCAGGTAAAATCCTTATATGTTCCCACCAACATGGCTGACCGAATTCTCAGGTCAGGATCTCTCTCTCCCCCCCCTCCTCCCCAATTCAAATGGCTGGTTTTGTCTTCTTAGATGAAAGGATGAAAGAAAGAAGAAGAAGAAGAAGAAGAGAGAGAAATCGGTTGGGGTTTTCTGCCCCTTTCTTTTATAGTCCAGTTAACTTTTGAAGTGGATTCTTTTAAGGGTTAGCTGCCCTCAAAGCAAAGTTTATTCAAACAGTAAAGGTGACATGGAGTCTGGTGATGAAAGAGGCTCCATGTTCTTTCCTCTCATCTGTTTTTGCTGAAATTCAAATTTGCTTTGTCTCCTGCCATCTCTTCTTCTGGTTGTCTCAAGGACCCTGTTTACTACTTCTGTGTAAACTGAAGTGAACACACATTTCTTCATTCAGGATACTTCTGCCTGGGCTGTGTAGTTTTGAACATGTGCTAAAAACATCATACAGGGGAATTTCATAACTTTACATATAATGTTGCTACATTTCACTATATTATTGATCAGAGAGTTATTAGTTTTCAAATGATAGCTCACAAGGCATATTTTATATAAAGATTATTACAGTAGTGTGTAGGGTGTGAATCCATGTATGCTTTTAGTCTCACCTATTTTGCTTATTTAGATTGTAAACTCTTGGCGGCAGGGGGTGTCCTAGCACGATGAGGCCCCAGTCTCAGTTGGGGCCTCTATGCACAAACACTTACTCATCATATTTGAAAGGCAAATGCACAAGTCAAAGTGTGGAAGACCCCCTGGTCCTGCCCATGCACTAAACAGAATACAGAAATGGCTATTATACAACATGAAGATGCTGTGTGATACTATTGTAACTGTTATAACATTCACCAGAAAGTAATACAGCCTTGTTCATCTGTAAGCAACAGTAGTGGGAAATGCAAGGAAAGGGAGACAAGCTCTAGCTGGACGAGAGATAGCACAATATCACAGGGAAGTAGCAAATAGGGCTGAACATGGCTTTGGAAGTGGTCTACTCCATCTAGCACTGAAGAGATGAAAATCCAAAACCACATGGTAACAAGTTATAGTTTAGAGCAGAAAGATGGACCCTAAGTCCTAGGACCAGCTTATTGTTCCCCTCTGCTTTGCATTAGTGCCTCTTTCTGATCAGATTCCTCTACAAACAGAACACCAATTGGCTGGGATACTGGTCTATGTTGCCATGTGGGAAAGTCCTAGGTTCAATTCCCAGTTCCAGTCTCTCACTTTCTTGAAAGGTAGTGGATTCAGCCCTGGCTGCTTTTTTGGGGGGGAGGGGATTGGGGGGGAAGAGGAAAGAAGATGATCTCACTCACACTTAGTGTCCCCTCCAACTAATGAAGGAGTTGTGCTGCTGCGCTTCAGTCAGAATCTTGTGCAGTCCTCTTTATACAAATGGACAGATCTATGGTGATAGGGTGTGTGCAAAATTGAGAATAATAGATACAGATCAGATCACTAGGAGAAGAACCTTGACCTGTAGCACAGGTATTGTATTTAGCTTGAAAAAGGAATTTGCATATTGTTTTAGTGCAGAAGCACCTCCTTCCTGGCCCTGAAATGGTATGGCAGCAGCCTGCCCTTCCATAGCACCTGTGCACAAAGTTTGAGTGAGCAAGAGAATGTGAGTATGTAGAGAGCAGGGTGGTGAGGTACAGAATGAGACTAAATAAAGCTGTGGGTAGGATAGGAGGAGTGGGCAAAATAGTTGTGCATAAGCCTGAGTGAGGGAAGAGTGCAAAACCAATGATCCCCAACACCCTTGATAAGTGCATGTACGGGAGGAATGGAAGATCCCCACTCCATTCCTATGAGCACAGGATGCAAAGGAGTATGGGGCAGAAACTACCAGACCCTCTAACTGGGACTAAGGGTGGTTTGAACTATTTTAAACAGAAGAAGTTGGTAGCATGGATTAGGATGCACTATTTGACTGAGTGAAGTTAAAGGAGTGTAGGAAAGGAGCACTTCTAAATGGTGTGCAGGAAATGGGAGTGGAGAGGCAATTTTAATTTAGGCAAGGAGGCTTATTCACATATTGCTATGCTTCCATACCCAGGAAACCAGCCATGTACTTAAAGACCACTGTTAGTAGACACGGTCAAGCAAAAGTTGTCTCTGAAGATGGGGGCTACTTGATAGAAGTGGATGTTTCACTAGGACAGGAAGCTTCAGGAGTGCTCTCCGCTAAGGAGATGTGACATTGCACCCCATAATGCTTTATAGAAATATGCTTATGAATGTAAATATGACATAACTGGAATATGTTTTATGCTACATATGCCATGTAACATATGGTTATGTTCTACTGAATGTTGAACATTCAACCTATTTGTATGCATATATCTTTTTTATATCTGAAGTTATGAGCATTGGCTCTTGCCTGTATTTAAAGTATTTGCTGTAAAAAGCACCTAAGGCAGATTTGGTCAACATAGCGTGAAGGGGTTATTCAAGTAATTGGGAGTACTTGGCCAACAATGGACCTTGATAGACACCAATCCACATCTGAGCTTTCCTGGGAACATTCAGACTAACATGGCGTTAGCCTGTAAAGAACCGAGTCATGCATGGACATGTGACTTGCTCAGGTGACTCCAAAACTCCGTCTTGTAGCTGTAATTCTACACAGGGGGGAGTGGGGTTTCCACCCACAAAAGAGAGGCTATATAAGCCCCTGGGAAACCCCTCCATTTTGTCCTCAGCTGGCTCAAGAGATAGCCTCTCCACCCCAAAGGATGCCTAAAAGAAACTGGAACAAATGACAGTAACTACAGCGGTGTGAGAAGTTGCTGGACTCAGACTAGAAGGAGGCTTGTCTGTCAAAGAAGCTTATTGGAACATCTGTGAGGGTGAGATTTGCCTACATTTAGTTTCCTACTGTATTAGGCTTAGACTTGCGTGTTTTATTTTATTTTGCTTCGTAATTCACTTTGCTCTGTCTGTTATTACTTGGAACCACTTAAATCCTACTTTTTATATTTAATAAAATCACTTTTTACTTATTAATTAACCCAGAATATGTATTAATACCTGGGGGGGGGAACAACTGTGCATTTCTATCAGTGTTACAGAGGGCGAACAATTTATGAGTTTACCTTGTATAAGCTTTATACAGGGTAAAACGTATTTATTTGGGGTTTGGATCCTATTGGGAGCTGGGTATCTGAGTGCTGGAGACAGAAGCACTTCTTAAACTGTTTTCAGTCAAGCCTGCAGCTTGTGGGGGACGTAGTTCAGACCTGGATCTGTTTTTGCAGCAGGCAAGTGTGTCTGGCTCAGACAAGGCAAGGTACTGAAGTCCCAACCTGGCAGGGAAAATAGGCTCAGAGGTAGTTTAGGCACATCAGGTGGCAGTCCCAAAGGAGGTTTCTGTGACCCAACCCGTCACAGGAGAACTGCTGTTAACATGTTCCATGACATTTTTAGACGCTTATAGTAAATGTGTATGGCTGCAATGGCTGTAGCCTGTTACCATGAGCAGCCAATAGGAGGTGTTACCTCCCATCAGTCTTTATTTCCTCAACAGAGGATGGGCTGGCAGAACAGCAGTTAGGAGTGACAGACAGAATTCTTGGTTTCAGAGTAGCAGCCGTGTTAGTCTGTATCCGCAAAAAGAACAGGAGTACTTGTGGCACCTTAGAGACTAACACATTTATTTGAGCATAAGCTTACGTGGGCTACAGCCCACTTCTTTGGATCCTTCAGAATCCTTGCTTTCACTGCATCCCATACCAAGGAGCCAGAGCTGCAGTTGCTTCTGCAGAGTGGAACAGCACAAGCAGGGAGTACATGGAGAGCAAAGAGGATCCATGCCCTACTCAGCTCTACCAGCGATAGTTAACCCCCATTTAACCCTCCAGTAGAAGGAGGAGTGTTGGAGACATGAGGGCAGCCACAGATAAGGGAAAGCAGAAGGAGCCTGTGAAGAAGAACTGATGGATACTCTCCCCTGTACAGTGAGTAGAGTGGAAGGGCGGAAGAGGCCAAGCCAGGGATGAAGCAAAGACAAGGACACAGAAGATGGGTCCTGTGAAGAAAGGGTGAGAGGGGCAATGGAAGGGAGGTGGAAAAAGGATGAACCCAAAAAGCAGAACCCTCAGGGAAAGGTGAGAAACCCCAAAGTGGGGAATTGTGACCGGAAACCTAAAGGAGAGTTTGCAGGTGACATACAAATTGGGGGAATGGTAAATAATGAAGAAGACAGGTCACTGATACAGAGCATCTGGATTGCTTGGTAAACTGGGCACAATACGCATTTGACTACAGCTAAACGTAAATGTACCCACCTAAGAGCAAAGAATGTAGGCCATATTTAAGGGATGGGGAGCTCTATCCTAGGAAGCAGTGACACTGAAAAAGAACTGAAGGTCAAGCTGGATAATCAGCTGACCAAGAGCTCCCAGCAAGATGCTGTGGCCAAAAGAGTTAATAAGATCCTGGGATGCATAAACAGGGGAATCTCAAGTAGGAGTAGAAAGGTTATTTTACCTCTGTATTTGGCACTTGTATGACTGCTGTTGGAATATTGGTGCCCACTGTTCAAGAAGGATGTTGATAAACTGGAGAGTGTTCAGAGAAGAACCACAAGAATGATTAAAGGATTAGAAAACCTGCTGTATAGTGATTACTCAAGAAGCTCAATCTATTTAGTTTAACAAAAAGAAGGTTATGGATTACTGTCTATAAATACTTACATGGGGAACTAATATTTGATAATGGGCTCTTTGATCTAGAAGGGAAAGGTATAACATGATCCAATCACTGGAAATTGAAGCTAGACAAATTGAGACTGGAAATAAAGTGTACATTTTTGACAGGGAGGGTAATTTAAAATCAAAATTAGATGTTTTTCTAAGAGATATACTCCAGGAATTATTTTTGGGGAAGTTCTATGACCTGTGTTATGCAGGAGGTCAGACCAAAGCGGTCCCTTATGGCCTTGGAATCTATAAAACACCTCAGTGAGAAAGGGAGGGAGAGAACGACTCAATGACAGACACATCCAGAAGGGAGGAGAGGGAGAAAAGGACAAGTTGAAAGAGGTATAGAAAGATTTAGAACCCTCCTTCTGAGTTTTTTTCCTTCTCCAGTTTCCTACACCCTCTGTTTCTGCTTACATGGCTACCACTCTGAATTGCCTTCGAGAGTTTGGCACATCTGTATTTTGCATGTATCTGTGGTAGCTACTTGATGTATACCAATGGTTGCATTTGCAAAAGGGAGGCCAGCTTTTGAAAATCTGGCCCTAAGGGCAATTTTTCCCACTGTGATATGTGGGAAATTATGCATAAGTATCAGTGCTGGTTATGAATTGTGTAAATAAATTTCCCACATGCCATGATAAACTGCTACCAAGACACTAGGCTTTGGAATGGATCATGCATTATTAGAAAGTAATGTATGCAGAGAGGGATCTTTATGTAAAAAACGGCACATAAAAAGCATACATCAGGGGCCAAATAGTACTTGCTTCATACACACCAGTAGTTGAAATGGCCTCATTGGGACTACTGGTGTGTGTAAAAAAACCACACAAACCACCAAAAAAACCATGTCTATTTGCTAGCATCTCAAAGGGTAAATTTATTATCATCACTTGTTATTTGTTAAGCGCCAGTGTGTTCACCAATGAACAAGACAAAACAAGACACTATCCTTGATCCATTATACATATTTTTGTTTTCAGAAAAATACAATATTGACATATTGGGCTGATACTTCTTCCATGACAGTTTTACACTACTGCAGCTCCAAATATTTAAACTGAGTCACTCCTGATTGATACCAGCATAAGACAGAAGAGATCAGGTCCACAGTATGACAGATAGTTACAAGATGGATTTAAGAATAATGTTTTACATCACTGTGGGATAATTATAAAACACTTATATCTATAATGATATTTCTTTTGTTGGTAGATTAATGTTGATAAGCAAATTAGGAGAAACATACTTTATACAGGGATTTGAACATAGAGAAGGTGAATACTTGAAAACAAGGGAGTTTAAGGTGTAAACAGAAGCATGGACTTCACCAAATATGGGTATTTATTAGAACAACAACAAACGTTCTGCATGCAGAACAGAGACGCCAATGGCCAGCTACTAAATATAATTACCTTCAAAGAGAGGCTAAATGGGTGGATATATCTTTACATGATCAACATGATACAAAAAAACAAACAAGTTAAGTATTAACATTTTTATGAAGCTTTTCCTGCATTTGTGGAGGAAGAGGGGGTTATAAAAACTTATATGAAGAGATGTGACAGAAGCCTTAGCACAGCAACTGTGAAATCTTTTTCACCATGAATTAAAACCTTAGTGTCCTCTGTTATCAATATTGATATGTACTGTAGCTTAAGCGACAACCCACACAGTGGGGTGTAGAGTGAGGATGCTATTGAAAGTTCCCAGAGGCATTTTTTCCTGACATTTCCCATGATCTCAGGGGAAAGGCAGGCCCCCAGTAGCAGTTCTACCAGAGCTTCACTGGGAGGGAGTAGCACGCAGGGTCCCCAGCCATGCCAGCTCATCTCTTGCAGCAGGTGAAGAAGCATCTCTTTTGGAGAGTCCAGCAGTGCTAGACTTGCAAAATCCCTGTGTCCAGGGAATGCAAGAAGTGAGGCAGGAGATGGCCCTTGCACTGGGTACAGGATAGGAAAATTCCTCCCACTCTTCTCCCTTTCACACCCTTTTAAGGTGAATCACAATCTGGTCAGTTACTGAGACAGAGAATGGTACAACTAAAATATTTTTATGAAAAGGCCTGTCTCTCCCAAATCAACTGCAAATAAGACATTTCTACACATGCACTACTGGAAAAAAATGAGTTGGAAATGTTTGTGAAGTGGACGAACGGAGATGTAGCTTTCAGCTAATCAGTGAAAGCATCCTGATAATCACTTCCCGTATCACCCACACACACAGCAAGGAGTACTGGCTCCATATTTCTAGCACAACATATCTATTTCAGGGTACAATATCTTGGTTTTCCAAACCCTTCTTGGGGCCTGTGGTTCCTCATCTGTACTTTAAATGGAGGAGCTAGAAGCCAATCTGAAATTATGGCTTAGAAATATCCTATAGTTTATAGCATGTGGCTCCTTGATGAACATTTGAATGTACAGGGCAGTACTGAGATTTTTTCCATGCAGATCCTAATGTATATCCGGAGGATGGCTAATGGAACTATGAAATACTAATTGCCTTCCATTTGCTGCAGGCCCCTGCAAAAATGCCACACTGAGCTTTGATAAAATGGAGCTTCATGTAACTGATATGTATCTACATTTATCCCCATATGATCTCTTTATGAGGAGCCTATAAATGCTATTCCATTAATCATCCACACGGGCAAGCAAAGTAAGCCATGTCTGAAATATCGTAAGCATCACAAGCCAGTGTTCAGGATGAAAGCCATAAATTTCCCTAGAGTAAACAAGCAGCAAAGCACATCAGCAATCAACACCGACTTGAATTCCCCTAGCAATTCATTATGCTATTGTAATATGCTCACAAATGAGGACTTTGGATGGTTGTTTTTTTTTGGTCTCTTGTGATTAGTTCATGGCATCAGTCCTTATTCACTGCTTCCCAAAGCCTTTTGCTGTTGCTGACTGATATTGTTGTGAGATTTCATGGGCTGGCCATTTACATATGATTCAGGCTGACATGTCTGGGAACATGAGCATGGAAGGAAGCAGCAGGGAGCCACCTGCTTTCTGAAGGACTTACTGACAAGAGTGCAGCTCTGAACAACAGTGAAATGGAGCTGGCTGATCTTGCAGAATGATCAGTTACAGAAGAACATTTCATTTAAGATTTGGTCAGCTGAGGCTGACAAGGGTGTCTGAATGAAATCCTTTTAAAATGTATTTTATTACAAACACTGGGTATGGATGAGTGCTCAATCCAATCCCGTCCAAGCTGCACCCCAGAGACATGACCATTCGAACTGAGTTCCTGCAGGGGACACCCTACATCCTTTGATGTGGATACAGCGGTAAAAGGAAAACAGACACATGCATGGAATTAAGCAGCAGGTAGGGTGACCAGATGTCCCGATTTTCTAGGGACAGTCCCGATTTTTGGGTCTTTTTCTTATATAGGCTCCTATTACCTCCCACCCCCTGTCCCGATTTTTCACACTTTCTGTCTGGTCACCCTAGCAGCAGGCCACAATTTTTATTAAATTTTAACACAAGGGAGGGGCGCTACTCACCCATCCTCTTTTACACCAGGCATTTAATTGGTTCCAGGGCTCCTTACTGTATAACCCATAATGCGGGGTAGGCTCTCCTCAGCCTACCCCCCAGGACTCAGCTCTCTCTGAGTCCCATAACCCTCCACCCAAAAGAGGGACAGAGGGTGAAGAGGATGGGGATCTTGGCCCGCAAAGGTCTCACCCTATCATATGAGCCCAAGGTCCATCACCAAAATCCCAGGTCTTTTACCTCTGGGAATCGTTCATTTTATTCCCTTAACTGCACCAGAAACCAGCTACAAGTGGCGACAAATAAATACCACCACTCCAGTTAGGTAGTAAGCGTGTTCCCACTTAACCCACTGTGGCTTGCAGGTGCTGCAAGGAAGGCAAAAAACTCCCTGGTCCTCCACCAATTGGCCTATGGGAGAAAAAATTCCTTTCTGACCCTCTAAACAGGCAATCGGCTAGACCCACAGCTGGGGCTGGCTTTATGAATGGCGGGGCCCGATTCGAATACCCGGCGGCGATCCAGGGCTTCAGCGGCACTTCAGCAGTGAGGGGTCCGCTCCAGGTCTTCCGCGGCACCGAAGGATCCCTCGCTGCCAAAATGCCACCAAAGCCCCGGTGCGGACCCCACCCCTGCCACCGAAATGCCGCTGAAGCCCTGGAGCGGACCCTCCCTGACGCTGGGTGAGTAAAAAAAAAAAAAAAAAATTAAAAAAGACGCCTAAGGTGCTTTTTAGCTTGGGGCCTGATTCCAGGGAATTGGCTTAAAGCTGGCCCCGCCCACAGCATCTGTCAGGCTGGTTTCCATTCCTAGTTAAGGTGGGCAGGGTGGGGCTGCTGGAACAGAGCCAAAAGAGGCTCCATGTGGTCCCTGTGCTGGGCTAAATCCTGGGAGCTAGGGAATGTTGACCAATCAGCACCCTTCTCCCCCAGCTGGCCAACGGGTGCCAAGGACTCCCAGGGGGAGGAGCTATGTATTGTCCACTGATGAGAGTCCTCCTCCCTTGCCACTGGGACTGTCCCCCTTTCACCACTGGCCCCATCAATTTCCCCCACCCACTGATGCGGGTGGGTGGCATTTACTTTGGAGTTTATACATCACTCTCTCATGTAATTCTTCTAAATTTTGTATTCATTCCCTTTTTGTGTGGTGTTCTTCACTGAAAAAAAGCCAAATTTTCATTCAGCCATAAAGTCTTTTTTATATAGTGTATATGTACACACTCCACACTACCTGAAGCAATGAACATGCTGAGACTGGACTCTTCTTTCCTCTAGTTATTCCTTTACACCTGAAGAAATCAGCAGGAATTCAGCTATAGATTCATTTATGCAGTAATTTTCTCTTCCCTCCTGCTAAACCAGTGATCTGATACTGATGTGCAGAAAAGAAATGGGTCATAATGAGCACTGTCATCTCTCAGCTGAAGCATCTATTAAACATGAATTCCCCATGCTGCATCTATCCTTTAAATTCCAACACCACAGAGACACTCACTACTACTATTCTGTTGTGTAGCTTCACTTCAAGCTCATATACCAAATGAGAAAATCAGATTCACAGAGTCATCAAGGAACTCCAGACAGAGTTGTAAATAGTAATATAGAGCTAATGCATATGCTAGATAATTGGTTGCTTTCCTCCACTTCCCCATCTCCCACAGTATACCCATAATCTCCAATGATAGAGCTGCCATTGCATACAGTGTGGTCATTAAAACCCTGATCTTGCACTGATCTCCATACAGGCACCTATGGAGAACTGGGGCATAACACAGCAGTTGCAGCAAAATCGAGATTGATTACATTACTATTTGCATTATACTAGCAGCCCATCAGGATCAGGGCCCCATTGTATTAGGCACAGTACAAACACAGAGACAGACCTGCCCCAAAGAGCTTGTTATTCAAAGTATGGATTACTCACAAAAATCCATGGGATAGCATGAAAATGTTCTTATTAGTAAATTAAGAGCTGTACACCATGGTACGTGGCATAACCTCCTTTTATTCATGCTCAGAGAAACACCAAAGTTTGGGGGGCTATTTTATGCATGGTACACATTGAAGTAACATTTATACACAAGGAATTCTTACATCCGAAGTCAACTAGTTAGTGACTCCAAAACCTCTATTTGTTGTTTAGCTTACTCAAGGCAAAACACAAGAGGGTAAACTATGACAATTTCTGAAGAAGCAGAATTTTTATAAGTCTTTATATTACAGACGATATTTGCCTCTGCTATGTGACGATGACAGGTTTTGTGACAGTCTAGACAGCCTGTTCCACAACTATTAGTGAAAGTGACCCTCTACCAAATGACTATGCTGTCATAAATATCATTACTCAAATTTTCTGTACCATTCATCACTGAAAATGTTGGCTGCTTTAAACAAGCCTGGAATAATCCACTCTTCTACCTATTTTCTATGAACAGTGATTTTGTTCTTTGAGGACTGTACCAAATCTCCCCTTGCCACCTCACAAAATCTTCAGTCTGGTGCTGTTAGAGGTCAACTAGTCAGTAAGAACAATAGGAAAAGGTGTTGAGTGGAGTGGGTGGTGCTAAGGAAGGAGATTCATGTTTTTACATTTCTAACAGAGCAAAATACTAGAGTATTTGCTGCTGATTAGTAAATTCTCAGCATTTACTACTCTGTTTCTTGCAGCACAAGCAATCTATGTGTTTAAGAAGAAGAATACAAATAGAAATACAATTATTTCATTTTCTACTGTCATAAACAAATTGCTGAAATGTGGTTGTGGCTTAAGGAGTACAAGCTTAAAAAAGTGTTCGGTACCGGGGCTGTGGGAAGATGAGGTAAAGAGTAGGGGTTAGGCAGACTAACATTAAAGGAGGGGAAGGGAGATGAATACAACCCCAACAATACACTCTTACTAATCAGTAGATTAATGTAGCACCTTGACCTAGAATGATGAGAAAGGTGAAAATAAACCATCTCCTCGATGTCTGGAGGAAGGGGCATTTAGGATATAGGTGTAAAGAGATGCAAGTGGCAAAGAATCCAATAAAAGCAATTGAGAGAATTCTCTCAAACACTTCTACAGAGGAAGATAATCAGAGCCATCACCGGTACTCTACACATTCAACATTCATGAATTAATAAGTAGAAAACTGTTAATTGGTGAAAAAGGAAAGAAAAATTCTCTGTGTACAGAGCAGACAACTATAAACACAAGCATATTCCATCTTCCCAGGACTAGAACATGCTGTTTCTAAGAAGTATTAATTGCAATTTTAAGAAGTAGAAAGATTAAAGGCCAACCAACATGATTCCTCTGCACTGGACATGCCTCAGATAACCTTTATAATCCCCTTTGCCCATCTATCAGTTTACAGCTGTAACGGCATTGTTCACTGCAAGACGGCTCTCATTCTTGCTGTATATATTATATTAGGTTGAGAGTTAAAACTTTCAAGACCTATGATATTTTTTCTAACAACCCTGAACCTCAAACAAGCTCCATCTTTTTACTTTACACAGACACAGATAGACACACACATACACACACCAACTATCTGCAACAGTTTTACTGAACGGGGGTATATCATCCCAGAAAAATGTATACACAGCATCATGTGGGAAAGCGAGTTAACATACAGATAAAGCCAGTTCTGGTGGAATGGAGAATGCTCACCACCACATGAGTCTAGCTGGAGCACAACACTGATAATTAAGAAATAGCGGAGTGTAGCTCAGGCGCATGCATTGGTACAAGGAATGGAAACATGAAACCTGGGTGTCCTGGGAGTCTAAACTGCTGGGGAGCTGCAAGCATGAGAGTCATGTTTCCAGCTCTCAGACAGGTGCGCTGTGTAGAAACCAGGCAGGCTCACTGGCAGGAAACCAGGAAGGTCTGCAGTCTTCAGTCCCAGTAGAATGGAAGGTTATGGGCCTGCAACTAATGGTGGATTAACAGGGCCCTGGCCAATTTGGAGATGCCCACAGGACTGCCAGAACCTGTGTAGAAGTAAGGGGCCACTGGTGCTGGAACTGTGGCCCTGCCTCTTGCTCCTCCTCTTCCCCCTCCCCTCTTTCTGGACACTCCACCTGCCCTGGGCTGCAAGAGCAGCCCCCAGCTTGTGTTCCAACACCGTGCGCCGCCCAAGATGGGTGGAGGGGCCAGGGCTCTTCACAGTGGCCCGGGTTCCCTGGGCAGCTCTTACCACTGCCTGGCTCCAGATTCTGGCCTGCCCACAGGGTGGGGCCTCCAGGTGAGAGGAGGTTAAGGCCCACCTCAGCCTGCTGCCACACACCCCAGGAAGAGGCTAGCGCCACCCCTGAACCTCGAGCAGGCACGGCGTGCTGCCCCAGACAATCCAGGACAAATGCTGCCTCAGAGTTATTCAGCCCAGGACTTCTGCATTTCAGGACTCTCCCGTCCAATTCGGGATGGGTGGTCACCCCAATGTTATCCAGTAACATTCAGTAACTGCTGTTAATGTAGGTCATTAAAGGAAATGATCACACCTCTTTCCTGTTGTACATATGTTCCTGACAGAGCTGTGACACTGAATTAAGCCTGAGTAATGAGCTTCATGGAGGTATCCTGGGCTCTGGGGGTTTGGAGTTCACCCTCCACCCTCTTCAAGCCTAGGGGGCAGGGCTCAGGCCTACAGGACAGCCGCATAGCCACTATTCCAGCCTTTGGGTTAGGGCCTTGGTCCTGTGCCAGCATATTTCCTTTGCCTGTATGAAGTCCCAGTAAAATCAGTGGGACTCTGTATGGGTGCAGGGTCTGTGCTCTCAGATGTCGGTGCAGGTTTGGGGCCTAAATGATCAGTCACTGACCCTCTGTGCTATCATGGCAAGGTCACTGGATCTGCAAAAGCATAAGCACAGATTCTCTTACCCCCAGTTTCAGAGCACAGAGGGAAAAGCTTAAGTTATTGGACAATCTTTCATAAAGGAGAGGGGTATGAGTTTGGCAGAGCCAGTCAGGCTCCCAGTCTATCTGCCCCCATTCAAACCGCACAGCTGCTTCTGTGGGGGAAAGGAATTATGCTGTGGATGTGGCAATTCCTCCTTCTATAGAGGAAAGTGCCACTGAGATCCACAGACACAGGCTTTCTCATCTCCACGTGGCATTCAGGGCTGACAGGGTGTTAAAATGAATAAAGGATGGTGAGATGAAGGCCAGGCCTTCATGTCCTTCAACACGGTAGAGCACTGCTGCAGTAAAAGCGTGAATCTGTGAGGTGCTAAGTGACCTCACAATCCCACTGAGTTCAGTCCCGCTTCATGGCATAAGTCTCTGGGAACAGAATCAGGCCCACTGGCGTCAATGGGAATTGAAGGTACTCAGAACCTTGCAGGATCAAGCTGTAGGCAAGGAACTTACACACTGCTCCAACACTACTGGCTTTCAGCATTTCTTGAGTGCTACTGACATGCCGATACAATCCTCCTCCCCCTCTAAGCTCACCCTGTAACAGTGGTTCTCAACCAGGGGGAATTGGGGTTACGCAGAGGTCTTCCAGGGGTATGTCAACTCATCTAGAGTAGTATTTCTCAACCTTGGGGTCGCAAGCCTCAAGGGGGAGCATGTCTCAGGATAGGTTTAGGGGGGTTGCAAGTGCAGGGCTGGCGTTCAGGGGGTGGCAAGGAGGGCAACTGCCTGGGGTCTCACACCACAGGGGGCCCCATAAAGCTGAGTTACATGCTTCAGCCTCCGGTGGCAGGGCTCAGGCTTTACATTCATGAAAGCGATACGGTAGTCTGGAAAGGTTGAGAACCCCTGCCCTTTAGGGAGTCTAAATACTGCACTTCATATGGGTACAATTTTGCTCATGAATCACAGCAAACTGCAACTTCTGCTGTTCACCTGCTGCCACTACTCTCCAAAGTAAAGCCTCATCACTCACATGCACACATTTCTGTTCCACTCATGGCAAAATGTAGCAAATTGTGTGTGTGTTGGGGAGAACAGGGGAAGCTACTCACTTTTCCCTGGAATAAAGAGACAAAATTTGCCACCCCAGACATTTGGAGTAGCAACAGGCCAAACCAGCAATCCTTACACAGGAAACATGTACACTGAAATCAGCGTGTGTGCCTCAAGACTGAAGGATTTGGTGCTATAGGCGTACTCATCATATTGTACACTTACAGTAAGTTTTCATAGAGATCAAAGATGGAAAAGCTCCATTAGGTCATCCTTCCCTGTCAACACAGTACTGTTTCCTACATTATATTTTATTCCCAAGTGGTTTGTTTAGTCCAGCTTGACATGAATCAAACATAGCAACAACTTTCACCACATCCCTTGGGAATCTAGTCCACAGTTTAACTAGACCTAAGAGGAAGGAAATCTCTCTAACCCCTGAAATTTAGTCTACATTTTTTCCCTTTCTAACTTCCACTCCGAATCCTCTATTTATAGGATTGCTCAGATACCCATATATTCTACATTTCACGCTTCTAACAGCTTGAGACATTTATTTTAAAGTTAAATAATGGAAACAAACTAGATCCCCTAGATGTGGTCAGCTCAGCTTGGGATGAGACGGGCTCACTCACTTAGGTCCCAGTGCATTAGCAGAGCTACTGGTAGATAGAAGAATGTACTTTATGTAGAGCTCTAGGATCCAGGGAAATATGGACCAAAAAACTCCCACTAAAAACTAGATTTCAGCTGAACTCCTCAAGCAGATGGACTGTGCAAGGATAGATGGGTTTGTTCGGGTTCTTGTTTGTGTGTTTGTTTTCTAAATGAAATATATACCCAACATTTAAAAGGACAAGCTCACAGTGTATCTAGTGAGGAAAATTCAGAGAAAACTGTTTTTTTCTGATGAAATATAGAAAACCTATTGATTAAGACAGTGTGAAGCAAAATATTCGCTCCTCAAGTTCCAGTTTCAAAACCATCTATTGCATTTACAAAATCTAGGGAGTGAGCTAAAAAACAAACCAAACATATACTCCAGGTCTGTCCACAATCCTAAAATCCAACCACAACTGAAGAAAAAAGCTAAAGTGAGTTTGGGGAGATCTGCTGGCCCCAGTCCAGCTCGAGGGATGGGGGAGCAGTAGAGGCCTGAGGATGAGCTGCTCTATAGAAACATCCCCTTCTGTACAGGAAAACAACTAGCAGCTCAACCCAACTAGCAGTCCTAGTTATTGTTCAGGGAGGGTAGGGGAGCCAAGAAGTTGAGCTCATATCTGCTGTGGAGAAGCTCCCATACCTGGGACATTGGCTGGGTCACTAGCTTCCTACAATGGTGTTAACCTAGGAATATTCCAGCCAAACTGAGATGGTTGGCAGGCATAGTTCTGGGTTTATCAAGGCTAAACTAATTGGGATCACACAATTTTACCAACTATGTTACTAAAGCAACTTAGATTCTCATTCCCACAGCCCCACCCCCATCTCTCTGACAGACCTGGGCTTCATCCCCCTTCCTAATACCCCTTCAAAGGAGGAAGGACGAGTAGCCTTCCACTCCTTTCCCTGGCATTTTTAGGAGATCAGCAAAATAAACCTCCTCTCTGCCCTAAACTCCCAGCAGTCTCTGAATCCTCTTGTCCTGAAACAGAGACACCTGAGCTCTCACTGTTCCCACCCTTTAACTCTGGAACGGACAGATCTAGGCCTAAGGCAATTCCTGTTTTCACCCAAATGTCAACTGATTTGTGGTTTTAGACCTATCATAATACACCCTCTAATTTACCTGCTAGTATGTTGAACCTCGGTGAACTTCAGGCAGGCTCTGAGATAATAATGAACCCCAAAAGCCGGCAAGCGTTTACTGGCTTTTAGGTTTCATTATGAAAGGTTCACACACAGCTTTAGTATTACACTCCCTGAAATATAATAAATATATGACTTAATAATACTAATTAAATATTTCTGAACAAAATTAAGGCTCCTAAAGTATGTTCTGAACAACTGCTAAATAGAAACTTACTACAGGCTACTACTATACTAGCAGAAACCAATGGTCCATGTAGTTCAATACGCTGACTCCAATACTAGCCTATGATGATTGTTTCAGGGAAAGGTGTAACACTAACCCAAATATTTAACATAGTTTTGAAATACTATACTATGAAGGAAAAGTACTTGATCACACCTGGTGATCATTTTCTGCCCTATAAAGCATGAGGACTGATAGCACTTCGAAGTTTATTCTAGCTTGGGTAAAGAAGAATGAAGATTGACAATACCGTGTACAAGTTAGAATGGATATAAACAGCTGAGTGAGGGGACTGTGTAAACCTATACTTTTTTGAGATTAACAATATTTCTCCAATGCTAGAAGCCATTATAAAAAAAAGTGAACATGTTTCTCATTCTTCTAATTTAAAATTCTTGTGCAAAAATTTTTCTTTTAAGTCACCTCTTTCTTCCTATCCTAAACTAACTACAAGGAGTTGGTCCTCAAACACTTATATGTGGGCTACCCTGTCAACCATCAGAAAAATACAGTCCCCACCTAAAGCATGGAAAAATAGAACTCTTAGGCCTGGTCTACACTACGTGTTTAAACTGAATTTAGCAGCGTTAAACCGATTTAACCCTGCACCCATCCACACAATGAGGCTCTTTATATCGATAAAAAGGGCTCTTTAAACCGATTTCTGTACTCCTCCCCGACGAGAGGAGTAGCGCTGAAATCGGTATTGCCATGTCGGATTAGGGTTAGTGTGGCCGCAAATTGACGGTATTGGCCTCCGGGCGGTATCCCACAGTGCACCATTGTGACCGCTCTGGAAAGCAATCTGAACTCGGATGCACTGGACAGGTAGACAGGAAAAGCCCCGCGAACTTTTGAATTTCATTTCCTGTTTTCCCAGCGTGGAGCTCTGATCAGCACGGGTGGCGATGCAGTCTCAAATCCAAAAAGAGCTCCATCATGGACCATACGGGAGATACTGGATGTGATCGCTGTATGGGGAGACAAATCTGTTCTATCAGATCTCCGTTACAGAAGACGAAATGACAAAGCATTTGAAAAAATCTCCAAGCTATGATAGACAGAGGCCACAGCAGGGACTCAGCACAGTGCTGCGTGAGAAGCGTAACGGAAAGCCAAAGAATCAAATGGACGCTCATGGAGGGAGGGAGGGGGTACTGAGGACTCCAGCTATCCCACAGTCCCTGCAGTCTCCGAAAAGTATTTGCATTCTTGGCTGAGCTCCAAATGCCTGAAGGGTCAAAAACATTTTCCCGGGTGTTTCAAGGGTGTATGTCGTCAATTTACACCTTTCACCCCCCCCCCGAAAGAAAAGGGAAAAAAATAATTTCTCGCCTTTTTTCAATGTCACCCTATGTCTACTGCATGCTGCTGGTAGACGGGGTGCTGCAGCGCTGAACTCCAGCATCCCCTTCCTGGTGGCAGACGGTACAATATGACTGATATCCGTCTTCATCATCAGCCCGCGAGTGCCCCTGGCTGGCCTCGGTGAGGTCAGCTGGGGGCGCCTGGGTAAAAATAGGAATGACTCCCAGTCATTCCTGGCAGATAGTACAAAGGGATTGGTAACCGTCCTCATCATAGCAACTGGGGGCTGAGCTCCATCAGCCCCCCCCCCCCGCCCTTTCATGTCTAAAGAAAAGATTCTGTACTGCCTGGACTATCATAGCAGCTGGAGGCTGCCTCCCCCTCATTTTATCTCACTAAAAGTCAGTGTTTCTTATTCCTGCATTCTTTATTATTTCATCACACAAATGGGAGGACACTGTCACGGTAGCCCAGGAGGGTTGGGGGAGGAGGGAAGCAATGAGTGGGGTTGTTACAGAGGCACCCCCTAGAATGGCATGCAGCTCATCATTTCTGCGGGATCTCTGGGGCTCTGACACGGAGCGGCTGTGCTCTCTGGTTCTGTAGTACACTTGCCCCATATTCTAGGCTGGACTGACTCTATTTTTAGACAAAACATAAAAAAGAGAATGACCCAGGGAGTCACTCTCATTTTGGTCCATGCGCCCCCGGCCGACCTCAGCGAGGCCAGCCAGGAGCACCCATGACAGCAGCAGATGATACAAAAAGATTGATAACCGTCATCGCCAATTTCCAAATGATAACCATCATCTCATCGCCAATTACAATGGCAGACGGTGCAATAGGGATGGTAATCGTCTCTGCTACCTTGCAAAGGCAAATGAATGCTGCTGTGTAGCACTGCAGTACCGCCTCTGTCAGCAGCATCCAGTACACATATGGTGATAGTGACAAAAGGCAAAACAGGCTCCAGGGTTGCCATGCTATGGCATCTGCCAGGGCAATCCAGGTGAAAAAGGGAGCGAAATGATTGTCTGCCGTTGCTTTCACAGAGGAAGGATTGAGTGATGACATTTACCCAGAATCACCCGCAACACTGTTTTTGCCCCATCATGCATTGGGATCTCAACCCAGAATTCCAATGGGCGGGGGAGACTGCGGGAACTATGGGATAGCTACCCACAGTGCAACGCTCCGGAAATCGACACTAGCCTCGGTACATGGACGCACACCGCCGAATTAATGTGCTTAGTGCGGCCGCATGCACTCGACTTTATACAATCTGTTTTTAAAAAACGGTTTCTGTAAAATCAGAATAATCCCGTAGTGTAGACATACCCTTAGAGTAAGGAAATGAATTGCTATACAGATGTTTTCGTGAGTAAAGACTAAGCAAGTACTGTAGGGCAAGCACATAGTGACTAGAAATAGTTTTTTTTTTAAACAGACACATTGTTGCCAAGATTTTCTAAAGTGACTAGTGCTCTCAATAACCTCAGTTGTTGGGGTTTTTTGGGGGGAGGGGGGGAATTGGTGACATTTTAAAGGAATCTGATATTTTGAAAATGCTAAGCCCCCTTCTTCCTCTGAAAAATATGGCCTCATTAAAGTGTTTTAAGATGGGCACCACAAAACTGGGGCACCTGATAGCCCTAGTCACTTTAGAATATCCTGGTCTGTACAGTCTTTAGTCAGTTGTGCAGCTAGAAATAACAAACAAGACAGTAGTTTGTGTATATCAGGACACACAAGCTCTTGCAACCACTGCAAAAAAAGTACCATCCTTGCTGCTTAGAGCATAATTATGGTCAGAGAGTATACAGTTACACTCCACAATTATATGAACAATAGATTTGTAGTTTTCTCCTTATATGGTCCTTGAGAAGTTCTCATGAGAGCTTACTTGGATGCTTATTCTGTCCAGTAAAATATATACAATGGGACTCAAAATGTTTATAAAATAGAGTTTCAAAGGCAGTTTGAATAGTGATGAAACTTTTAAATATACAGATTTTCCCCAGGGAAAGTCTTTAGCAGATTCATTATTTTAAAAAAATATTTTATAAACCTTGATGTGCTTGTTGCTTTAAAAATAGTTTGAAGTCCTGAATACTTGACCACTTTTAACCTGTTGTTTTCTAAACTTCTAACTTTCTTAAGAAAGTCCACATTAATTTACAATGTCATCAACTATGGAGCAGTGGAAAGGGAGGAGGAGGAATTAAGCCAATAGAAATTTGCCCCTTTAGCATCAAGTCTGGATTTAATCTCCACATTTCCCTTCTTTCTCCCCAGCCCCTCAAATCAGCCTTACAGAAGCCCCCAAGGAAGCTCTAACTGCAGAATCTGGATGAATTAAAATATAAAGTAGAGAGGATGTAGTTTTCATTTCCTAAGAAATCCCTAAATACACATCAGTTTATATTGTGGACCTGATTCTCTACTACCTTGCTCCTTGTGCAGCCATTTATACCTATGCAAAGTCAAGTATATATATTCAGCAGATTATGACTTTCCAAAGGATACCTCACAAGACATACTTTGTACAAATTTATCATAGTCTTGTAAAAGCGGTGAACATAATGATATATAGACTGTCACACATGTGACTAGATATTTTAGTTAGTATGTCATGGTCTTGCTGTGAAAAACTGTATCTGATAACTTGAGAATTTGCCAAATGGCTAGCTGGATCAATGCACATTCACTACTAAAAATCAGAGGGGTAGCCGTGTTAGTCTGGATCTGTAGTCTTATAGACTGTTAGTCTATAAGGTGCCACAGGACTCTTTGCTGCTACTACTAAAAATGATGTAGAAAAGTGACCAATCTGTTCTAAAGAAAGACGTTTAAATAGAACATAAACAGCAGTAGTGGACCCTTTCGAAAGTTTGTTATTAAGCCAGCCCTAATCTGACAAGTGTGTAACCGGCATAAATATTTAGTCATGATCATAATAGGGCCATGATTCTGCAATCCTTAGAGATGTGAAGTCGGTGGTTGACAGCTTATATCATTAATGATCACTCACAGCAGTGAGTGCTGCAGGATCACTCTATATGTAATTCATGAATGACTGGTCAACGTGCTCGTGTATTTAGCTGGGAGTGAATTTGCATGCTGAAGGCTGTGTGAACAGGCCAGGAGTGGATATTCTGACAGCAAAGCAGAGTAAAAGGCACCCTAGGCTAGAGAACTCAGAGGGCACTGCTGTTCAATAGTCAAGATTGTACCCTGGGTAATGTCACAACATGATAATCCTGTGAATAAAGGCCAAAGGATTGGGCGCTGGGGGAGAGAAGTTGGAAGGAGATTAAGGAGACTTTTAGAACTTTGCAATTACGTGCTGTTAAGCAGTAAGTTTAATTATTCTAGGTTAGAGGAGATCACGCTTCCACTAACATTTCAAAAGAAAAGAAACCTTTAAAGCCTTCTTTTGAAGTCAACTGTTATTTCCTCAATTTTTCTTGAATTCACAGATTCCAAGGCCAAGAGAGATCACTGTGATCATCTAGTCTACCCTCCTGTATAACACAGGCCATGGAATTTCCCCGAAATAATTCTCTTTGAACTATAGCAGAGGTTTTCAAATTGGGGGTGTGCTCCACTAGGGGGGGCGCAGAGGAAAATTTGGGAGGAGGGGGATGAGCAGTGACACCAGGCAGCTTGGGCCAGCCCTGTGCAGTGGGGCCTGGGCCAGCCCCCACAGAGGGCAGGGAGGGAGCACCATTTCCCCCACCGACTCACCTCAGCAGACCACCCAGACTGTGGGTCAGTGTGCCACACCGATTTCCACTCCCAGCAGCCTCCATGCCCAGTGCTGGCTCTTCCCCCAGAGACCATGAGATGCACCTTCCTCCACCCTGAATATCCATGGGGCAGATATTGGCCCTGCCCTAGCGGTGCAGCTTGGCTGCAAGGTAGAAGCAGCCTGCTGCTGAGGGAGCCTTGGCTGTGCCATTGGTAAGTATCTGTGTATTTGAAACTTATTGGCGGTGCTTAATTTGTGCCAGGGCTGAGCCCCGGCACCCCTAGGCTTGGCAGTTCATAGCCCCTGGCAGTTCATAGGTCTTGCAATTTTTTTACTTCATAACTGATGCAGCTTGAGCCCCGACAGCAGTTTCATTACAAATTAAGCACTGCTTACAGGTGTAGGTAAGTTAATTAAAGTTGTGTTAAGGTCTCAGATAGGTCAAGCATACTTTTGCATGTGTATTTTAACTGTAACTCAAAAAGGGGGGTAGAGAGGGGTTCAGCTAAAAACGTTTGAGAACTGCTGAACAAGAGCATATCTTTTTGAAAAACATCCAATTTTGATTTAAAAAATGAGCTTCTCCATAGAAGCCAGACAAGTTTGCCGAGCTTAATAAAGGTTAATAAAGCCTTAAATCAAAAAGTTGAACGCTGGAAACAACAGTTAAAATGGTGGGGTAACTTTTTCACACATGCAAAGAGAAGCTGGTGTTTCTAGTCCCTATATATAGGCCAGCGTTCTAGGCTATTCTTCACTGCAGGAAACAATATAAGGCAATCTAGTAAGGCAATAAACTGCAGAAGCAGTATTTTCTTTTTAACTGGATTTTAACAATAAACTCAAAGGCATTTTGTGTTATATTTCCTTTGTACTGAGCTATTTAAATCTTTCCATTCAAAGGCAATTTTTTCTCAGCCACTGATCACAAAAAGCAGCCAACCCCCTTTTTGAAAATATAATTGATCAATTTGTCTGCATTGTTGTCAACAAAATGTTCACAATTTTAAATCTGTTCTGGGCCTTATATTTTCACTGAATTTGTCTTCATGACAACACAACAATTTTGGGGGGGAGAAAAAAAATCCTACAGTTTGGGTTTTTAAAAAAACTAATTTGAAAGGATTCTGTCAACTGGCTGCTCCAGACTAAAGACAGATTGACATTTCGGGCACTTTTGGCAATTTTTAACTATGCAGTTTTGTTTCCTATGACACTGCTATCACTCTGTCACAAACAAATAGATTCACTGAAGCTTTAGGGTCCACAAAGTTGCTTTGCTCTTTTGACATAACACGATGCCCGTAAATTACATCAGCCCCAAACAAGAGCGGATAACTTTGGTGACAAAGTGGCACAGAGCCCACAAAACTAATACAAACATATTCAAGCCAAGTTTTAAACTCAGCTAAGCCTCTGTGTGTATACGCATGCATGGACCTTTGTGCACAGTTGTCAAGAAGTTGTTAATTGAAGAAGAAAAAGAGAGAGAATATTGGATCTTTTCCCCTAGCTACTTACACTTGGATGTTTATGATGCAAATGTTCCCAAAGCACCCAGACTTTTCTTAGCAGCCTTGAAGAGATTGCACATTCAGTAGAAGATTCTCAGGTATTCAGTCTTAAAATTCAACTAGAGGGTTCATGCAGCCAAATATCAAATAGAGAAAAGTAAGTCCAAAACCTTTCACAGCTTAGAATCACTGCATGCTGCCTAGGACAAAGGTTTCTTTTCTTTAAAGATTTATATGCTGTACTTTTATAGATAGATGACCAAGGTCTATAGATCCACCCACAAATCCACAAACCAACAACTCCTGAGTTCTATTCCCCGCTTTAATCATGACCTTCTAAGCCTAAACTAAGAAACTTAATTTCTGGGCCTCAGTTTGCCTATGTGTAAAATGGACATAATGATGCACACATACCTACCTCATAGGAGTACTGCAAGTAGTAAATAGGTGTGCTGTGATGATGAAAAGCTCTACATAACTGCTAAGTATTGTATCTGGAGCAACAGCTGTAGTTAAGGTTACCCAGTTATTACCTCAGACAATGAGAACTTCAAAGATCAACTCCTAGCTATCATATAACATGAATTCATATTTAGAACAAAATAAAATATCTTTACTAACCTTGGCTAACTCCTGAGTACAATATTTAACTTAAAAACCAGAAAGTTATTACAAATAAACATACTGAGATTATTTCTTTTTAAAATTGCATGAACACTAGTAATGCAAATTTTAAATGCCACAATTAATTATAGTCATTTCTCTCACTCTACTTAAACACTGAAAAGATATAGGGGACCCCACATGATAGCAATCACATTTTTTCTAACCCTTTGAAGTAGACAGCCAAATTCAGCCTTGGAGTTAGTCAGCACAACTTAATATAAGGCAGTGTCAGAGCACCTGTTTACACTACAGTTGAAACAGTTGCAGTGCATCTTAGAACTTGTCTAGATTAAGGATTTTTGCAGTGACACTCTGCATTAGGTACATAGCAAAAAGAGTAACTGACAATTGGCAATAGCAGAGTTCTACAAATAATATATTAACACTTCAAAACAGGCTTATAGTTTAAAATAACATACTGATCAGCAATAAACCAAGCCAGTTCAGTTTCCCCACTTGCTGCTGGTAATAATTCCAATGACTTAACTAGTTCTGCTATGGCTGTCTGTGGCCTGGTCTACACTAGGAGTTTATGTCGAATTTAGCAGCGTTAATTCGATTTAACCGTGCAACCGTCCACACCAGGAAGCTAATTAGTTCGACCTAGAGGGCTCTTTAGTTCGAATTCGGTACTCCACCCCGACGAGGGGAGTAGCGCTAAATTCGACATGGCTATGTCGAGTTAGCCTATGTGTGGACGGAAATCGACCTTAGTAGCTCCGGGAGCTATCCCACAGTGCACCACTGTGTTGACGCTCTGGACAGCAGTCCAAGCTCAGATGTTCTGATCAGCCATACAGGAAAAGCCCCGGGAAAATTTGAATTCCTTTTCCTGTCTGGCCATTTTGAATCTCAATTCCTGGTTGGACATCGGGGCGAGCTCAGCAGCACCGGCAATGATGCAGAGCTCTCCAGCAGAGGGGTCCATGCAATCTCAGAGTAGAAAGAGGGCCCCAGCATGGACTGACCGGGAAGTCTTGGATCTGATCGCTGTGTGGGGCGATGAGTCTGTGCTTTCGGAGCTGCGCTCCAAAAAACAGAATGCAAAGACCTACGAGAAGGTCTCCAAAGCCATGGCACTCAGAGGATACAGCTGGGATGCAACGCAGTGCCGCATGAAAATCAAGGACCTGAGACAAGGCTACCAAAAAATCAAAGCGGCAAACGGACGCTCCGGAGCCCAGCCCCAGACATGCCGCTTCTACGAGGCACTGCATGCCATTCTCGGTGGGTCTGCCACCACTGCCCCACCAGTGACCGTGGACTCTGAGGATGGGATAGTGTCGAGGGGCAGTTTCTCAGCGATGTTCGCGGATGGGGAAGATGAGGAAGGGTTTGTGGAGGACGAGGCAGGCGACAGCGCTTACAATACTGCTTTCCCCGACAGCCAGGATCTCTTCATCAGCCTCACAGAGATCCCCTACCAACCCTCCCCGGCCGTTAACCCGGACTCTGAATCAGGGGAAGGATCAGTCAGTAAGTGCTATAAACATGTAAACATTTATTTTTAAAAAAACAGGAATAAAAACTATATGAAAAGAAGGTCAATACATATAGGGATAGAACAGAAATCCTCTTGGGAGAGTTCCATGAAGCTCTCGTAGAGGTACTCGAAAAGCCTCCGCAGGAGGTTCCTGGGGAGAGGTGCCTTATTGGGTGCTCCGTGGAAGCACACTCTTCCGTGCCAGGCTATCCTCAGGTACAGTGGGAGCATTGCCTCCACGAGCATGGCAGCATAGGGCCCTGGTCTGTGCAGGGATTCACGCAGCATGCGCTCTCTGTCTCTCTTAGTGACCCGCATCAGGGTGATCTCGCTCGGCGACTGCTGCATCTAATTAGGGGAATTAGTGTAATGTTACTATTGGGAATGCTTGACTTTTCCTTTGCATAACAATGACCGTCGTTTAACAGCCACGTGGTGGAGGCTGCAGAGGGAAAGCATACAGGGATCTTTCCCGGGGACAGCCGCGAGGGGCTGGAACAGGGTCAGACTTTATGCTTTCCAGATTGCCTGCAGCAGGAGGGCACTGCTATCCATTAACTGTTAAGCAGCCTAAAGTTTACGGCTTACCAGGCCTGGCTGCTATACGGATTCTGCTGTCCTGCCCCGCTTGTCTGGTCTCCAGTGCAAGACCCCAGGCAATGAAAGCGAATGCCGAAAATTCGAACTTGTCCTGAGAGCGCATGAGATAGGTGCCGTGTATGGTCTTGTTCACAGAAACAGACTAGACTGTGTTCAGTGTTCGCAAACATGTATCTTTGCAAGGAAATCACTTCTTTTTTCCCATCACACAGCTGCGGCTCTTTCCCGAACTGCCCCGGCATCCCCCTCACAGAGGCTGGTGCAGATTAGGCGGCGAAAGAAAAAGACTTGGGACGAGATGTTTGCTGAACTGATGGCCTGCTCCAGAGCCGAGGCGGCCCAGCAGAGCCAGTGGAGGGAGACCCTCTCTCAGCAGCAGCGCTCACACAGCGAACGGGAGGACAGGTGGCGGCAGGAAGACCAGCAGGCGACTCAAACGCTGCTTGGACTAATGAGGGAGCAAACGGACACGCTCCGGCGCCTTGTGGAGGTTCTGCAGGACCGCAGGCAGGAGCAGAGCGCCCCCCTGAACTGTATCTGCAACCGCCCTCCCCCGCCACAAAGTCCTGTCCCCCCCTCACCCAAAATCACAAGAAGGAGGGGCGCTAGGGGCCGTGAAAACTGTCACTCCACCCCAGCACAGCGCTCATGTAACGAACAGCTCTCATTCCCTAAAGTATGAGAATTGCTTCCCTTCCTGGCTCACCCAATCCAAAATCCCAGTTCCATCCCCCAACTGTGTAGTTGAGTATTAAAAATAGTTTGCTGTTCATTACTGTTTCCGTCATGTTTCTTTGCAGAAGATTTTTTGTGAAGGGGAGATAGGGGTTTGTTAATTGCATAGGACAGCCACCATTACCAGGGTACAGACATGGGGGCAGGATCAACAGCAGGTCACACACAGAGTGCAGTCACTAGGCACCCGGGTCACTCTGGGAGGTGTCTGCTGCCCCAGGTCAGTCTGGGAGGTGTATGCTGCCCCAGGGTCCGAGCGCCTGGCATCCACAAATGGCAAGGCAGGCTGCCCTTACCATGCCCTTCCACCCTAGCCATGAGCCTCTCCGATGCCCTGAGCCCCAGCCAGAGCCATCATCCCCCTACACCTACTCACCCTTCCCACACACCCCTCACCCCTTCCTGCACACCCTCCTGTAACCGTCCTCCCCCCAGAGACCGCTGTAGGAGCAGGAGCCTGTCATTCCTCGAGTGTAGAAGCGGTCTGTACATCAGTGCACACCGTACCCACCACAGTCTGCGTTCATGTTTCAACCCTTGAACAGGAATTCATAATTAAAGAAAACTTTGTTAATAATCAGTGTTCCATTAAATTTATTTTAAAACGTGTGTTGGAAGGGGGGAAACCTGGAGAACGGGGTATGTAACCGCTGAAAAAAGTCAATAGTAACTGAAACAGGGGCAGGTTCAGCTTCTCTGTAAAGAGACTGGACAGTCATAGGTTACCCTGCTCTCTGAGGAACCTAGCTTTCAAAGCCTCCCGGATGCACAGCGCTTCCCGCTGGGCTCTTCTAATCGCACGGGTGTCTGGCTGAGCATAATCAGCAGCCAGGCGATTTGCCTCAACCTCCCATCCCACCATAAAGGTCTCCCCCTTGCTCTCACAGAGATTGTGGAGCACACAGCAAGCTGCAATAACAATGGGGATATTGGTTTCGCTGAGATCTGAGCGAGTCAGTAAGCTCCTCCATCTCCCCTTGAGACGTCCGAAAGCACACTCCACCACCATTCTGCACTTGCTCAGCCGGTAGTTGAAGAGCTCCTTGTCACTGTCCAGGGCGCCTGTATAGGGCTTCATGAGCCAGGGCATTAGCGGGTAGGCTGGGTCCCCGAGGATCACTGTAGGCATCTCCACATCCCCAACAGTTATTTTGTGGTCCGGGAAGAAACTACCTTCCTGCAGGCGTCTAAACAGACAAGAGTTCCTGAAAACACGCACGTCATGAACCTTGCCCGGCCACCCGACGTAGATGTTGGTAAAACGTCCCCTATGGTCCACCAGTGCTTGCAGCACCATTGAAAAGTAGCCCTTTTGGTTAATATACTGGCTGGCCTGGTGGGCCGGTCCCAGGATAGGGATGTGAATCCCATCTATAGCCCCACCGCAGTTTGGGAATCCCATCGCGGCGAAGCCATCTATGACGACCTGGACGTTTCCCAGGGTCACTACCTTTGACAGCAGTAGGTCAACGATTGCGTGGGCTACTTGCATCACAGCAACCCCCACGGTAGATTTGCCCACGCCAAAGTGGTTCACTACTGACCGGTAGCTGTCTGGCGTTGCAAGTTTCCAGAGGGCTATGGCCACTCGCTTCTGCACAGTCAGGGCTGCTCGCATCCGGGTGTCCTGGCGCTTCAGGGCAGGGGACAGCAAGTCACAGAGTTCAAGGAAAGTGCCCTTACGCATCCTGAAGTTTCGCAGCCACTGTGATTCATCCCAGACCTGCAGCACTATGCGGTCCCACCAGTCCGTGCTTGTTTCCCGGGCCCAGAATCGCCGTCCCATAGCATGAACGTGACCCATTGCCACCATGATCTCCACGGCGCGGCGTAACCTGCTTTGTGAGAGGTCTGCGCCACTCTGACACTTCATGTCCTCATCGCGCTGCCGGAGCCTCCTCGCCCGATTTCTCAGCAGCTGACTGTGGAAGAGGTGGACGATAAGGTGCGAGGAGTTGACAACGGCCATAAGTGCAGCGATGATCGCAGCGGGCTCCACGCTCGCAGTGCTGTGGCGTCTGCGCTGTCACTGACCAGAAAAGTGCGCGAACAGATTTCCCGCCGGCGCTTTCAGGGAGAGAGGGCGGGAGTGACGGTTGAATGACGACAGTTACCCAAAACCACCCTCGACACATTTTTCCCCCAGCAGGCATTGGGGGCTCTACCCAGTATTCCAATGGGAAGCGGGGACTGCGGGAACTGTGGGATAGCTGCCCAGAATGCACCGCTTCCAATGTCGACGCTTGCCCCGTTAGTGTGGACTCACAAAGTCGAATTAGTGTCCTTAGTGTGGATATACAAATTCGACTTCATAAGGTCGAATCCACAAATTCGACCTAAGTTAAATCGAACTACTCTTGTAGTGTAGACATACCCTGTGATAGTACTAGTGAGAAATGGAATTACACATTCTTTCTCTTTCCATTTCATAATTTGAAATGTGCTTCTCTCTTTCACTATCTATATATCATGCCATGTGTACTCTATGTAGGAAGGCTAGAGAATCACTCTTCCATCTTATTTGTAGACACTGGCCTAACATAGGTCCCAGGAAATTCTCAATTAATTCCCAGTGATTCTCTGACACAGGCACATCAAGTAATCTGCACCACTGTAACTGAAGAGCTCAGAAAGATGCCACTTCACTATATGCTTTAAACCCCAAATGCTTCTTCTAAAAAGCCCATACTGGATCCTTTAAACTGAAACTTATGATTGCCAAGTTCCTAATGAACAGCTCATCGCATGTCTGCAGGCTTCTCATATATTGATCTGCTGAAATGCATGGTGTTCAAATAAAGGGAAAAAATTGAAGGGAATTTTGGGAGTCTTCTGTTAACCTTTTCTTATACCTTTAAAAATTAGCCATTTAATATTATGACAGTTCCCTTTTCCCAAACACTTTTTCTGCCGATGACCTTGAGGTTTGTTTTTTTAAAATATTGGTGAATGTCAGAATCTTAAAATATACAAATAAAGATAACTTCAGTGTTAAGCATTAAAAAAGCCAATACCCAGAATATGGAATAAGATAGGAGCTGGCCAATCTTTGCTCCCTGAACCCCAAACAAACCTAGAACAAACTAATTAGGCTAGTTAAAAGTAAACCAAAGCCACAATTGTGAAATGAGTGACTAAGTCTGAGTTGTTATAGGGGTAATAATTACGGGATTCCTCTTCCGCAACCAACAAAAACAGCAATATGACACAACTTAGAAACCCACCCATGTGCTTGCAGAAGCATATCATAAATAAAGTAGAATAGGAAGGAATCTCTCTGGTCTGTGCCAACTAATTTCTTTCCCTCAAAGGAATTAACCCGTTCCAGAACTACAAACTATTTTTGACTCCTTGTAAATTGGGACATTATTTTAGCAGAAACAAGATCAGCCATACTGGAGCAGGTCAGTGGTCCTTGTAGCCTATTTTCCTGATTTCAACAATGGCCAATACCAGCTGCTTCAGACACAGGTACAAGACATCCCTCAGTAGGCAGTTCGATAGCCTATGGGGAAAGTTTCTTCCTAACACCCATCTGTCAGAGGTTAACTTCTGTAGCATGAGGGCTAATATCCCTACCAAAACTATTTTTTAACAATCCCTACCATTGTAACTCCAGATGTTATTATCCATAGAAGCTGAAGACAATGACTGCCAAGTTTGCACAACCCTGAATATTTTACAACATACAATTAAATATAAAGTGTTTTGAATTATGCAGATTTCTCTGAAATGCCATTTAAGTTGCTATTTTGGATCCACACTCCCTCTGATAGGAAGGCTTAAGTCAACCATTTTGGGCCAAATTCTGTATCATGGGATGGGAGTGCAGAATTTGATGCTACGTCTTTAAGTTTTTGCCTCAAACACAGATATCCAAAGCCAATCTTCTTCTATGTAATATATGGAGCTGTTAGTGTACCTTAACCAGGCCCTTTAACTTAACTCTACCCCTCCACCTAAACCTTTGCTCCACTTTCCTCAAATTTTAATATATATTTTAAAGTTGTATAACAATGAATAAATCTCACAAATCGATAACGGATAATCTTCCTCCCTTCATATCCCTCTTCTTCACCCTTTACCCATTGCCAACCCTAGCTGAGTTATGTTTAAATTTACAAAGGCAAGCTCTTAGGAGCAGGAACCTGTCATTTTTTATTTGCTTTTAAAAATTGTCACATACAGTGATAGCCTGGATAAATTAATAATGTCCATCAATTTTGAGTTTTAAATGGAGCAAGCTGTGTAGAACACAGGATAAAAAGTCAAACTCAACATCATGTGCTGAAAGCAACAGAGCAGGGACTTTAATAGAAATTGTCACAATCTTTCGGTCTCGTGACAAGTACGGCTGTAGTAACACAGCTGTTTCAGTCTTAAGCAACAGTCTCCCCATAGGTATCAAAAGTGCACCCTCCAAAAAAAATTTGGCCAGCAAAGGCATCAGGAGAAATGAAACCTTAAAAAATAACATTTTGTAAGTGTTCATCTGTCTTTTATTACTGCAACTGAAGATGTGGCTTTAATTTGACCCACTTGGAAAACTTTACTTACTGCATATACATTTTTTTTTCCAAATTATCTTCTTTGGCGACACTGCAAATGCAGTCCAGGACTGAGCAATTGTGCTAATGGAGGCTACAAATTCCACAATACAGTATTTGTGTTTGAATTATATGATTCATATGACTAATATTTTTCAAAAATGAAGAATTTTCACGAGCTCTTCAGCCAAGAAATGATACAGCAGAATCCCCCCCCCGACACACACACACACTTATCTTAGAAGAGTACTGCATATGGCCCAAATATGGAATATAGATTTTGAATGTTTAACTTGGAAAAAGGTAGATAAAAGATCCAACTATATAAATATACATACACATACAATATGTTTAGATAGCTCTATTTCAAATATTTCTTCTGGGGAAATTAAATAGCATGCCAATTTAAATATAATATGTCAAAATTACAGGAATAGTAATATGAGTTTTGGGGGGAAAATTAAACATAGTATGTTTCTCTTAGCCAGACACTGCAAGATCTGCTGCTCCTATCGAGTCTAAAATTGATTAACACATTGATTAACTTCATTACTTTATGAAATCCATCCTTCATAAAACTTGCAAAATGGAGATACGGCAGAAAATGTATTAAAAGATGTCATTAAAAATGGACTAACACCAAATCTGAAATATGAATAGCCCCAAATGTTTCAGCAGTTCAGATCCTGTTCAGGATCCAGACTTTGTGGATGGCTTCCTTCTTGTAATGGGTTAAACAATCATGATCCATCCAAACACCTCAAAATTTAAGAAATCTGATCCAAACTGCGGCTTTAATGCTTTAAAAATATTGAGATCCAAACTTTACAGGTCAAACCAATCTCTATTTAAAATATACAAGAGAAATTAGTGGATTTTTTTTTATTTCATGTCTAAAATTTAGATGTAAAGTCTTCAGGGTAGGGGCCAGGTCTTTCAGTGGTGGGCAATCTGCAGTGGGTTGCGAGACAGTTTGTTTACATGGACCGTCCACAGGCACGACCGCCCGCAGCTCCCAGTGGCCGCGGTTCACCGTTCCTGGCCCATGGGAGCTGCGGGAAGCAGTGGCCAGCACGTCCTGCAGCTCACATCACTTCCCGCAGCTCCTTTGGGCCAGGAACAGCAAACTGCAGCCACTGGGAGCTGTGGGCGGGCATGTAAATATAAACAAACTGTCTGGCGGCCTGCCAACGGATTACCCTGACAAGCCTCAGGTTGGCCACCACTGCTTTAGACCCACGTAAGAAAAACCCAGCAGATTAAATTATTTTTCTGGCAACTGGCAAATCCATAAAAGACAGACATGTGATAACCCTAGCTATACTCTGCAGCTCTAATCAAGAAGTTCTAGCATTAGTATGCAACCACTAATAGTACACACATGAGTTTTGTATTTTGAGAAAGAAGAGAAAAAACAGAGGAAGTCCCGCCTGCATGTGTTTTTGTCTCTCAATCACTGTGACTGTATCTTATTATTAGAGCTAATTGGAAATCTGAGTTTCTGTAAAAATAGGAAATTTCCATATTTTGACATTTGTTTTCATACCAAATTAGAGAAAAATTCCAAATTTTTCGAACAGAAGGTTCAGAAAAAATTAGATTGAGAAATGTTGAAATGTTCAATCTGGACATTATTGACCAAAATGAAATATTTTGACATTCCTAAATAAAATAGTTGCATTTTGGTTTTTTTTAGCTGAATTTAAACATTTTGTTTTGGCTCGGTTTGACATTGAACTGTGTCCACCTGAGCTGCTGTGGTGCTGCATGGCCCCATTTTCCTCTAAGCACCAGGCTTCCAGTTGGACTACAATGATGTATTGTGGTCAGCTGACTGCCACGAGGTACAGTGACAACTCAGGCAGACACAGTTAAATGTCAAAATGAGCTAAAATTCAGTACTTCACTTTGATTCTACAAGCCAAATTATTTCAATTCAGGTCAACCCAAAATTAAATATTTAGTTTCAATTTTCCTTGGGGAAACTGAAAAATTTCAGCAAAATCAAAATTTTCCTGCAGAAAATTCTGATTTTGAGGGAACTATATTTTCAGTTAAAAAGAGACATTTTGAAGGAAAATTCTCAACCAGTTCTAGTTATGATGATTAATTCATTGTCTTGTTTGTACTGTTTCATATTGAAAAGTTCTGTGATCCTGTGTGTTAAGAGTATTCTATTAATCAAATGATTCATGGTTCTGTCATATACCCACTACTGTATACTGTGCAGGTAAATTGAAAAGTCTCTTAGAAGGTCATCAGAAGCAAGTATAGGGCTCTCCATTTATAGCAGTACTAAAAATGGAAACTGTATGTGACAGGTTGACTGCAGCACCACAGACTAACAGCATTCACAGACATCTCGTAGTGAACTTCACATACCTAGTGAACTAAAAACTGCATTAAAATACCATACCTTAGAGCAAAAGTCATGATTCAGGAACAGATTCTATTGTCACTTGTTGATGTCTGCGCTAATAGCAGAAGACACCAAGATGACTTTTCCCATGTTTTCAGAGGGTCCAGTATGTATCATGGATATCATATACACAACGTATATTCAAAGGATCTGTACTGGCCATTGGATAATATGGGACTACTCTCTCTCAAAAAAGAGAGATTTGGTCTATTTGGGCATTGGGAGTTCCAACAGAAGAAATATACTGCAAGTGTTTCTTAAGTATACTCTGCTTTACTTAGAAGAACTTATCAATAATTTAATACTGTTCCACTCTTGCTATTTTCTAATTTTATTTCTTTTTACTTTAAAGCATTGTCATTTTACATTCATTTTCAAAAATATGGTTTCCCTCTCCCCCTTTTCTCCTTTTAGTCTTCCCTTTGTAAACGTACACTGAAGAATCCATGGAAAAATTCTCTTCTCTGCCACAGTTCAATACTATCAAATCTCAATGCATTTACTTTTCATGAAAGCATTCCTCTTGGCTCGCTACACACATTAAAATTTATGGTGGAAAGTGTTAAGGTTTTCCAACTCCAGCAACGTGAGAAATTCTTAACATGAATTGAATGCTACAGTAAATTTGCCAGAAAATACAATCATCTGCTTTATGGTTTTGGGATGAATAACAGGTGTTTGTAAAGGTCAGGGGCTGGGCACTTTACTAACAGAACTGCATATTTAACAGCATGCCAGCTTCCACATAGACAGACTCAGCTTGGTTTCTCTGCATTGCCTTAATATGGATTTATCTAGAGTTGTCCACTCACCCTCTCACTCCAGAAAAGCTAGACAATTTCTTATATTAAATTCTCTTCCTAGCAAAGACTGCCAGTGACGCTGAACGATCATATATCTGGTGCTTGTGTGGTACCTGCCACGCTCCACAAAAGGATTGATTTGTGTTCAACAACGCCACTTCTTCCAAGATCTGATACTGTAATCAAATCACAGTCTAGGAGATAAAAGGCAAGTGATTTACCTAAGGAGTCACAAGTCTCATCATATTAAAAGCCCTTCTAAGGGTCCAATACTGCATTACTGACACTAATAGGAGATTTGGCATTTGATTTCAACAGGAGCAAAAGCACAGCCTATGATTCACTGCCATTCAATAACCTAAGTGAAACACCACATGGCTATGACCTGTCAATCCCCAGCACTCCATCATACCACCTCAGAATATTTAAGCCTCTATTTGGCTCCTATTAAATTTTAGGTAAGACCCTCTACAAACAACTTAGCATTTCAGGTTTAGCTGAATACAGACTACAAAAGTCTGGATCAAACATTAGACCCACTGAATTCCTGAGGACGGACAAAAGACATGTCACTAATATTTTGAAGAGCAAAGCTGCATGAAAATGAAGATTAATCCCCCATCATCTGACTCTGTCTAAAAAGGGAGTATGAAAGGAAGTAAAAACTTCCTTCTCAAATCGCCTCTAATTCCAAGCTCTCCAGACTTTGGCATGCAGAATGCTGCTGCCCACCTTCTCACATGTTCAAACAAGCACAACTAAAATCACTCCTACCCTCAAACAATGCCAGTGGCCAACCCATTCATTTCACAAGTGCACTCATTTTTAAAAGCCTCTATGATCTTGTTCTTGCCTCTGCACTCCTAGTTGCCCCATTACCTGGCCCAGGACTCCTCTCCATATAGCCTTGCCACTACTGGTATGCTTACACAGCAACTGGGAGGTGTAGTTCCTAGTTCTGCTTGAGCTAGTGTGCTAAAACTACCAGTGTGGCTGTGATGGGACGGGCAGTAGCTCAGGTTAGCCACCTAAGTACAATCCCATCTGACCTCCTGCATATGTACTCAGCGCGGCTAGTCCGAGCCGCTGGTTGTGCTACCATGGCCACGCTGCTAGTTTCAGCATGTTAGCTCAAGCAGAGCTAACCAGGGTATGTGTACCCACACGGGGAATTACACTTCCCAGCTGCTATGCAGACATACCCTGTGAGAGTGTGAGAGCCACTTTCTTTGCCACACTTACTGTCTGGAACAGTCTTCTTGTATCTCTCTACATCACAGACTGCCATTCTCATTTCAAACCTTTGTTAAAAATACATTTTCTTCTTCACCTATTCTCTCTCTCTGATGCTCCCTAGGGGCACCCAGGGTTGTGAGGCACATTGCTACCACCTGACATTTGCATGAAGAAGCCTTGTCTGTGCCTGCCAGCAATCACCTCCCCAACTCCACTGGCTACAGGCAACACAAGCACTCCTCTCTAGGCCTCACACATCCCACGTAACTCTACAGGTCAGTGACTGGCATACTCCAATCCTTGAGCGTCTCCCTGGAGTGTCCAGACCCTGACCTACTGGATTCTCACAGCATTCACAGATTTGCTGCTTCCAAAAAAACAGTACACCCCAGCTTACCAGTCACACCTCAGACCACCTCTCTACTTAACACACTTAGATATATTTATAGTGAAATCAAAGATAGGTTTATGTAACCAGAGCTGGCTCCAGCTTTTTTGCTGCCCCCAAGCTGTGGGGAAAAAAAAAAGAAAGAAAAAGATAAATCCGCGATTGGTGGCACTTCGGCGGCAGCTCTACCATGCCGCTTCATTCTTCAGCTTCAATTCGGCGGCCGGTCGTTCCCTCCGAGAGGGACCGAGGGACCTGCCGCTGAATTGTTGCCAAAGACCCAGACGTGCTGCCCCTTTCCATTGGCCGCCCCAAGCACCTGCTCCTTGTGCTGGTGCCTGGAGCTGGCCCTGTATGTAACAAAGCACAGAGATTCAAGTAATAGCAAGAAGTAGAACTGGAAACAAATGATTACAAATAAAATAAAATGATCACATGCATTCTAGAGCCTAGACTTAATTACTAAGATACTCTCATGTCTAATAAAAGTATTGCTCATGAGTGCTTTCAACCAGGCTGACTGCGACCTCTTCTCATGAGACAATCATGCTGTCAGCTTGTCTCCTTGGTGAAGGATCCACAAAGCTGTGTAAGTTTGAAAGCTTCTCTCTCTCACCAACAGAAGTTGGTCCAATAAAAGATATTACGTCACCCATCTTGTCTCACTAATACCCTGGGACCAACATGGCTACAACAATGCTGTATACAACCCTTTTTAAATGCAGTAATAAACTGTTGTCTCTTACCCCAGAAGGTTCCTTCTTCAGAGACTTATCTTACCTTTGGGTCAGATATGGACCTGAGGATTTGCAGACAGTAAACACAGTCTGTCTGCACAAATGTCCATTGTTCTGTATACTGGCTGAGTTGGCCACCAAAGGTCATCTCAACTCAGGCAACAAGTTTTACTTCAACTGTTTTGGAACCTGAATATTTTACATCTCTCAAACTATTTCCCATACAAACATCTTGCAATAATTATGACGGCCAGTGAGCTACTGGCTCTTGGTAGAGACCTCACATGTCACTGTTTGGTGAACTATTATGCATATGGATCTCTGTAAAACCCTATGCCCTCCTGGGCCCTCTGCTCATTGGCACCAATGGGTCCTTGGGTCACACTGTCTTGCTGTGATTTTACTCAAAGTTGTATTCATGTCTGTGAAGTGGCAGCAGAGGCACGGATGACCTGTTCTGAATACAAACCCACCCAAAACCAGTGGGTATGTACTTGGAGCAGCTCAACCTTGCCTCTGCTACCATGGCTATGCTGCTATTTATACTCACACTAGCTTGATGAGAGCGAGTGTGAGTATGTGTCCATGAGCAGGGGAAATCAAACCCTTCGCTCCCAGTGTTGATGTAGCCCCATATGATATTTGGTATTTTTCTTAAAGCCCCAGTTCGTAGGACCAGATGATTACATGAGAGTCTCAGTTAAACTGTAGGTTCTAGGGCAGAGTGTCTAGGGTAGGTGTCTAGGGCAGAGACATTTTCTACCTGCAGAGAAAACCGTTTGGCCTCTAAAGACTCAAAACCCAGGAGACAAACCCTCACTTCAAAAAACCCCGAAACATCAATTTTGTTATTTTTAATAGCTCATTATTTTTAAAGCAATTTCATGGATTTTTGGGGGCCTGACTCATAATTTTTGAATGTCTGAGGGTGGCAATACTAGTTCAGTTCTGCAAATCCTCTCTCACAAGGTGTAGTACCCTGGTTTCAGTGGGGTTACAGTAAGCCTTGCTCATGCAAGTATGGGTTTGCAGATTTAGGCTCTAAAATTCTTCTCTGGAATTGATCATCATTTTATTAAGTTGTGGCAGTATGTGATAAAATAAATATTTTCACTGATATTTTTAACTTACAGATAAAATCACAAATACTCAGACTGAATAAACAATATACACAGCCCAAATAAATAAAATAATCACAAATTTGAATTTACCACTAACTTACATACTTCAGAATCATATTTCAATACAGATTATGGTGTTAGATTCATATCCAATAAATTTTTTTTTACCAGTTTGGTGCCCAACCTTGCTCCACTGAAGGCAATAGCAAGGCTTAGGCTATCTAGATATTTATGTGTTAACCAGGCTGGCCAGTGCATCCAAAAACACTCAGCAGCCAGAGGATTTCTGTCTCTTTCTTCAGAGCCTGAGTTTTATATTGCCAAATAAAACAGCCCAGGATAAGTTCAACATAGAAATTGTATCCTTTCCCCATGACCTAGAGTCTCCTGCAGGTCTCTGCCTAAGTCAAGGAAAATCTGTCTGCTCCCTCCTCCTGCTCCTGCAAGATTCTCCAGGCCATCTGTCCCAGAGCCGCACATAAAACAAGGTTCTTTCCTGGCACCTAGGATCTCTTGCTCCCTGCAGATCTCACAGCCAAGTGACTTGCTTGTGGGTGCTTTTTCTCATCCCTGTATTGTATTCGTGCACAGTTAGGTAACAGGTGCATTGTCCCTTTGAGAGAGGCCGCACGCAATGACTTTGATATACAGGCTTTCTGGTATGTACCTGGTGAGTTGTGCTGCTGAGAGCAGAGTGTGTATTTGAAGCCTTGTAAACAGAACTCTTGTTTACCCTATCCTGTGTGGATCTTCATTTCTGCAGAAGTATAAACAAAGACAATACATGGTATCAGGAGTAAAAATTAAGTATGGCTCTTGTGCAGAATTATGCAGGAAATGTGCTGCCTATGGCCTTTGAAACCAGAAGCATTGCAAAGAACTGACTGGGTGGAAAGAGCTAACGGAGCTGATCTGTGAGGGATCTGAGACAGATAAGTGGTCTGCAGCTCAGAAGTTGCTCATTTTCCGATATGTATCGGGCAAAGAGCAGGACATCAGCACAGCATGGGTCTCTAGTGGCAAGCTCACTGAAGCAGATAGGAAAAATCCAAACAGGCTGTTGAGTTATTTGAGGCCTATTGTTTTCCAAAGAAAAACACCTCCATACAAATAAAACATTTCTATGAGAGAAATCAGGGATATACTGAAACAACTGATGAGTCGTTAACCCAGCTACAATTGATAATGAAGACTGTGCTTTCACAGATGAGGGTGATATGCTGAAGCTAGGATCTCAAAGAGATCAAACTCAAAAGAAATACAAGAGAAATGACTACACCTTAACATTAGAAAAAGCCATTAGAATACCCAGACCACAAGAGACATGCAAAGAGCAAAAGAAACCAGTCTCAATGTGCACATGATAAAACAGAGGTAAGACCAGAAAACAAACACACTCATCTCAAAGAAATAAAGGTGCATCAGCAGAGCACCAGCCTCATGCAGCATTAGAACAGAAGCATATAGCAAAGGCAGAGATGCAGCAGGTTTGCAATGAGATTGCCTCATTCAAAGCAAGAAGAATTCCCAGTTCTAGAGAAGGTATGTATGAAGGTATGTATAGGCGCTAGCATGCCACATAGGCAAACAGAGAAGTGCAGGCCATGTATGCAGTTAGGGAACACCTCCGAGGAGAGGAGTTTCACAACAAGGACAAAAGTATTCTTTTTGGCTACAATACAGAATAAGGAAAAGGATCAGTGGTGCAAGTAGGGAGGTCTGGTCTGGTACGCTGTACCAGTAAGATATTTATAGCCAGTATGCCGCAAGGGTGACTGGGTGTCCGGTTTTGGACTGGAACACCCAGTCCAAAAGGGATCCTGGCGACTCCGGTCAGCACCGCTGACTGGGCCGTTGAATGTCTGGTTCGCGCGGGGCTGGCAGGTTCCCTGTAGCCACCGCACTGCAGACCGCGCAGCTCCTGGGTCACGAAGCAGCCGGCATGTCTAGCTCCTAGCCTTAAGGGCTGCCAGAGTGGGTCCGTGTGCTGCCCCACCCCCAACCCTCAGGCGCAACTCCCATTGGCTGGGAGGAACTAGCGTCACTTGAGCGCTTAGCAGGCAGCTGTTGAGGGGTCACATGGCATGCGCCTTTCCAGCTGTTACCCAACCCTCTTCTCCTTCCACTTCTTGTGTGGCTGGGCTCAAGCTACAGCATGTGCCCTGCGGTGAACTGTGGACTGTTGCCCCACTGCTGGCACCCAGGAGTTGGGAGGTATGTGTATCCCCATTTCTGAGTGCTGGGAATGGGGCTGCACCCCCATCCCCCTCACAGCATCCCTCCCGTTCCACTCCCGCACATACTCCCATCATTGCATCCCTCCCCGTCCCAACACCCTGCACCCCCATCATCACATTCCTCCCTGTCCCACCTCCCGCACTCCCATCTTCTGTCATTGCATCCCTCCCCGTCCCAACCCCCCTGTACTCCATTCCCGTCACTGCATCCCATCCCATCCCCACACTTATCTATCCCAGCTCTGTACCCCTTACAGTGCTCTCCCACCCATCCTCTCCACCTCCCAGAGCCGCCACCCTCATGTCTCTCCCCTCACACCCCATTCACCTCCAAACACTGCTGCACTCCCATTATGTCCCTATATACCCCTGTGCCCACCACATCCTCATGCACCTGTAGCCGTTTGCCTCCCCCTGCATCCCCACACCTCCTCCTTCACTGCCCCCTCTCACCCTCACCCTGCTCTTGTCCTTGGCCTCTTTCCCTCCCCCATCCATTCTTCTCCACACACACACACACACCCCATCTTTTCCCCTCCAGCCCACCCTCCTTCCTTCTCAGCTGAGTAGTTTAGGCAGCCCCTGGAAAAGTGTATGAAAAAGTGTCTCTGTGTAGGCAAGTGTGTGGATGCATGAATTGTATGTGTGTAAGAGACTGTGTGTCTTTGTGTAGGGAGGTGCGTGAATTGCTGTATGGCTGTATACCTGCGTGAATAAAATTTGCAGCCTAACTCTGACTTTTATTCCTTTTGCTGGCTTGTGAACAAAAAAATTGATGACATAAAATGTGTGTATTCATTTCATAACAAGTTTTTAAAAGAGACGGGAACTCTAAAGAAAATGTATTATTTCTTAAAAAGTGAATGCTGTTGACTAGTAAGTGCAGAAGAGCCAATGTATCATACATTTCTCCCCACCTTTGTCTAGCTACATTATAAACTCTTTGTTGCAGGCTCTCTCTTTTTATGTGTCTGTCCAGCACCTATCACCCTGAAGCCATGATCTTAGTTGGGGTCTCTAGGCACTAAACACCAATTGTAATTCGGTCACAGAGACCCCCTTGGGACAGTCATCTGACGTGCTGGAATTATCTCTAAACCCATTCTCCCTGCCAGCTTGGGACTCCAGGGCCCTGCCTTGTTGAGCCAGACATGCTAGCCTGCTGCAACACAGACTCACGTCTGCTCCATGCCCACAAAGCTGCAGACTTTAACCAAAAACTGCTCAGCAGGTCACCTATCTCCAGCACCCAGACATCCAGTTCCCAATGGGATCCAAAACCCAAATAAGTCCGTTTTACTCTGTATAAAGCTTATACTGGCTAAACGCATAAATCGTCCACCCTCTATAACACTAAGAGAGATATGCACAGCTGTTTGCTCCCCTAGATATTAATCGCTTACTCGGGGTTTACTAATAAACAAAAGTGATTTTATTAAGTATAAAAAGTAGAATTTAAGTGGTTCCAAGTAATAACAGACAGAACAAAATAAGTCACCAAGCAAAATAAAGCAGAAACATGCAAGTGTAAGCCTATTACATCAAGAAACTGTTTACAGGTAAAATCTCACCCTCAGAGATGGTCCAATAAGCTTCTTTCACAGACTAGACTCCTTCCTAGTCTGGGCCCAATCCTTTCTCCTGGTACAGCCCTTGTTAGTTCCAGCCAACATCATAGGTAGAAAACAGGGGCTTTCTCATGACTCCCACCCCCTTTGTTCTGTTCCACCCCCTTTTATAGCTTTGGCACAAGGCAGGAATCTTGTGTCTCTCTTGGTCCCCACCCCTCCTTCTACATGGAAAAGTACAAGATTTAAGATGGATTCCAGTATCAGGTGACATGATCACATGTCTTGTGAGACCGCAGCCTCAATTCTTCCTGGGCAGGCCCATACGCACACAGGAAGGTTTGTAAGTAAACAGAGCCATTTACAACCAATTGTCCTAGTCAATGGGAGCCATCAAGATTCTAAACCACCATTAATGGCCCACACTTTGCATAATTACAATAGGACCTCAGAGCTATACTTCATATTTCTAGCTTCAGATACAAGAATGATACATGCATACACAGGATGAACACACACAGTAGATTATAAGCTTTGTAATGATACCTTACAAATGACCTTTTAGATAAAGCATATTCCAGTTACATCATATTCACACTCATAAGCATATTTCCCTAAAACATATGGAGTGCAACTTCACAGTAATAATAAATAATGTGGAAGTATATGTGTTAGTGAATTCTAGATGTGTACACATGAATACATGTGTGTAGCTGCATGTAGGTGTGGGAGTCAGTTTCTACAGATTTAATTATATAGGTATCTGGACAGGTGGGCATTTCTGTGGTTGTGCTCTATGGATTTGTATTTGGGCTTCAGGAATCAATTAAAGGCCCCACTGCAGCTGTGATAATGTGTGGTCCTAATTCCACACATAAAATTACAATAACTTTAGTGAACAAAAAACATGGGCTGGTTACGAAAAATGGGAAGAGGGGAGGGAAAGAATTATGAAAACCTTTGTGAAATTTCATTATTTTAAAATTACCCTTTTTGACTATTTTGCTGCCAGCTCTACCATCCTGTAAGAAATAAAACCTGAACTTAGCATAATACATCTGTCAAAACAATAAATATGCCTGTTTGGGCCTTGCAGTAAAAATGAGCACGAGCAAGGGGCGGGGGGAGAGCAAGCGACAGAGGGGCCAGGACCTCAGGGAAGGGGCGGGGCAGAGAGTGGGGCAGCGGGCAGGGCAAGGGTGTTCGGCTTTCTGGAATTAGAAAGTTGGCAACCTTATATGCAGTAGCAGAAAAACACAGGAGGAGGAGAATGTGTGACTGCCGGGCAGTCCGATGTTGGCAGCTCCTCCGACGTGGCTGTACCACCCCAAGCCCTTCCATGCAGCTGTGTCTAGCGGCTCCTGTCTGGGGTCTGTAGGCAGCTCTGCCAGAGGACAGGGCTGGGGGCGATACAACTGCACCGGAGGAGCTGCCATTGTGGGGCCACGTTCTGCTCCTTTCACTGCTGCGGTTCCCAGGAGAGCCCTGCAGTTCAGAAGTCTCTGTTGCAGCGGAAGGAGCACAGATCCCCTCCACCCCCAGGTAACATGGGATGGATCATGAGGAGGGGAAGGTGGGAGAGCGCAGGGCTCTGGGCTGGGGGCAGGGCGGGGTCACGTGAGGAATCACATGGGGAGGTCACATGCCCCCTCCCCTTTAGCTGGTGCAGCGTACCAGTAAGAAATGAATTCTACTTGCACCACTGAAAAGGATAATGGTGAAGCATATGTAACTATGTTAATGGATCCAGGAAATTCAAAATTGACATTGGGGTACAAGTAATCTGCATCCCTGAGACAGAATAAAGGAAAAAAGTCTAGCCCTCACCATGACAATAACATCATCTGCATCAGCAAGAGTAGCAGGATACGGAGGGCATCCACTCTTTATACCGGGGAAATGTAGTGTTAAATGGAGGTACAAGAAATCTAGATTTTGCCATTTGTCCTACGTAATAAACATGCCAGCAAAATAAGCATTAAAGCTGACAGTTTTAAAATCATTACACTTGATGGAAAATCCTAATGGCAGTGAAATCAATAAAAGGATGTCTCACAGCAGAGGAAATTAAGAAAAGATTTCCTGATGCATTTGAAGGCACGGGATGTCTACTGGTATACTGCAAAATCAAACTGTCTAAAAACGCAGCGCCAGTAGTGCATGTACCATAATAACGACTATTAATAACAAGGCCCAAAGTGGAGAAGGAAGTCCAGCCTATGGAACAAAAAGAGCCACAGTAGTGTGAATTCATTGTTTCATTTACTATAGAACTATATACGGTATATTATATAAATATATATTTTTCTCACAGCAAATAAGTTAATAACTTAGTGGAAGCTGATAACTTATTTGGTTAACACCACAGTAAAAACATCCTGACTGGTTAATAACTTAGATTAGTTAATAATTAAATCACATGGTGTTTTAATATCATGTGCTGCAAAGAGCCACAGCAGACACATTAAAGAGCCACTTATGGCTCACAAGCCTCAGTCTAAGTATCACTGCTCTAGAGAGCATTCTTAACAAGCCTGTGAGCTTCTGCACTACCAAGACTTCAGCGCAGGATCTTAAAGTTACAAAGGTACAGTATCCTGAAAGTGAAATACACGCATAGAAAAGGAATTCCTATAGCAGATTTTCTCTCACACAATTTTGTAGAAGAAAGATGAGGAAGAGTTGGAAAATAGATAAACCTGATACTACAACACTTACCCGTGTCTAAAAATAAGCTATAAAAATAGTGAGAGAAACAGAGTGACAATGCAATGAACCTTTTGAAAGAAACAATAAGATCAGAATGACCTGCACAAAAATCCCCAAGAAAACAAAACAAAACAAAACAAAAAACACCACCACAACAAATTCCTTGACTATTAGAGACTTTGCAGATGGAAAAAAAAAAAACAGAGTTCACTGTGGAGAATGGATTAGTGTTGAAATAGCAATTCCAAAGAAAATGCATCTGGAGATTCTGAAAAAGATTAATGAAGAACACCTCTATTTGGTACAATGCAAAAGCTGGGCAAGAGGCACCCTTTGGCCCAATATGAAACCACACATAAAATAAATGATCAGAAACTATTACATTTGTGCAAAGTACCAGAAACAGAACTGCAAGAAACCTACAACAATTTGTGACGCACCTAGCAGAGCCTGGCAACTGGTAACTCATCTATTTGAACACAAAGAAAACTACTACCTGCTGATGGTTAAAAACATTTTTTGAACTACACAACATATTAGCCAGCACTGTAGTGAATCACGTCAAGGCAATATTCACCAAACATGGCATTTGTGATGAGCTAATTTCAGATAATGGACCATACTACATATCTGTGAAATTCTGAAGGTTTGCAAAGGATTGGGGTTTCATACACGTCTAGCAGTCTGTATCAGCCACAGCTGAATGGACTAGCTGAAAAATATGTATAGATAGCCAAGAGGAGACTTACCACGGAACATGAAGATGGTCAAGACCCTTATCTTGAAATATTAAACTACCGAAACACACCTATGGGTTCAGGGCTTCATCCATACAGATGTTAATGAACAGAAGGCTCAAATCAGTAATATCTGCAAAGGAGTCTCTTCTAAGGCAGAGTTGCAAATCATGACAAAATAAAAACAGAGCTGGAGGAATGAAAGAAGACTGAAATCCTACTATCATAAAAATGCCAGAACATTAAAACTTCTTACAAGAAACTCCAGCATAATGATGTGGAGCTCAAGTAGTTGGCAGCATAGAGGTAAGATAACTGAACCAGCAGAACAACCCAAGTCATATGTTATACACACAGAGAATGGACAGTTTAGGCAAAATAACAGAAACCCAAGGCCTGCTCTTCTTAGTATAACCACACCTAATGAGGAAAATATGAGCTGTGATGCTGAAATAACAAGCGAAAAGCACACTAACTGCAATACAAAAACCACTTAGAACTGCCCACTGGACAGAGAGAAGAGATAACACTGCGGGGGAAGAGCTCCTATTGAAGTGCATGCTCCCTAAAAGATAGTAGAGGAATTCTGGTTGAGTCACCCAAAATTCTTCTCAGGGCACACACTGCAGTGCCAGCTCTTGGGCAGCCACCCCATCCTTAATGTAAACGTGGCTTTACCCTACCCTATGGCTGGCCCTGGTTATTTACTTGCCTAAGGCCCTGATCCTGCAAACAATTATGCATGAGTTGTCCCACTAAGTCCAGTGGGACTACTCATGTTTAGAACTGTAAATGTAAACACACATACGTGTGCTAATAGGTAAACCCACATCTCTTCTACGCTACAGTAAGAAATTATTTCAACACTTGTTAAGGATAAAACAACCACCAGGAGACACACGTTTCAAGTCAAAACTTCTTTGACAAGGCAGCTGCCCTAAGAGATGTATTGAAGGGAACTCTTGTATACCACAGAAGTTACCTATTTTTTGAGAGGTAGGTTTTATTTTTGTTTTTTGAGCATCTGTTGTGGTAAACTCTGTGTCAGGTTACGCACCACAAGGTATGTCTTTACACATCTGCCGTTTGTGTGGGGTAGTTGAGCATTATTACTTAGACTTATTTTTGTATTATTTATTGAACTCCTCCAAAGTATTTACAGCACCATTTTAAAAAGTCACTTGTTCCATCTGTTGTAAGATGTTGGCTACGACCATGGAAAGCATGCAGGATCACCACTGCTCCCAGCAGCTTGTACAACAGTTTACAAATATAGTGATTCAATTCAAAATCACAATAAATAAAAATGTAAAGAAACTCCAAAACCTTTTGGATTCAAATTTCCACTGATCCTGCTACACATAACTAATTCCTGTCTAATCCTGGTTTCTTTACCAGTTCTTCTAATTACTAGTCTTCTCTATAACCGGTATCTGCAGTTGTACCCAATTCTTTCCTTCCCGTCTCCAGGCACTACAAGGATGCAATTCTCTTTCTAATTCACAGCATCTGTGACCTACACCCACAACACCTAAGCCTTGCCAAAATTTAAATAAGGGTTTATCCTATTCCTGCGTGTGATAGAACTGGCAGATACAAACAGTGACCTAATACGTTTTAAATGATCCCTTTCAAAGATTTACAAACCTACAGGATCTCTGCAAACATTCATATCAACAAGAAAATAAGTCTCTCACACACACAGTTTATTTCACAGTTGGGTTCCATCTCCTCCAATACCAATGTGGAAAAGAGGCTGTACACCTTACACACTGCAGAGAATCTACTGCATGGTGTGTCATTGTGAGGAGAGAACAGGGGCTATTGCTGGGGTGCACTGGGAGATTGATCAATGGATATGCCACTATGTGGATCCGCAGCCCTAAATCCTCTGTATGTGGACTCCAGTTACTACTACAACTCACAGACTGTACAAATGATAATGTACCTGCTATGCAGCTGGTCTCCTCGATTCGTCTCAGATACCCTACCCACACAAATCCTGTTTACTTCAACTTTGCATGGGAGGTCCAGCATTTAGCCATATTTTAATATGCCTGGGATTAAATTTGCCTGTTAATTATGTTAATCTAAAGCCTGCTAAAATTGTATTACATCAGCTAGTCAGAAGCATGTCTTTCCAAGGTATACGATTGATTAAAATACTAATATTGGATAACTGAAGTTTTAAAAGAAAATACTCAAACTGAATGCAGGAGGAAAATCCCAAGTGAGAGAAGAAATACAATAATGATAATGCAATAGATAATTGGAAAACTGGGCAGGAAGTTTGGAATTCAGTGACAGAGGCGAGAAGATTAAATACAAAAAATAGTTGAATGTTTATATTATAATCACTGTTACATAAATCCACTGACCTGTCACCATGACTTTATTTGTACTCTCTATGCCATTATCTAAATCACTGGTGAAGATATTGAACAGAACTGGACCCAGAACTGATCCGTGCGGGACCCCGCTCATTATGCCCTTCCAGCATGACTGTGAATCACTGATAACTACTCTCAGGGAACAGTTTTCCTACCAGTTATGCACCCACCTTATAGTAATTTCCTAGTTTGTTTATGAGAAGGTCATGTGAGACAATATCAAAAGCTTTACAGAAGTCAAGATATACCATGTCTACCACTTCCCCCCATCCACAAAGCTTGTTACCCTGTCAAAGAAAACTATCAGTTTTGACACAATTTGTTCTTGACAAATCCATGCTGTTACTTATCTTCTAGATGTTTGCAAATTGATTGCTTACTTATTTGCTCCATTATCTTTCCAGAAGTTAAGCTGACTGGTCTGTAATTCCCCAGGTTGTCCTTATTTCCCTTTTAATAGATGGGAAAATATAGTATCATTTTCCTGTCTTCTGGAATCTTTCCCATCTTTCATGACTTTTCAAAGAGAATCGCTAATGGCTCAGATATCTCCTCAGTCAGCTCCTTGAATATTCTAGGATGCATTTCATCAGGCCCTGGTGACTTGAAGACATCTAAGTAATTTTTAATTTGTTCTTTCCCTATTTGAGTCTCTGATCCTACCTCATTTTCACTGGCATTCACTATGTTAGATGTCCAATCACCACCAACCTTCTTGGTGAAAACCTAAACAAAGAAGTCATTAAGCACCTCTGCCATTTCCACATTTTTTGTTATAGTTTTTTCCCCCTCATTGGTAATGGGCCTACCCTGTCTTTGGTCTTCCTCTTGCTTCTAATGTATTTATACACTACAATTAAATGGCCCTTTAGCCCAAGCTCCACAAACCCAAGTCAGCTGATAGGGACTGGCTGAAGGTGTCTAATTGCAGTATAGACATATCCCTTGGAGACCATCAACTGTAGAACTGAACTGAGCCTTCAGTGATCTGCTTGCTTTGTCAGATGCCTAGAAGCATAGAAACTGCCATGCGTCTCAAACTAGTGGCCGGTCTTGTCCAGCATCATGTCACTGACAGTGGCTTAAGCTCTGAAACACGTGGTTTTGTATGCCTTCTAAAACTCTTGGTGGGTTTTTTATACTTACTATGATAACTTTGGATCCATATACATGTCTAGTCCTTTTTTGAATCCTGCTAAGCAATGAGTTCCACAGACTAATTATGTGTCACATACAGTGTGGTATCTTCATCTCACAATCAGCTTAGTTTCTCCTCTCTCCCCCAGAGTTTAATTTGATGATAATAGTCATAGCTTCTCAGGTGTTAAGTCTTACTGGTTTCTGGCAAACAATCAGTTGACTCAATTCAAGAACAATTTAAAATGCCCCTTAGCTAATTCTTAATGAATGCAGAATATCAAAACCTATGGAAACAAGAGCTCATGAACAGTAAATTCATTATAACTAACAGTAGTACACCAAGTATTAAATGAATAGATGTACATGATACTATGCATTAAAAATTCCTATAATTTTTTAGAGTTGTCTGACCTTTTTTTAAAAAAAAATCCATCCTTCTCAATTTTTAATTTGTTTAAATGTGATTGTTTGGTTCTTTAGCCTTCCCCCCCTCCCCCCACTATAATTGAGGTGCTGTCCATTTTCCTCTCTTGTCAAGCAGGAAATAAAACTATTATTATTCTCTCCACATTAAGTAAGCCTAAAAAGAACAAACCTAAAAAAGTCAGACAGACTGGAAGTGTGATGATTAAGTGAGATGTACTTTTAATTATAGGCAATTTTTGTGTTAGGAGAAAAAAAGCAGAAATGATTCTGGTTTAAAGTTTTCTGCAGAAAGCAATGATTTGCAACATCATGACTGAAAGGAGACTCATAATGGAAGCAGTCTTGTTTACATTAATACATCAGTAATCACAGATATTTTTAGATGCATTAAAAAATTTTTCTAAACATCCCATTTAAAACAAAAAATGCATTCAATTACATCCCTGGATGGGCTATAGTTACATTTTAATAATACCACAAGGTCTTTCCTCCAGTTATTATAACATTTCTATGGCATCAAACCCAAGCAATTGCCCATCCTGTAGAGCACAGAAACAAAAAAGATGCAGTACACAGTTAAAGCACAAGATTGGCCCATGTCATTCAGGAAGTCAGTGACATACCTGGGACACCCTTGACACCAGGGGTGTCTATTCCCAGGTGTGTCACTGACTTCTTCCATGGCATAGTCCAATCACTTCACTCCTCTGTGCCTCAGCTTCCCTGTCAATAAAATCTTTCACTCACACACAGAATTGCAATCCTTAATTCATCAGTGTTTGTAACTTGCAATGAGCTCCCAGGATAGAAGGTGTGCTGTAAGGGCCAAGTCTATTATTCTTTAGTTGTGGTATACACTTGCACATGTTTTATTTTCATTTATGTGAGCATGAGAAAGGTCACCCACAGGGTCCCAGAGCCCAGGCTCCAGCCCAAGCCCGGAAGTCTACACAGCAATGAAACAGCCCACAGCCTGATCCCTGTGAGCCCGAGTCAGCTGGCATAGGCCAGCCATGGGTTTTTCTTTGCAATGTAGACATACCCATGAGGTTCAACCTCTCTGTTATTTTTACCCATTTCTGAATCCTGTCTTCCTGCTGTTAACATTAAACAACACTGTTTGAGAAGGCTGTGTGGTCCCAGTGTATTAACTACTACTGAGAAGGCAACAGTAGGATCCAGACTCCAGTGGGACCTGCTGAAGTATCGGAGGACTGTAACTCAGGTCCTGGTCTAAGAGTGGGCAAATTCTGGAATTCCCCAGGAGATGTAAAGGCCCAAGGCCTTACACCTCTGGAGTGAACTCAGACACCCTGGGAAGGGACAGCGGTGCAGCCAGACCAGTAACCGTAAGTGACACACAATACTTGCAGCTTCAAAAACCTAACTCTGCCATTTAAATAAAAAAGTAGTGTAGCACCAGCTGTTCTTAAAAAGAGGGCTGCTGGTAATATTGATTGTTCTGACACCTCTTCATTTCTGGCCAGATCCTTCATCTTCTGTCAAACTCAAAAGCCAAAGAGAAATTGTTCATGGTGTGAATACTATGAGCCCAGCTTCTGACTGATCATATAGCCCCTATTAAAAACAGCAGGGTTATCTTTATGAAACTAAATGTATAGTCACATGCTTTTAGTTTCCAGCAACCTCTTAATTGGCAACGTTAACTTTTAGTATCTTTATAATAGGACAAAATAAAAACCCATTTACTTTTGGAATACATCTTTTCTACCATGTCTTCTTGTGTGTGGATAGTATTTCAGTACTCCCCAAAATAATAATTCAATTCTCAAGTGCTTGAATAATTATTTAGTGCTGCATTTTAAAAAAAATTGTATAAAGAATTTCAAATGTAAAGTTAAAAATATTGCTTATTTATTTGAATGGCTTGATTGTGAATAGTCAACCCCAGGCAATAGCAACAAAACAAACCGGGGGAGGGAGAAGGAACGGATTTAAAACTAGAAGAAAAATATCAGAAGCTTTTCTATTTCTCAACCCCGGTTAAAAATCTCCTAATGTGTTTATCACTAATCTGGCTGCCTTCCAGCAAGCACCAGCAATGAGGTAAAATGAGACTTCAGTGGTGGGAGATCCATCTTACTGTTTCCTTTTAACCCCTTCCAACTGCTCCAGAATTTCTGGAAATTGTATATTACATCAATTCTCCTCTTTCATGGGCAGCTGAGTAAAATTCATTTACAGTTCCTCAAAGCAAGAGACAAAAGACCAATAAGTAACTAAACAAGGTACAGACTGGTTAAGAGGGTGGCAGAGGGCTCTTCTATTTTTAAAGAACTATTGGAATGTGCTTAAAAATATAGCACTTGGATTCTAATTAGTGCTCCTGTCCCCTTTGATTATGTCTGCTGGAATAATGCTGCCACAATCAAATCAATGACTCCTTCTAGATTAGTTAACCGAATGTTGGGGTTTGGTCGAGAAAGGACATAAAACCTTCTAGTGACTGGTCCAAATTACTCTTGAAAACACTTGGCATCTTCATGATTACACTAGGCCTTAAATGCTAATTATTTTAGGAAAACTAACCAATTAGCAAAAGGACAAAAATTATCTTTGTTTCTGACTAGAAAAACATATACAGTTCAAAGAGATCTACACTCGTGACCCCCTCCCGCACCCCAACCCCTTGCTCCAGCCCTGATTCCTCTCCCGCCCTCCGAACCCCTCGGTCCCACCCTCCTGCACCCGAGTCCGCACCTTCAGCCAGAGACTTCACCCCTCCTACCCACACCCCTGCCCCAGCCCGGAGCCCCCTCCCATACTCTGAACTCCTCATTTCTGGCCCCACCCCAGAGCTGTACCCCCAGCCAGAGCCCTCATCCCTCACGCACCCCAATCCCCAATTTCATGAGCATTCATGGCCCACAATACAATTTCCATACCCAGATGTGGCCCTTGGGCCAAAAAGTTTGCCTGCCCCTGTTCTACATAATGCATATTGATATCGACTCAGTAGGAACATACATAGAGATGAAAGTTTTACACCAAGTTTTACAACTGCTGGATCATTATCAGGTGGCAGAGGCAAACATAAGAAATTGTCCTTGGATTTCAACCATGCTGCCCTACTTGAACTGCTGTCTCTGTTACGGCTCCCAGGAATGATGGGCAACCCATTCAGCTAAAATACAAGAACCCCAAAACTTCACCCAAAACTCAAATCAAACACTTTTGGGCTAAGAAAAAAAAGTTAACTAGTCAATTTCATTATTTCCTATTTCCTCTTCTCTCTGCACTTTCAGACTCAGGCCAGAGCCAGAAATGGAAGTGCCAAATTACATGAAAAAAAGTTGTTCTCACAATATTTCCAACACAATTTGGAGCAGGTAGCACTGGAAATCTCACCAAAAAACAGGTTGTAAAATTTCCAGTTTTCCTGGTTGTAGGCGGGGAGACTTTAATCCAGAATAAAAATAAAAATAGTGTTTTTTAACCTGCACTCAAGTGTGGCCCCTGGAGCCTGCTGTCCCTGTGGCAGCAAATCAGCAGGCAGCAGACTCAAATCCAAATCCAGTCTTTGGCCTCCACATCCAGAGAATTCATAGAAAAAGCTGGAGGTGTAAAGCAAGAGAAACTCCATGAGGGGAAAGGAAGAGGAAGTGAGACCCCCTACAGAGAAAGGGGAAACTGCAGAGGAAGGAGGTCACAGCAAAGGGCAGAGTAGAGGGGGGAAAGGTGGGGAAGATGCCAAAAGGAGAAGCTGGCAGGAGACTCTCAGGCTTAGTTTTCTAAAGAAAAGCTAACTTCAAAGCTATTTTCCTTGTGTGTGCATAACCTGGAAAATATCAAGCCATTTAAACTGACTGCCAGGCTCCCCATCTGCAGCAGGAGGTTGGGGAGGGACTTAAAGAGTCACTCCTACATAGACAGTTTGTATGTGTAATGATTGAATTGCCTTCGCAATATATCTCAAAAAATCATCTCACTAACTCTCCATAAATCAGTTGTCTGGCCCTTTAAATAGTGGTGTGGGAACTGTATTGCTTATTCTGTGTTTGCCGACATTTAAATAAATAAGACAGAATAAAGTGTATTCAGCCCAACTGTCTCACACCTGTAGCAACAAACAAACAAACAAAAACCCCGGGGACTCAAAAGCAGCTAGAACTGAAGACACTGGAGGATTGGCCTTCCCAGTTAATATCCCAGTTCGCAGTCTTGGGAGGAAAGAATCCCTACAACAGAGACTGTAGCAACGATCGCAAGGCCTTAGAAGACCAAAAAGAACATAGTCAGATGCCTGGGGACTCAGCTAGTACAATAATATAAAAAGAAAACACAAGTCCTTAATTTACTCTGTTCAATGAAAAAAGAAGTCTAATTTAACAAAAATATTGAAAAAGTTCATTTTAAAGCTGCAGTGACTTCTTGGATCTAAGCAGACACCAGAGCTATTTGATGTATCTTTTTATTGCTTTAATCCCTTACTTTGAAATGTTTGCCTTAATACCATTCAGTTTCTGCTTTGTTTTCTCTGTCCTGCACATAGCAGAAAATGATGCTGAAGAGAACTGCATTCACCAGTATCCAAAGGAACACAGAAGGCCCAGATTTCTTTCAGCACAGGTGAAAGCATTCTGAAGAGGTTTGACTGTAAGAGACTACTTTGGGATGGCCATTGAGAATGGGAACTGCAGTGCAATGGAGCAATATGTACATGAGGCATCTCTCAAACTGGATCTTTCTCCCCTCCCCACTCACATAAACATACCAACCCAACCTACCCGCGAGTTCATGTCCACCATCTGAATGAGCATAAATTAACAATTTCATATTTGACTATGGGTATCTTTTGATATTTAAATTCACATTAGGGCTATCCCAAGCTGTTTGGCTTTAGACTTGGGACAAAGTTGTGAATTATAAAAAAAAAAAAAAAAAAAAAAGGAAAACATAACCAAGACATACAGACTTTTTATGGCCAACTGCTGGGATTTTTCCAAATTCAATGAGCCAATGTACTCGTAGTTACTGGTACTAAAAGAAATTTCAGACTTCCCCAAACATCTGTCCATAGAAAGGGAGCAGGTCCCCCTTGAGGGATTTCCTAGTGGTCTGAACATAGAAATGGGGGTGAAAAAAAACTGGCCTTGCAAGAATCTGTTAACCAATCGAAGACAAATTTGGAAGGGTTATAAACAATTGTGTAAGACAGATATCATATATAAAGTGATCAGAAAATGAGTAAAGTAGCATAAGTTCACCATTTTGACATTCCATGTGCCTGAGATAAGAGCAGGATGGAATGGGTGTAGCAGAAAAATTACTTACAGGAAGCTGTAAGAAACAAAGGAACAGCTTACAAGTTACTTTAAGACCTGGTATTCAATTGCCACCTTTTGATCGGCTTATATTTGACTATTCCCTGATTGCCAATTATGGCTCAGTGCATGAACAGAGAAGGAGTGGAGAAAAGATGACTTACCACCACCTTTGTGTGTCTATATTTTGAGGCTGATCTGGGGTCTATCCAGCCTTCGGTGTGACTTAGAGCCACCTCAGGGTTGCTCTAATTTAGGCTTCTGGGCTTTTATCTAAGAATACATCCAACAAGTAATAGCAAAAAAAAAATTAAGTACATCAGAAGCAGGAAGCTTGCTAAATAACCAGTGGGGCCACTGGACAATCACATTGCTAAAGGAGCACTCAAGGACGATAAGGCCATTGCAGAGAAACTAAATGAATTCTTTGCATCGGTCTTCACGGCTGAGGATGATTCCCAAACCTGGGCCATTCTGTTTAGGTGACAAATCTGAGGAACTGTCCCAGATTGAGGTGTCATTAGAGGAGGTTTGGGAACAAACTGAGAAACTAAATAGTAATAAGTCACCAGGATGAGATGGTATTCACCCAAGAGTTCTGAAGGAACTCAAATGTGAAATTGCAGAACTACTAACTGTAGTTTGTAACCTATCATTTAAATCAGCTTCTGTACCAAGTGACTGGAGGATAGCTAATGTGATGCCAATTTTTAAAAGGGCTCCAGAGGTGATCCTCGCAATTACAGGCTGGTAAGCCTGACTTCAGTACTGGGCAAAATAGTTGAAACTGTAGTAAAGAATAAAACTTTCAAGACACATAGATGAACATAATTTGTTGGAGAAGAGTCAACATGGTTTTTGCAAAGGGAAATCATGCCTCACCAAATACTAGAATTCTTTGAGGGAGGTCAACAAGCATGTGGACAAGGGGGATCCAATGGATATAGTGTACTTAGATTTTCAGACAGTCTTTAACAAGATCCCTCACCAAAGGCTCTTAAGCAAAGTTAGCTGTCATGGGATAAGAGGGAAGGTCCTCTCATGGATTGGTAACTGGTTAAAAGATATGAAACAAAGAGTAGGAATAAATGGACAGTTTTCAGAATGGAGCGAGGTAAATAGTGGTGTTCCCCAAGGGGCTGTTCTGGGGCCAGTCCTTTTGAACATATTCATAAATGATCTGGAAAAGAGGGTAAACAGTGAGGTGGCAATATTTGCAGATGATATAAAACTACTCAAGATAGTTAAGTCCCCAGCAGACTGTGAAGAGCTACAAAAGGATCTCTCAAAACTAGGTGACTGGGCAACAAAATGGCAGATGATATTCAATGTTGAGAAATGCAAAGTAATACACACTGGAAAACACAATCCCAACTATATATATAATGTAATGGGGTCTACATTAGCTGTTACCACTCAAGAAAGAGATCTTGGAGTCATTGTGGATAGTTTTCTGAAAACATCCACTCAATGTGCAACGGCAGTCAAAAAAGCAAACAGAATGTTGGGCATCATTAAGCAAGGGATAGATAATAAGAGAGAAAATATCATATTGCCTCTATATAAATCCATGGTACACCCACATCTTGAATGCTGCGTGCAGATGTGGTCACCCCATCTCAAAAAAAAAGATTTATTGGAATTGGAAAAGGTTCAGAAAAGGGCAACAAAAATGATTAGTGGTATGGAGTGGCTTCCGTATGAGGAGAGATTAATAAAGCTGGGACTTTTCAGCTTGGAAAAGAGATGACTAAGGGGGGATATGATTGAGGTCTATAAAATCATGACGGGTGTGGAGAAAGTAAATAAGGAAGTGTTATTTACTCCTTCTCATAACACAAGAACTAGGGGTCACCAAATGAAATTAATAGGCAGCAGGTTTAAAACAAACGAAAGGCAGTATTTCTTCACACAATGCACAGTCAAGCTGTGGAACTCTTTGCCAGAAGATGTTGGAAGGCCAAGACTATAACCAGGGGCGGCTCTAGAAATCAGGCTGCCCCAAGCAGCGCGGTGCGCTGCGCCGCCCTTCCCCGGTCCCGCGGCGGGTCCCCTCTTCCCGCGGCTCCGGTTGAGCTCCCGCAGGCATGCCTGCGGCAGGTCCACCGGAGCCCGGGACGAGCGGACCTGCCGCAGGCATGCCTGCGGGAGCTCAACCGGAGCCGCAGGAAGAGGGGACCCGCCGCAGACATGCCTGCGGCAGGTCTACCGGAGCCAAATGCCGCCCCCCCGGGAAAGGGCCGCCCCACGCGCCTGCTTGGCGCGCTGGGGTCTAGAGCCGCCCCTGACTATAACAGGGTTCAAAAAAGAACTAGGTAAATTAATGGAGGATGGATTCATCAATGGCTATTAGTCAGGATGGGCAGCGATGGTGTCCCTAGCCTCTGTTTGCCAGAAGCTGGGAATGAGTGACAGGGAATGGATCACTTAATGATTACCTGTTCTGTTCATTTCCTCTGGGGCACCGGACATTGGCTACTGTCAGAAGACAGGATACTGGGCTAGATGGACCTTTGGTCTCACCGTATGGCCGTTCTTATGTGTCATCCAAGATAGAGTGTAGTGGGGCTCTGGCCACATCCTCTCCCTGATCTGTACCCCAGTAACAAGGGTGAGTATAGAACATGATCACCTCTACACTATCTGGAGAAGCTCCTACACTAGGGATATTTCCCAGCAAGGACAGTTGTGCTTATGGCCCCTTTATTACTACTGGAGCAACATAAAAGGGCTGGAGGACAACAGAAAACTGACCTCATACCGTTGTTTACATCACTACTGAATTTGGAGCTCTATGTGCTGAAGTCTGCTCTCATTTTCACCAGTTTAAATTCAGAGTAACTCCACTGACTTCAAGGGAGTATTCTAGACTTAAACTGATGAGACAGAGCAGAATTTGGCCAAGTGTCTCAGTTTTCATAGTTGTAATATAGGGATTGTAATATTTAAACTATCCAGCATAGGTAAGTTAGTTCATGTTTGCTCTGAATGTGAAAAGCACTGTGTAAATGTCTGGTTTTGATCAATTTATCTCTGACAGCACACAGTACTCTTGAACTGGAACCTATCAAACAGAAATAAATTCTCACTCTGTTCATGCTAGTGTAATCTATGTAGAAGCATTTCTAAGGAACCAATTTCCATTTTAAAGCACCATTTCTCAAGATTTGTCTACTGGGGTTTGCTTTATATTATCAGCTGATCCAATTACTTAGCAAAATTAGGCAAAACATCAGGAATATTTAGGCCAAATGGTGATCCAGTAGACACTGTAAATTCTCCATTACAACATCTTTCAAAAATGCTTGTAAACTGAGAGGATAAACTCTCATGGAAAAATAATGTAACTGGGAAAAATGCCACTAAAGAAATTGAATTAACAGGTGTCTTCTGCAGAGAAAACTCACATCATTTATATAAGTATTGTAGCACAATACAGTAGAACCTCAGAATTATGAACATCTCAGGAATGGAGGTTGTTCGTAACTCTGAACAATATGTTATGGTTGTTCTTTCAAAAGTTTACAATTGAAGAGTGACTTAATACAGCTTTGAAACTTTACTATGCAAAACAAAAATGCTGGTTTTAACCATCTTAATTTAAATGCAACAAGCACAGAAACAGTTTCCTTACCTGGTCAAATTTATTTTTTAAAATTCTCTTTATTTTTTTCCAAAGTTTACATTTAACACAGTACTGTATGGTATACACATTTTTGGGGAGGTGGAGGTGGAGGGGAAGGGTCTCTGCTGCTGCCTGATTGCATACTTCCAGTTCCAAATGAGGTGTGTGGTTGACCGGTCACTTTGTAACTCTGAGGTTCTACTTTAGTAATGCTAAGAAGACAGACAACTCAAGCTATCCAATCTATAAAAAGGGGAATAAGGAAACTCGGGGAATTACAGACCAGTCAGCTTAACTTCAGTCCCAGGAAAGATAATGGAGCAAATAATTAAGCAATCAGTTTGCAAACACTTAGAAGAGAAGAAGTTGATAAGTAACAGCATGGATTTGTCAAGAACAAAGCAGTTCAAACCAATCTAATAACTTTCTTTGACAGGGTAACAGGCCTTGTGGATGGGGGAGGGCGTGGGGGAAGTGGTAGATGTGGTATACCTTGACTTTAGAAAGGCTTTTGATACTGTCTTGCATAATCTTCTCATAAACAAATTAGGGAAATAGAACCTAGATGGATGGTGGGTACATAACTGTTTGGAAACCCATTCCCAGAGACTAGTCAAGCTGGAAGGGCATATTGAGTCAGGTCCCATAGGGATCAGTTCTGGGTCCGGTTCTGTTCAATATCTTCACCAGTGATTTAGATAATGGCATAGAGAGTACACTTATAAAATTTATGGGGTTGCGAGTGCTTTGGAGGATAGGATTAAAATTCAAAATGATCCGGACAAACTGGAGAAATGGTCTGAAGTAAATAGAGTGAAATTCAATGAGGCCAAATACAAAGTACTCCACTTAGGAAGGAACAATCAATTGCATATGTACAAAATGGGAAATGACTGCCTAGGAAGGAGTACTGCAGAAAGGGATCTAGGGGTGGATCATAGTGGACCACAAGCTAAATGAGTCAACAGTGTAACACTGATGCAAAAAAAGTGAACATCATTCTGGGATGTATGAGCAGGAGTGTTGTAAGCAAGACACAAGTAGTAATTCTTCTGCTCTACTCCGCGCTGATTAGGACTCAACTGGAGGATTGTGCCCAGTTCTGGGTGCCACATTTCAGGAAAGATGTGGACAAATTGGAGAATGTCCAGAGAAACAACAAAAATGATTAAAGGTCTAGAAAACATGACCTATGAGGGAAGATTGAAAAAAAATGGGTTTGTTTAGTCTGGAGAAGAGAAGATGGAGTGGGGACATGATACCAGTTTTCAAGTACAAGGAGGAGGGAGAAAAATTATTCCTCTTAACCTCTGAGGATAGGACGAGAAGCAATGGGGTTTAATTGTAGCAAGCGCAGTTCTGGTTGGACATCAGGAAAAACTTGCTTGTTGTGGGTGGTTAAGCACTTGAATAAATTGTCTATGGAGGTTGTGGAATCTCCCTCATTGGAGGTTTTTAGGAGCAGCTTAGACAAACACCCATCAGGGATGGTGTAGATACTACTTCGTCCTGCCATGAGTGCAGGGGACTGGACTGGACTAGATGGGTGGTTCTCAAACTAGGGCTGCCACTTGTTCAGGGAAAGCCCCTGGCGGGCCAGGCTGGTTTGTTTACCTGCCACGTCCACAGGTTCGGCCAATCGCAGCTCCCAGTGGCCGTGGTTTGCCACTCCAGGCTGCGGGAAGCGGCGGCCAGTACGTCCCTCAGCCCATGCCGCTTCCTGCAGCTCTCATTGGCCTGGGATGGCGAACCGTGGCCACTGGGAGCTGTGATCGGCCAAACCTGCAGATGCGGCAGATAAACAAACCAGCCCGGCCTGCCAGGGGCTTTCCCTGAACAAGCAGCGGCCCTAGTTTGAGAACCACTGGACTAGATGACCTCTCAAGGTCCCTTCCAGTCCTACGATTCTATTCTCCTCCTCCTCACAGAGTCATTAGCTGTTAGGTATAAATTTTATGAATAATAAAAGAAAAACAGATCCAAGAAATACAAGCCTGTTAGGCCCAAGTGTGAGGACATTTAGAACGTATTCTCAATTATTAGTATTAACAGAAACGTCAGATTTCCACAAACCAAGGGGTGAAAACAGAAAACAAAATACTTCAATTCTGCTTCCACTTACCACTCTATCAGTAATGGAGGGAGGAGGGAAAGATAACTTGATAACTTCTTTATTGATCAAAGCAACACAAGACATGCAGCTGCAATAGATCTTCTGAAAACCACCAAGGGTTTCTATTGAAGATCTATATTTCTCGACTGAGAGCTAGAACATAAGAACATAAGAATGGCCTTATGTTCTTATGTTCTAGCTCTCAGTCGAGAAATATAGATCTTCAATAGAAACCCTTGGTGGTTTTCAGAAGATCTATTGTAGCTGCATGTCTTGTGTTGCTTTGATCAATAAAGAAGTTATCAAGCTATGTATATTTAAGGGTATATTTAAAAGAGTACAGTAATAGTGAAAATCTTGGCAAAACTAGGTTTAACCCCTCCTTCCTCCCACTCCGCCCCGGAATTTTAAAAAGCTGTCTGCTCGTTCATTCTGTGATTATTTGAATGCTATGATGTTAATAATTCATTTGACATCTTTACAATCAATTATATCTTCACTTTTCAAAGAAACTTCTACAGAAGCTACTGTAAATAATTAATTTGTAAAGAGAAATTGATTAACTCTTTCAAGGAAGAACAGAAAAATCAATAACTCACTGACTTTTTTCACATGCCTAATTTCTTTACAGTTCATGTTGGTTTCATGTTGTCTGATGTGACACTTGTTTGTATGCCCGGCACCACAACATGAGCTGCATACAATCTGGGAACCTTGGTAAGACAATATGCATCTCAGAAAACTGCCTGTTCTCACTTTGACAGACTGTCTCCTACACTTTTCCATCCCACTAACCAGAGTGCCAGATGCATGGATGAAATTACTGTAAATGTAATATGAAAACAATTGGCATTTTTTCACTGCTAGCCAGCCAAAGCAAGAGATGAAATTCACATGTCACAGAGACTGCACACCTGTGTTTGTCTGGGATGCCAGCTCACACAAGCATCAGCTGAACAGTGCTTCATGCTGGCTACACCCATCTTCATTCAGCCAGAGCTCACTGATTTGTACAATGGAGGCCAGGTGCATCTGGGTTCTGTGGTGGCTCCTGTCCACACAGACTCCTTCGGAGGGCCCCTGCTATGGCCAAAACCAACCAAACAAAAACCATTCACAGCATCCCTTCGACAGGGAGCCCATAAACAGTCAGTGCTGCTCCAAAGGGAGCAGTGATGGACAGGAAGGGAACAGGTGGTGTGGTGTCCTGGGGCTGCAATGAAGCAGCACCCTTTCCAGTCTCCACCTACTGGGCACCAAACAGAGATTATAATTACTGTTCTCAGAAGGAAAGCCTGCGGGAGAGTAGGCAACGGACTCCACTCAGGTGAAATAGGCAAATCTGGAAAGAGATGAAAATTACATCTGCATGCAGCAATGCAACCTTAAGTGCTCGTCAGCTTTGGTAAGTTCCTTTGCTTCTGTATAAATGTAAGAGAAACCACTGTGTGACAATCCCTTTACAGGACTATACAAACTAGAAGTTGGTCAGGAGTAGTTCACCAGAGAGTGAGAAAGCAAAGGACATTCACAATTATTCTAAAGATATAGTAAATATCTGCCCAGCTAAAGAAGTTCCATATAAAAAAAGATTCTTATGTTGCCAACATAGGACTAACATATAAAACCATCATTAAAATTTACTAGGCACAAAGTCTTACTCAGGCCATGTAGAGGATGACAATGAAAAAGCAAATATATAAAACATTTCTCCCCACATCCCAAGTGAAAGAGCAAGTAGAATTCTGCAGTGCTGCCCACACTTTTCTACAACAGCACATGGGGATATGTTAGCTCGTGCCCTGGGCTTTAATAGGGAGTCTCTAGAGTAAACTTTCATGTATCACTTTGCAAGTCTAGGGGAAAAGAGTCAGAGTTATGTTGGGCTCAATCACTCCCCCTTGAGCACTCCCTTGCATTAGTGTGGGATGTTACCTCTATCTTCAACTTAAGCGCCTTCTGCTGTCTGCCTTCCCCTGACTCCAGATTTTCTGTGTCTCAGCCCTCTGGCCAAGTCACAGAGTTCAAACCCCTTTTGGGGTATCATGAAAAAGTCCCAATGAATCTGGATAATTCTTCTTCCCCCTTGAACTACTGAAGACCTCTCCTTGTCCTTGCAAAATCCTATCTCAAGGCTTCCCTCAAAGGGGCCTGTGCTACCCTGTTATCTCTCTGTTACCCTAGCCCTGGGCTTCTCTCAGCCAGGCAGACCTGTCTCTTCTGCAGTCTCCGCCTCTACTGAGTTCCTTCAGTCTCCTTATAATGGCTTAGCTCCACCCTCTCTGGCCAGGAGCCAATTAGCCACTCAACTCCCCCGGTGCAGAGCAGAACAGATTGGGTGCATTCACTAGCCTTGCACATGATGGGCGTTAAGCCCCATATCTTTCTCTCTCTCTCTCACAGACGTACACACACATACACGCACTTTCTCTCAAGGTAGAACCACTCAGGGTACACTCTCCCCTTCACTGCATGGGGCCCCGTAGCCACGCCACCTCTTCCTCTACATCATGTACTCGGGTGAACAAAGAACTTTTTATAACATTCCCTCCAATATCCTCTCTCTTGGATGTGTATTTGAAGGGCCTCCTCTGCAGCAGTTAATCTCTCTCGAAGTTCCCAGATCTGCATAATCTCCACAGATGGTGTGTCCTCCGGTGGTCACCCTTGAGGTGGTGGGTCAGGGTCCACGATCAAGGCAGCTTCTCCCATCTCCACACTTAGGACGTCCATTCCCCATGAACTCACCCAATTAGCTTCCTCTTGGCAGGGACCTGCTCTTGGCTTCTAGAAGCCAGGGCACCCTTGTCGGGTGTTTCCAGGATTCACAGGGCAGCTAGCTCCTGTTCGAGTTGCTGCCAACAATTCTTTTCAACACCAGGTCTAGCATTGTGAGAACCAGCTCTTGCACTTGTTTTGTGGCCTCCTCTATTATCTTCTATCATGAGGCTTTCATCTCCTTCATCTCTTAGTTTGCGCCTTCTGTGACTGTGTCTCCATGGCCTGTAACTGACCTGGCATTTCTTGTTCACCTCTCTTGACTAACTTCTCCCAGTCTGCTGTGTCCACGCACTCTGGTCCCACCTCTGGGACACCTGGTCCAACAGACCGTGTTTGGGGGACAGTCATCTTATGGTCAACTCATCCATGCAGTACTTGGTCTTGTAATAGTGCTGGGAAATTAGGCCAGCTTCTGCTTACAATTTTGGGCCAAGGAAGGTCTTTTATTGCACCAACCCTCAGTTTGTTCCTCTGACTTGTATATCTCTCTCTACTTCCGCTGTCAGGTAGACTCGTGTCTCTCCATGCCCACATGAAACATGCACCAGACTATTTTCAGTCAGGAAACTAATCTCCCAAACTAGCATCTGCCCACATCCGGAGCCAATCAGTCCTCTCATTTCAGAGCCAGCCTCTTTAGCACTTATCAGGTACACTGGAGTGCACCCCGTACCGAGAGAATAGACTGGGCTGTAGTAGCAATCCAAACAGCAGCACTTCATGTGTGGGAAGTATTTTATTACTCAGTTGGCCACACCAGAAATACACAACTGTGTTTTCCTCACCCACCCAGGTGCCTGTCCCAGGCGCCTTGTGATGACTAAGGCACCACAACCTCTTTTGGTTTCTTAGATACCAGATTGCCTAAGAACTTCTCCCCTCTATGTGTGCTCCATGCCATCCCAGGGTCAGAGTTCTCTGTCACCTTCCTTGCTCGAACAGTCCCCTGGAACTAAGCCCCCAACCAGGGGGTTCGGTATTATCCCCTTCCATACAGGTCTCCGCCCTCTCCACCGCCTCATCAGTAGAAGTTGGTTAAAACATCCTGACCCAGCTTTGGGCTCCAGCAGGCACTAGGAATTGTTCTAAGATTACAAAGTCCACCACTTTAGCTAAGGAGTTTGCATTGGATAGCAGCCAGTGTTGCCAGATCCCGTAAATGCTGCACTGCCACATTACGGCACACCCCTCTGGTGACAGGCTCAGTCCCAGCCTATGCAAAATGGCATCTTTTACATTTCTACGGAACTGCCCCTGCTCATCAGACAAAGCTTGGCAGGCCACTTGAGCTTTTCCCAAGAGGAACAGGGCCTCTTGAGCTGCCCAAGAGGATTCAGTCCATCCTGCTGCGGTCACTACCCCCTCAAAGCTGCACAAAATGCCTCTGGGTCATCAACTGGGCTCAATTTTGCTAGGCCGGATACTGCTCTGGCAGAATTTTCTTCGTCAGAAACTACCCAGGACCCTGGGGCCCATTTCTCTAGGCATGACAGGAAATGTTCTTGCCGAGCCTGTTGAGCCTCTTGCTGATGTTGCTGTCCTTGTAATAGATGCAACAAAGGGCATGCGTCTGCTTGTGCTGGGCAGCCAGCATGCGGATTACAGCCTCTAGGTTCCCCACAGGAAAGAACAAGAAAAAAAAAAAGAGATTTAGTCTGTCTGTCTGCCCCTCACCTTTAAGGCCGTAGGTATCTCCCTCCTTCCTCAGAGGTGAGTCTCCACAATCCCATGCTAGTACCAATATGTGGTAGGGCTCACTCACCCTTCAAGTGCCCCCTTGTGTCAGCGCAGGATGTTGCCACTATTTTCAACTTCAGTGCCTCCTGCTGGCTGCCTGCTGCTGACTCCAGATCTTCTGTGGCTCAGCCCCTCCAGCCAAATCACAAAGTTCAAACCCCCATCTGGGGTATTACCAACAAGTCCAACTAAATAAGGATAATTCTTCTGCTCCCTGGACTACTGAAGTTCTCTTCTTGTACTTGCAAAATCCCTATTTTGCAGCTTCTCTCACAGGAGCCTATGCTGCCTCTGTTACATGCTGTCCCTGTTATTTCTGTATGTTACCCTAACCCTGGGCTTCTCTCAGCCAGAGAGACCTGTCTCCCCTACAGTCTTGCCCCTCAACTGACCTCTTTCACTCTACTTATAATGGCTTAGCTCTGCCCACTCTGGCCAGGAGCCAATTAGGTACTCACCTCCCCAGGTGCAGAGCATGAGTAACTGGTGCATTCATTAGTCTTGCAGGTGAGGGGGTTAAGCCTCATGACAGAGTTAACCCCAAAGGAATTTCACAATAAAAGACTGAATATTCAGGATGATACCTTGACCATAGCTTGCACCACGGTGGCTGAGTCCACAGCACATATGATATAGAACATGTTTGAGGTTTGTTTGGGGGGGGATTATTTGGCAGTGGGATGGAAGAAAGGGAAATGGATGCATGTTGTGAAGTTTCGGGGGGTTAGATCTGCATTAGTTTTCATACCAAAAGGCTTCAAAAATATTTAAAAACAAAAGTGCCTACAATCTGGCATTTGCCAAATCTAAGCTAATTTATTAGGCAGGTTTCATTGTAACTAACTGGCATTTGGGCAAATCTGCAGCTACGGTAGATCACTTTCCCACTGTGAATGTCATCATCCCAAACAGTAACATTATCTACATGTAAAGGTCAGCTGAGGTCTATAAAAGCCTCAAGGAGTGAGGCTGCGGACAGTCTGATTTATAGGAAGACAGACAGTGATCTTTGGAGGCTGTGCCCAGTTTGAGTACCATGGGATTAGGTTTGCAGGCATGTTTTAAAAAGCTAGACTATGATCAGCAGAGGCATTGTTAATTAATCATTCCCAGAATATTATACTCAAATGGTGTCACTGCGGCTTGTAAACACAATCAAATGACTGCTGCCAAACGTGGACTGTAGTAAGAAATACCTAGAATGATGTGCATGATCAGAATATATTTATTGGTTGATATTGGAGTCTTCTGGTTCATTATTTTTCCAAGAAAAAAAAAAGTCAGACACTACAAAATTGCACTACAGGAGAACATTTTGCCTCTCAATTTCTTCATTAATCATTGCAGAAGACTTAATTACTATAGCTCTCGTGGTTGGTAACCCTTAAATAGGATTACCATATCAACAGGATAACTTTGCTATGCTTCTTAAATGTTATTTGACTCTGTACTTTACTGGTTCTTTCTCCCCTCTTCTTGCACTGGTGCCCAACCAATTCCTACAATTCAAACCTGATGCTAGCTAACAGAAACAAAAGGTGCATGAAAAAAATATTATTGCTTTTGATACAAAGAATCAAGAAGCTATGAGAATCCACCCTCTAGCTTCACTAGAGAAGTGATTGAAAACTGTCAAACGCTACCTTAACCATATAAGCATAGAGTCTTATCCTATAATCTATTAAGCTATGTGTTCTCCAAATGATATATTAGAGGAGTAAATTCTGCCAACTGTGCCAAAAGAATTGAAGCCTGATCCATCTTTACCTCAGACCTTGTATATTTCTGAGACTGAAACAAGGGCAAATGCAGGTGTGGGCATGGTACACATTGAGGAGCCGCTTATTTGTTGTGGGGGCCAGGCTTAGAAGCAGTGCTGCTAAATCAGCAGCCAATCAGGGGCTGTGGCCACTCTGTCAGTTCCAAGGCAGCAGAACTGGGCTCATTTGTTGCCTAGCAGCAGTTAGTCAAGGAGCAGCCAGCAGTTGGTCTGTCTGGACCCTGAGGATAACTCCCTGTGCACAGCCCTGAAAAGTAACCTTCAGCTTGTTTTACCACATCATGTAAATAAAGCTAAATTCTTCTCTCAAAGACATCCTTTCTACTTCTTCTGCCTTCAAAGGGAGTTGTGCATGTGTCTTTCTGGTTGCAATTTGGCTCTAAACAGCATAGGATAAAGCCAGTTCAGTGACCCATCACTTCTATTTTTATTAGTGTCTTAATACAGCCTTCCATTTTGTTAAACAGAACAATATTTCAACCACAACAGAAAATTAACTTTTACTTTAAAGTAGCAGTTCTGGAGCAGCGGTTGTTCGAACCCTATGTGGTATTTTGTAGTAAGAACTTTCCAAGAGCCAAGCAGTGGAGGGGTACGGTGGGGCTGAGGGCTGAGACGGGTACATGAGAGTCTCTCTATTACCATGTGATCTTCCAAAATAAAGAGTGTTGGGAGACACAATTGTCCTAAAGAGTTTGCAGTATCCTGCGGAACCTCATTTACAGTATGCTTTAGTTTTCATTTAAATTCATGCACTCTAACAAGAGTACTGCTGGTCCCCAGACTTTCATTTCTCCATTCCCTCAGATGAAAAAGAACAGGACCTGTCTCCTCTCACTCTCTCGCTTTCCCATTCTACCTGTGCCTTCCTTCCGGAGAACGATAACAAGCCTAAGTTACAATAAAGGCCCTCCAATAACTGGAAGTGATTTCCTGAATAAAGAAATCTGGAGAAGACCATTCATGCCTGCTGAGGGAAAGGATTTTAACTCAACTGGAAGGATTCTAAATGCAAATGATTTTTTCTTTGAATTAGCTCAGAGAGCCTGTGCAGGACAGGGGGAACTAGGAGAAGTCAGTTATGTCACAGCTCCCAGTGACAGAGAAAGTGACAATCTCATATTTCTCTCCCCCCCCCCCCCCAGCTTTTATGCCTTCAGTGACAACAGAGGAAGGTTATCAGCTGCTCAATATGGCTTTTTCACAGAAAATAAATCCCCCTTTCTCCCTGGTTACACAATCTCATTCATTTCTTGCTAAACCGTTTTATAACATTCATGTCAAATCTTTCTGCAGCTGCTACCTCATTCCTAATCCTCCCCATTCTTTGTCTTTTTCAGCAGGGCTACCCTTTTCAAGCAACTTGAACCCTGCCATGTCACTGTCTGTCTTTTTCTCTTTGCTGGCTGAAAACTCCAAGCACAAAGAATACATCAAAATATATATTTAGCAGCTGCAAATAAGAGATGCAATCTATTCTCCTCTCAGGGAAAAGAAGCAGGCACTGTGCATTTTCAATACTTTTGTGCAACGTGGAGAGGGGGTGGTTCATTACCATTTCTAGGCAGCTACTCAAGTTTGGAGAATAGATTATTCTGAACCATATTGTATGCAGCACAAGTAGTGTCACTTAAAGCTAAGGTTGCCTGATGCTTTCCATTAAAAGGACCTGTTTTCATTGGTTATAATCTTGCCAAACATAAACCACTCAGGTTGAAATTTTCCATGATGGGTGACTGCCTTAGGCTGTGTTTATGTAGTTTTTCTTAGTTTCAGCTAAAATGGTTCAGTCATTTCCAAGAACGAGGCTCTAAAGATTCCAACACTGATGTGGACCCATGAGGGGTGGGAGTGGGGGGTCATTATGGTACTACACAATGGAATTTGTGTTCTCAATTTGTAAACTTAAAAAAAACTTAGAAAATTACACACACACAAATGTTAAAAGAACATAAAGGTTGCAAAGTCAGGAATTCAAAGGTTAGGAAATGACTGAATTAGAGGTTGCCTGTGCAACCTTACTTCAGCCTCCTTGTGAACACACATTATGATGCAGTCTTTAATTACATGATCACATACTATTTCTCTCACAGGATCGCTGCCTCATTCAGTCCACAGGATGTATCCACTCTGGGGATGACTCAGGATTGTGTAGTGAAGGAGGCTGTTGTCTGTAAGACCCCAGCTTCATTTGCTGCAGAAACTGGAAGGTGTGTAGTGAACGAGGCAGGGTATTGCAGGAAGAGAAAGGAGGGTTTCATGGTTAAGGCAGTTGAATGCTGCCCTAGAAAGTTGAATTCTATCCCTGCCTCTACCACCTATTTGATGCTGGGCAAATTGTATAAACTAACATTTTCACAGGTGTCCACCGTGTGTTCCTTAATTTTTTGGGTACCCAAATTGAGACAACTGGGGTCTGATTTGCCGAAGTGCTGAGCACTGACAGCTGCAGCTCAGCTCAAGGGAGCTCTGCTCTGAATATATAAAGTGCTATAAAATGCTAAGAATTCTGAAACATCAGGTCCTAGGCATCTCAGATATGGGACCCAAAAGAAGTTGATACTTTTGACAGTTCTGTGCATCAGTTCCTCATCTCTAAACCTGGGATAATATTACTTCATCTCATAAGGGCAAGGGCAGTGAAGATAAATGCATTAATGTTTGTGAAGCACTTGGATACTGTGATGAGAGAGCACCATAAGAAAACCCAAGAAGAAATCAATAATTCTCTTCAGTTCAATGTTTGGATGGTGTGCAGTAAATAATGCATGGAGTCACATATTGAATGATGAGGATAAAGAGAAATTCAGAGATTATAAAGCCAGAAGGGACCACTGTGATCATCTAGTCTGACCTTCTGTATAACACAGGCCATAGGACTTTCCTGAATTAATTCCTGTTTGAACTAGAGTAGATCTTTTAGAAAAACATCTAGTCTTGATTTAAAAATTGCCAGTGATGGAGAATCCACCATGACCTTTGGTAAATTGTTCCAACAGTTAATTACCCTCACTGTTACATTTTTTTCACCTTATTTCCAGTCTGAATTTGTCTAGCTTCAGCTTCCAGACATTGGATCTTGTTATATCTTTGTCTGCTAGACCAGGGGTAGGCAACCTATGGCACGCGTGCCGAAGGCGGCACACGAGCTGATTTTCAGTGGCACTCGCTGCCCGGGTCCTGGCCACCGGTCCGGGGGGCTCTGCATTTTAATTTAATTTTAAATGAAGCTTCTTAAAACATTTTAAAAACCTTATTTGCTTTACATACAACAATAGTTTAGTTCTATATTATAGACTTATAGAAAGAGACCTTCTAAAACCGTTAAAAGGTACTACTGGCACGCGAAACCTTAAATTAGAGTGAATAAATGAAGACTCGGCACACCACTTCTGAAAGATTGCCGACCCCTGTGCTAGACTGAAGAGCTGATAATCAATTTTTTGTACATTAACTACCCATTCAGTGAGCACCATCCAACATATGCCTTGAATAGAGCACGGGTCCTTTGGAAAAAACAGTTTGTAATCATGTATTTTAAAAGACTGTATCATAATGCACATGCACCAAGAGGGTCAAATTATGGTTGCACAAGGGGGCCACATTATGGATGCAAAGGAAGCCTTAATTCTGGCATTTCCTAACTTATGAGAGCTGGTCTTCACATCTTCAACATTCTTTTATTGTAGGTTCTTTTATATATAATTTTATCTACTCTCCATCCTGCATAATAGTCACAAAAGCACATTACAGCCACTACTGCAACCACAGGGCTGTAACAGTCCTCACAGCCAGTGCACATCCATCCTATCCCACATAACTGTAGACTAAGTGCCCCTTCCCTGACACCCCACTTTGCCACTCCTCCTCTCCCTCTGCACTTGGTTGCAGGTTGCTCTTACAATGCAGAGCTCTGCGGAATGTAGTGCAGGGTCTCCAAATCCTATCTCCCTCCCACGGGGCTGGTGCAACCACTAGGCGAACTAGGCGGTCGCCTAGGGCGCCAAGTGGTTGGGGGCACCAAAAAGTGGTGCAGGGAGGAGCTGCCTTCCGGAGGCACCGGAGAGCCAGAGCGTCGGCTTGCGGGTGTGGCAAGCCCCAGGCATGGAGGAGCCGGCGCGGCGCAGTGGGTGCAGCAGCCCAGCAGCGCGACCCCCGCCCCGGCTGCGGCCTAGTGCCCCCCCACAGGGCTCCTGCAGGCTGCACGAGATGCATGCAAACAGCAGCCCCCGTGTGTCCCCCAGATCTCCCCTCACTGCGCTCGGGTTTTGCGGCTCCCGGAAGTGAGAGTCGCCGCTGCCTCAGCACTCTGCGGGGGAGGGGCTGTGCGCACGTCAGCCCGGCAGCGTGTTTTGCCTCCACATGGAACCAGCATCTGACCGGCATGGGCATGGTAAGGGGAGTCCCAGAGGGCAGTCATGGAGCAGGGGGAGGGTTGGATGGGTCACGAGTTCTGGGGGGGCCTGTCAGGGGTGCGGAGAGGGATCAGAGCAGTCAAGGGACATGGAGCAGGGGGGTTAGATGGGTCAGGAGTTCTGGGGGGGGCTGTCAGGGGGCACGGAGTGGTTGGATGGGGCATGGGAGTCCCAGGGATCTGTCTGGGGGTGGGGGTGTGGATAAGAGTCGGAGCAGTCAGGGGAAAGGTAGGGGGTACAGTCCTAGGGGGGCAGTTAGGGTGTGGGGAGGTCTCAGGAGGGGGCAGTCAGGGGACAAGGAACAGGGAGGCTTAGGCAGGGGGTGGGGTTCTGGGGAGCAGTTAGGGGCAGGGGTCCCAGGAGGGGGCGGACAGGCATCCCAGGAGGGGGCAGTCAGGGGACAAGAAGTGGGGGGAGGTTGGGAGTTCTGAGGGGGACAGTCAGGGGGTGAGAAGTGGGAGGGAGTGGATGAGGCAGGGCGGGGCTAGGGCAGGGCTCTCCCCCCCCCAATCTCTTTTTTGATTGTTAAAATATGGTAACCCTTGGCGAGGACGGAGCCGGGGGGCATATGGGGGCTGGCACCTGCATGCATGCGCTACAGTCTGCAGGAGCACCTGGGGGGGCTGTTGGGCCGCAGCCTAGGCAGGAGGGGCGGGGGGCACGGCTGCTCCCTGCTAGCGGCACCGCCGCCTTTGCAGGGCTGCTGTCCCCCTGCACCGCGCCGGCTCCTCCATGCCTGGGGCTCGCTGCCACTGCAAGCGGGACACTCTGGCTCTCCGGTGCCTCCGGAAGGCGTCGCCTCCCTGCCAAGCTGCTGCAGCGGCCCAAGCCTGGCAAAGCCAGTGAGTGGACTCGGGGCAGGGGCACCAGGGTGGGGTGAGGAGGGCTTGTGGGAGGGGGGGCTGTGCACCCTCCAGGGGAGTTCGGGGGGGGTACGGGGGGAACCTGGTCTGGGGAGCAGACCCTAGGCACGGCTGGCCCCTGGGGTCTATAAAGGCTCATTGGGATTTGCCCCTCAATGAGCCAATGTGCAAGGGCGCAAGGTGGAAGTTTCACCTAGGGCTCAAAATATCCTTGCACTGGCCCTGCCCTTCCATCTGCACAGTTACTGAGCATCGTTTCTCTGGTTAAGGGCGTGCTATGGCCAGGTGGGAGGGACCAGAGTTTCTCTCTCAGTATGCATTACTGTCCTCATCTTGAGCAGGAAACACATTCTTCTCCCCTCCTTCCAGATTAAAACATTTAAGCGTGGCATGGTGGATCACAGCAAACTGAACAGAAGCCTTGTTTATTTATTTATTAAAAGGACGACAGAGATAGTTATACAGCTTCCTGGTTCTGAGGCCATCATCACACCTTGCAAAGGCCTCCAAGAACACTACAGTATACAAAAGATGAAGGATTTTCTGAACAGCCATTAGACTGGCTTTTCTACTGATCACCAATGGACTAACTTTCCTACCAGCATGTCTACACTACATTCTTTTACAGCTTTGTCTCTATCAAATAATGCTGAAGAGAAATGATATTTTCCACTTATTTGGTTGTAAGCTCTTTAGGGCAGGAACCATGTCATCTTCATTTTCAGTGCCAAGCAGGGGTGAGCTGCAGCGGGTTTGCACGGGTTCGCGGGAACCCGTTGTTAAATTTAGCAGCCATTTTAGAACCGCTTGTTAAGGGCTGCTAAATTTAACAAAAGTTCCCGCCCACTCCTCTCCTGCTCCGCCCCCTTCTCCTCCCCCTCCCCTGCTTCCCGCGAATCAGATGTTCGCGGGAAGCCTGAACAAGCAGCATGGAGGCAGCCAGCAGGTAAGCTGGGGCGCGGAGGGGGAGGGGAGGTGCGGCTGGCTCAGCAGCTCCCGGTCCCAGACCGCGGCTCCCTCCAGCCCAGCGCCGGCCCGGGGAGTCGGGCCCCGCGGCTGCCGCCGAGCGGCCGGGCCCCGGCGCCGGCCCGGCCGGGGGAGTCGGGCCGAGCGGCTGGGCCCCGGCGCCGGCCCGGCCGGGGGAGTCGGGCCGAGCGGCCGGGCCCCGGCGCCGGCCCGGCCGGGGGAGTCGGGCCGAGCGGCCGGGCCCCGGCGCCGGCCCGGCCGGGGGAGTCGGGCCGAGCGGCCGGGCCCCGGCGCCGGCCCGGCCGGGGGAGTCGGGCCGAGCGGCCGGGCCCCGGCGCCGGCCCGGCCGGGGGAGTCGGGCCGAGCGGCCGGGCCCCGGCGCCGGCCCGGGGAGTCGGGCCGAGCGGCCGGGCCCCGGCGCCGGCCCGGGGAGTCGGGCCGAGCGGCGCCGGTCGTGGTCCTGGCAGAGTGGACCCGGTCCCCAGGCAGTGTGGTAAGGGGGCAGGGAGGGGGTGGCTTGTGGGGGGGTGGATAGGGGTCAGGGCAGTCAGAGGGCAGGGAACAGGGGGATTGAATGGGGGCAAGGGTCCCAGGGAGCAGTCAGGAAAGAGCAGGGTTGGATGAGGTGGTGGGGGCACTCAGGGACAGAGAGAAGGGGTAGTTGTATGGGGTAGGGGTTCTGGGGGGCCATTGAGAATGAGAGGAGGGGTTGGGTGGGGCGGCAAGGGGCAGTCAGGGGACAGGGAAGGGGGGGATGGGTCAGGGGTCTCGGAGTGTGTGTGTTAAGGAACATGAGGGGTTGGATGGGGCACGACCCCCCCCCCCACGGAGGGGGGGGAAGGAGGGAACCCGTTGTTAAAATTTTGGAGGGAGGAGGGAACCCGTTGTTAAAAAATTGGCAGCTCATCACTGGTGCCAAGTGAACCTCCGGCACTCAATACATACAAATGTTTGGTACATTTTCAATAAATGACTCGGGCTTATGCCCTACCTCTTCCCTAACAGGTCCTCTGCTTGACTGAATCCCATTGTTCTATCCTTTCCCTAGTGAATTTTCCTTTGTTGGACCATTTGGTCTCCCATTGCTCTGATCAGCCATACCTTGGTTCTCAAAATACCTCCTCTTAAAGAACACCAGGCAGGAGGCTCTGTGGATTGCAGTTTGATAACCAGTGCATTAGAACAATGCACAGCCAGTTATAAAAATTAGCTTGGATAGCGGATGGCAGGGTTTTGTATGGCATACGCTTGCCATTTCTTTTAGCAAATTATGATGCCCTATAAACACAACATCTGCAAACAGCTTACAATAAAAAAACAAATAAACAAAACCCTCTATTACTAAGGCATCAGCCAGACTGTCCTTTTGGGGCAAATCCTCAGCTGGTATAAACTGACATAGCTCCACTGAAGTTGACACCAGCTGAGGATCTGCCACTTTATGTATAGTAAGCTCCAAATTGTTGCAATGAACTCATTCTCCGCACAACCCAAATGCACACAGAAATTAAATATGGTTTGTCAACCTTATACAAATAAATCAGGCTTTGTGCACTGTTTGAAAGATTAAAATAAACACATAATTACACCAGCTCTCTAAATCTGTCCACAGCTCAGAGGATAAATGCCTTACCTCATTATATTTAAATGTTCTATCTCAATCTGGGTTAAGAACAACCAGAGACAGTGGGCTACCAACATGCTGTACTGTGACAAGAAAAGAGATGCTACTATAGATCAGGATATCGGCCATGTTTGGTCTTCCATCTTCCTTTATTGTGTCCTCCATTCCTCACCTCACTTCCTTCCAAGCAGCATCATTTTATCCATTATGAATATGTGTCAAGTACAATAGAAATTATTTCTTTTCCTAACACACAGCATTTCTGTTTCTCAATTCAATGGTTTTTGTGCATTACAAACAGGGGCGGCTCTAGAAAGTAGGCTGCCCCAAGCAACGCGGTGCACTGCGCCGCCCTTCCCCGGTCCCGCGGCGGGTCCCCTCTTCCCGCGGCTCCGGTTGAGCTCCCGCCGGCATGCCTGCGGCAGGTCCACCGGAGCCCGGGACGAGCGGAGCTGCCGCAGGCATGACTGCGGCGGGTGCCGTGGTCCCGCGGCTCCGGTTGACCTGCCGCAGTCATGCCTGCGGGAGCTCAACCGGAGCCGCGGGAAGAGGGGACCCGCCGCAGTCATGCCTGCGGCAGGTCCGCTCGTCCCGGGCTCCGGTGGACCTGCCGCAGGCATGCCGGCGGGAGCTCAAGCGGAGCCAAATGCCGCCCCCCCGGGAAAGGGCCGCCCCACGCGCCTGCTTGGCGCGCTGGGGTCTAGAGCCGCCCCTGATTACAAACCAATTCCTACCTGTCTTGCTCCACCAATAGTCCCACTGATGTCAGCAAGTAAGGTAAGCCAAGATTTACTCTGTAAATCTAATTAACCTTTCAGGAACAAATCTTGTAAGAATTACTCAATCCTAATGTAAGCAAAATTTCCAGATCTTACATTATCATATTGAAGTCAGTGGGAGTTTTGCCCGAATAAAAACTGAGGCACGCAGGATCTAGTCCAGGGATTAGCAACCTTTGGCACACAGCCCGTCAGGGAAATCCGCTGGAGGGCCGGGACAGTTTGTTTACCTGCAGCGTCCACAGGTTCGGCTGATCGCAGCTCCCACTGGCTGCGGTTCGCTCTTCCAGGCCAATGGGGGCTGCAGAATGCAGTGGCCAGCACATCCCTTGGCCCGCGCCAGTTCCTGCAGCCCCCATTGGCCTGGAACGGTGAACTGCAGTCAGTGGGAGCTGCGATCAGCCGAACCTGCGGACGCGGCAGGTAAGCAAACCAGCCTGGCCCGCCAGCAGATTTCCCTGATGTGCCGCGGGCCAAAGGTGGCCGATCCCTGATCTAGTCCATAGTGTATAAAATGGGATATACGTGCTGTGATGGGCACTGGATAAAAAATAGTTGATGGCTTCACAATGGTTTCTAAATTATGAACACCGCTGGGCATGTAAAAAGATTTTGCAGATGATTATCAGTGCCAATTGTACCAGCAACTCCAATGGCAGCAGATATTATAATATTCTTTGTTTCTGAAATATTCTAAGATGCTTTGATAATAAACTTTCCATTTAAACCAAGAACGTGGTTTGGCAGGATTTTCCTGGCTAGTGCTTACCTCTTTCAACCTGTCCAGTTCATTCTGCAGCGCCTGTTTGGATATTTCCACCTCAATGATCTGCTGCCGAAGGATTTCATTCTCATCCTCTGCTTTAACACGTTTCTCCTCCACACTCTCCAGTTCATGGTGCAGTCTGACAGATACATCTTTGGCTACCTGGTTAGAATGGCATAAACATCACGTATGAAGTCTGACTACCTGAACATGAATATATATACACATTATAATCTTGGATAATCAAGGGATCTTCAATTTAAATTATTAGACCCAGTTTTGAATACTCAAACCAAAGTTCTTTACATTCATGTTTCCAGTGGAGAAAATGAAGATGGGAACTTTAGAGTTATCAAAGCATTTCCTTTGACACATCAAGCTCAGAAACCCTAGGGATAGCATAATAATAATAACAATAATTAATAATAATAATGCAGGAGTTATACTGTTAAAATTGACAGATCAGCATTTTGATCAAAACAGCACCGGTGTGGCAGCCTCATCTACCAGGTCTTGCTGCATCAACAGCAATCAGTACTAGGTAAAAGTGATAAGAAAACCAAAAAATAAAGAATATTACACAGGTTTGCTAGGTTCAACTTAACATGGGCAAGGATGAATATTTCCCCCAAACATATTTAGAAAAGTGAAGCTGATTTTGAACTGCAATACAATAGCAGCTGCAGGAAGCTTTTTATTTTGCATGTTCTAGTTCCAGGATAACTGTATGCTGTTTTTACAAAGCTTAATGTAAATGGAAACATTTCCACAAAATTATTTCAATATAAACTGTTTACTTTTATAGGAATGGTGTTTTTCAACACTGTCTGCAACCCAAACATTGTACCAAACTGCTAATGGATGATCACCATGAATTGGAACTGACTAAAAGGAAACATGATTTTAATTAGTCTATTTTCAATTTTCCAAGCTAAGTGAAATGCAAAAAAAGGAAATAAACAGCATAAATGTTGAAAATATATTAGATTTTTAAAATTTAGATACAGTATTCTAAGATTTTTGGTAATACAGAAAGAAAATCATTTTTACAAGAAATCTATGAAAATAACTCCTAAAGAACTATTCTGGCTGAGGTGGGTTTGAAGATCAGTTCTCACTCCCTAGAATGCCTCATGCAGTTGGCACAATACAAAGCCGCTGACTGCTAAACTCCTACCACTTGCCTTCTCATGGCAGAGAAGCTCTTAACTGGAAGTCGGAGTGTAAAAGGTGAGGGTGTTTGGCACTTTATAGCCAGATTGCTCTGGGCAGGTGGGGCTGGTTAGCTGTGGCAGGCAGTCCATCTAGGAGAAGGAACTTCAATTTCAAACCAAGAACGTCAGGCCCGGCCAGGTGCTTTGTAAAAGTTGTGCCAGTCACAAATGCTTTATGGTCTTCATTTTCAGGGAATATATCAGTACAATACTAGGGCATCAACTGGAAGAGGCATGCAACTGCTTCACCTGATGGCGGTAAAAAATGGGCAAAGGCTATTGTTTTCTGGCCACATGCAGCTGAGGAAGCATTGACTGAGATGGCTGGGTCACTCGAGATGATGAGATCTGGGATATGTTGGCCAGAGAGGACAAGAGCTAGTAATCATGGGACAAAGACCATGAGGGAGACCCAGAAAAAGGTAGTTTGAGACTCTGAAGAAGAACATGAAGGAGATTGATGTCAGCTTGGAAGATGCTCTTGACAATAACACTTGGAGATGAACAACAACAGCCGCCAACCCCAATTGACAGGATAAAGCAAAGGTGAAAAAGATATAAATATAACTTGATAGTGTTCCTTTCATTTGAATTTGTGTATAGTTTTCATTTAGTTAAGTCCCTTTTTCATGACATTAAGTTGCACATTTGCTCTCTGCCAAGAAATAAGGACACTGGGTCTGATATTTTGAGAAATACAAATAATTGTTTTAAGTTACTTTTCTATCTATTATTTTGACCAGAGACTAAGATTGTGTCCTTTCACTTTTTGCTATGAATATATTCCATACAAGTACCTTACCCACCTTTAAATCTTGCTCCAAACTTCTAATGAGCTCTCCATCCACTTGCCCTGTCTGCGCAACTTTCAAACTTTTCTGTTCTGCTTTCCTGAGACGATACTGCAGAATGCGGCAGTTCTTGTTTGCACGGTCCAGCTCTTTCCGGAGTTCCTGCAGCTGATAAACATCTTCCTCTAAATAACTGTCACGCATCTCCTCCATTTCAGCCCGAAGTTCATCCAATTCATCCTGTGAAAAGTCAAAACACCTCTCCATTATATCTCTAAATCTCATCCAGGAGAATAAAAAAGAAACATGCTTGTCAAGATACAATATCAAAAAGGTGATGTAGATTCCAACATGCAGCTCCAGATGTCACGGGAATATCAATATTATCCCTTACTAGAATAGTTATGTTGAATTACATTAATGAATGTCTGTTCTATTTGTTTTAATTGCCATGGTAATTAAGAATGGACCAGGGTTACCAGGATGTGTATCTGTCTCCTGAAACCGATAACACCATAATTCTTTCCTTTCCCTAATGAATTAAAATGAAATTTACATAATAATTAGCCATTATCTTAGCTGATTGTTTATTTCCTCAGAATTATAGCAAACCTACTTAAGCGCCTGAACTTCTCTGTGTGATGTCTTTATAAAAGAGAGTGCTTTGAAGAAATAAAATGTTCTTTCCCACTTTAATAACTTTAATAAATCTTTGCAACATGAACTTTTCAACTTACAGCCAAATAATCAACTGTTCCACATCAGAATGTGTTATGTCCAAGTCTTTTAGTGCATGCACATTGAATTCCCAGTCAGTTGAAAACCCCCTCCCTCACCTATGCAGGGTGTGTGCACAGACACACTTGCCAATCCCAGAATCACGTGGGCAGAAAAATATCTCTGTCGACATGAATGTAAACAGGTCATGCCTTCCCTCAAATCTTTTAATTGTCCCAATTCTAAATTGTACCAGGAGAAGAACATGCCCGCTAAAGTCAGATATTAAGGTTTACAGCAGGGTAAACCGCTTCTGGAAGAGGATAAGCTCTATCATTCCCATTCATTTAATCTGTGCGTGATTGACGCTTTTGAGTTAAAACTCTTATATAGGCCTACCAGCTCAGGGTATAGGCCATTAAATTACTACATGGTGGCTCAGGGGATCTCTACGGCTCTATTATTAACAAAGTTAAAAATGAGAATGGACTCGTGCCAAGGCAAAGAGCAAGGACAAGAGATGTTCTCCACCATAAAATCCTACAGAACGACTGATACAGCTGCAGTATATTATTAGCCAAATAAAAAAGGCATAGTTATGTATTTTAATGAGCAACAGAATCAGGCAGTATTAGCAATATTCACAGGAAAAAACTGTTACATAATATGCCTGCCATATTTTCAGAGTTGTCTTCTGCCTACTTTTAGCTAATAATTAAATTTCTTGCTTCTAAAACATGCACAAGCTAAGCAGATGACATCCTTCTTGTTCCCCTTTCTAAGTTTTCAGTTCCTACTCTTCCTACTCTTTATACACACACACACACACACACACACACACACACACACACTTATGTGACTTGTCTTCTTATGCCCCATCCTGCAAACACTGTTGCACAAGCTTAATTGTACACATGGGTGGTACTATTCACTTCAATGGAACTACTCACATGTGTAAAGCTGAGCATGTTCGTAAGTGTTCGCTAGATCGGGGTCTTTGACTGTAATCTCCCTACATGTATTTGTACAGCATCAATCACAATGGGTGTTCAACACCTTTTATTTTGCATGTTCTAGTTCCAGGATAACTGTATGCTGTTTTTAAAAAGCTTAACGTAAATGGAAACATTTCTACAATTTTTTTTCAATATAAACTGTTTATTTTTACAGTAATATAAACATCATAGTATTCATGTCTTTCTTAGAGGTGAAAGGAGTGTACATGTCCCCCTTTCAAATGCAGACTAGAATGGAAGTAGAAAGGTAGGTTCTGACCCAAACCTTCCAACAATGTTTCAATCCCCTCCCTCCTTTTATTTACCTAATACCCACAAGACACAAGGAGGAGCAGGGAACATACTCATCAACAGGATCCTGACCAGCCCTAGAGCTGGAAAAAAGAGGTGGGAGGTCCTTTGTCTTCACCTCCACCACTAAACCCAAGATGCCTACACAGGAGCTAGCCGCACACTGGCCTAGTTGGCAATGTCCCTTTAAACTCAAACATAACTGAAAGTTATCAAGTTACCCTAACATGTGGTAACTCTGATGTGGGACTTACAGACTTGTCATGAATCACTCTGGCTGCATCATTTTATGCCAGTCCCCTGCAGCATTGCAAGATTAATGTATTTCTAAATCACTTCTAATAGGTGTGTGTTTAATCTAGCCTTGACTGTATCCAATGATAGTGATTTCACAACTCTCCTTGTGAATGAGGAGGTTAGTTAAACAGAAATTAAAAGGTACAGTGACTAAAGTGAAATCCCTGCAAGCTGCATGGACACTTTTCAAAGACACCATAATAGAGGCCCAATTTAAATGTAGACCCCAAATTAAAAAACACAGTAAAAGAACTAAAAAAGAGCCACCGTGGCTTAACAACCATGTGAAAGAAGCAGTGAGAGATAAAAAGGCATCTTTTAAAAAGTGGAAGTCAAATCCTAGTGAGGTAAACAGAAAGGAGCATAAACACTGCCAAATTAAGTGTAAAAATGTAATAAGAAATGCCAAAAAGGAGTTTGAAGAACAGATAGCCAAAAACTCAAAAGGTAATAACAACATGTTTTTTAAGTACATCTGAAGCAGGAAGCCTGCTAAACAACCAGTGGGGCCCCTGGATGATCGAGATACAAAAGGAGCACTTAAAGACGATAAAATCATTGCAGAGAAACTAAATTAATTCTTTGCTTCAGTCTTCACAGCTGAGGATGTTGGGGAGATTCCCAAACCTGAGTCGGCTTTTGTAGGTGACAAATCTGAGGAATTGTCACAGAATGAAGTGTCACTAGAGGAGGTTTTGGAATTAATTGAAAATTCATAGATTCTAGGACTGGAAGGGACCTTGAGAGGTCATCGAGTCCAGTCCCCTGCCCTCACGGCAGGACCAAATACTGTCTAGACCATCCCTGATAGACATTTATCTAAACTACTCTTAAATATCTCCAGAGATGCAGATTCCACAACCTCCCTAGGCAATTTATTCCAGTGTTTAACCACCCTGACAGTTAGGAACTTTTTCCTAATGTCCAACCTAAACCTCCCTTGCTGCAGTTTAAGCCCATTGCTTCTTGTTCTATCCTTAGAGGCTAAGGTGAACAAGTTTTCTCCCTCCTCCTTATGACACCCTTTTAGATACCTGAAAACTGCTATCATGTCCCCTCTCAGTCTTCTCTTTTCCAAACTAAACAAACCCAATTCTTTCAGCCTTCCTTCGTAGGTCATGTTCTCAAGACCTTTAATCATTCTTGTTGCTCTTTTCTGGACCCTCTCCAATTTCTCCACATCTTTTTTGAAATGCGGTGCCCAGAACTGGACACAATACTCCAGTTGAGGCCTAACCAGCGCAGAGTAGAGCGGAAGAATGACTTCTCATATCTTGCTCACAACACACCTGTTAATGCATCCCAGAATCATGTTTGCTTTTTTTGCAACAGCATCACACTGTTGACTCATTTAGCTTGTGGTCCACTATAACCCCTAGATCCCTTTCTGCCGTACTCCTTCCTAGACAGTCTCTTCCCATTCTGTATGTGTGAAACTGATTGTTCCTTCCTAAGTGGAGCACTTTGCATTTGTCTTTGTTAAACTTCATTCTGTTTACCTCAGACCATTTCTCCAATTTGTCCAGATCATTTTGAATTATGACCCTATCCTCCAAAGCAGTTGCAATCCCTCCCAGTTTGGTATCATCTGCAAACTTAATAAGCGTACTTTCTATGCCAATATCTAAGTCATTGATGAAGATATTGAACAGAGCCAGTCCCAAAACAGACCCCCTGCGGAACCCCACTTGTTATACCTTTCCAGCAGGATTGGGAACCATTAATAACTACTCTCTGAGTACAGTTATCCAGCCAGTTATGCACCCACCTTATAGTAGCCCCATCTAAGACATATTTGCCTAGTTTATTGATAAGAATATCATGTGAGACCGTATCAAATGCCTTACTAAAGTCTAGGTATACCACATCCACCGCTTCTCCCTTATCCACAAGACTCGTTATCCTATCAAAGAAAGCTATCAGATTGGTTTGACATGATTTGTTCTTTACAAATCCATGCTGGTTATTCCCTATCACCTTACCACCTTCCAAGTGTTTGCAGATGATTTCCTTAATTACTTGCTCCATTATCTTCCCTGGCACAGAAGTTAAACTAACTGGTCTGTAGTTTCCTGGGTTGTTTTATTTCTCTTTTTATAGATGGGCACTATATTTGCCCTTTTCCAGTCTTCTGGAATCTCTCCTGGTTTTCCAAAGATAATAGCTAGAGGCTCAGGCCTTGTCTACACTACAAGACTATTTCGAATCAACTTAGTTCGAATTTGTGGATTCGACCTTATGAAGTCAAATTTGTGTATCCATACTAAATACACTAATTCGAATTTCTGAGTCCACATTCACGGGGCCAGCGTCGACTTTAGAAGCGGTGCACTGTGGGAAGCTATCCCACAGTTCCCGCAGTCCCCGCTGCCCATTGGAATGCTGGGTAGAGCTCCCAATGCCTGCTGGGGGAAAAAATGTGCCGAGGGTGGTTTTGGGTAACTGTCATTATTGAACTGTCACTCCCGCCCTCTCTCCCTGAAAGCGCCAGCGGGAAATCTGTTCGCGCCCTTCTCTTGTCAGTTACAGCGCGTACGCCACAGCACTGCGAGCATGGAGCCCGCTGCGATCATCGCTGCACTTATGGCCGTTGTCAACTCCTCGCACCTTATCGTCCACCTCTTCCACAGTCAGCTGCTGAGAAATCGGGCTAGGAGGCTCCGGCAGCGCGGTGAGGACAGGAATTCACAGAGTGGCGCAGACCTCTCACAAAGCAGGTTACGCCGCGCTGTGGAGATCATGGTGGCAATGGGTCAAGTTCATGGTGTGGAACGGCGATTCTGGGCCCGGGAAACCAGCACGGACTGGTGGGACCGCATAGTGCTGCAGGTCTGGGATGAATCACAGTGGCTGCGAAACTTCAGGATGCATAAGGGCACTTTCCTTGAACTCTGTGACTTGCTGGCCCCTGCCCTGAAGCGCCAGGACACACGCTTGCGAGCAGCCCTGACTGTGCAGAAGCGAGTGGCCATAGCCCTCTGGAAACTTGCAACGCCAGACAGCTACCGGTCAGTAGCGAACCACTTTGGCGTGGGCAAATCTACCGTGGGGGTTGCTGTGATGCAAGTAGCCCACGCAATCGTTGATCAACTGCTCTCAAAGGTAGTGACTCTCGGAAACGTCCAGGACATCATAGATGGCTTCGCCGCGATGGGATTCCCAAACTGCGGTGGGGCTATAGATGGCACTCACATCCCTATCCTGGGACCGGCCCACCAGGCCAGCCAGTATATTAACCGAAAGGGCTACTTTTCAATGGTGCTGCAAGCACTGGTGGACCATAGGGGACGTTTTACCAACATCTTCGTCGGGTGGGCGGGCAAGGTTCATGACGCGCGTGTGTTCAGGAACTCTGGTCTGTTTAGACGCCTCCAGGCAGGAACTTTCTTCCCGGACCACAAAATAACGGTTGGGGATGTGCAGATGCCTACAGTGATCCTCGGGGACCCAGCCTACCCGCTAATGCCCTGGCTCATGAAGCCCTATACAGGCGCCTTGGACAGTGAGAAGGAACTCTTCAACTACCGGCTGAGCAAATGCAGAATGGTGGTGGAGTGTGCTTTCGGACGTCTTAAGGGGAGGTGGCGGAGCTTACTGACTCGCTCGGACATCAGCGAAAAGAATATCCCCGTAGTTATTGCTGCTTGCTGTGTGCTCCACAATGTCTGTGAGAGCAAGGGCGAGACCTTTTTGGCCGGATGGGAGGTTGAGGCAAAACGCCTGGCTGCAGTTTACGCTCAGCCAGACACCGGTGCCGAAAAACTATCCCAGCGGGAAGTGCTGTGTATCCGGGAGGCTTTGAAAGCAAGTTTCCTCGGAGAGCAGGGTAACCGATGACTCTACACTTGATTTTAAGAGAAGCTGATCCTGGGCCTGTGTCTCTATGTGTTGAGTGAGATCTGCGGTTACATACCCCGTTCTCCAAGTTTCCCCCACTTCCAAAACACGTTTTTAAACAAATTAAATGGAACACTTATTTTTAATAAATCTTTCCTTTACTTTGCATTTCTGTTCAGGGTTTGAAACATGGACGCATACTGTGCTGGGTACGGTGTGCACTGATGTACAGACCGCTTGTACAATACAGGACGGACAGCCTCCTGCTCCTACATAGGTCTCTGGGGTGGGGGACGGTTTCAAGTGGTTGTGCATGTAGGGGTGGGTTTGCAGGAAGGGGCGAGTGGTGCCGTCTTTGCATAGGGATTTGGATGCAGGCTCTGGGCTGTGGGTTTGGGCGTAGGAAGGGGTGAGGGGTGTGGGGGAAGGGTGAGTATCTGTCCGTGGATGAGGGCTCTTGTTGGGGCTCAGGGCAGCGGAGAGGATCGCGCCTACGGTGGAAGTGCATGGTAAGGGCAGCATGCCTTAACATTAGGGGGTGGCAGGCGCTAGGACCGTGGACAAGCGTACACATCACAGAATGACCCGGGGCAACATACACCACACAGAGGGACCCTGGTGACTACTGAATGCAGTCTGTGTGTGACCTGCAGTTGATCCTGCCCCCGATAGTCTGTACCCTGCTAATGTAGGCTATCCCGTGCAATTATAAATCCCCTGCCCCCCCCCCCCTACATACACAGTCTTCTGACACGAAAGACGTGACGGAAAGAGTGAACAACAGCAAACAGCTTTTATTAATCTACTACATAGTGGGGTGATGAAACTTGGATTTGGGACTGGGTGATCCTGTAAGGGAAGCGCTTCTAAACAGTTATAGCGTCAGAGGTGTGTGGAACATTAGCACTCAGCTGTGGTGCAGTGACAGTTCTCACGGCCCCTACCGCCCCTCCGTCTTGTAATTTTCGGTGAGGGGGAGACAGGACTTCTTGGCGTTGGAGGGTGGTTGCAGATACAGTGCAGGGGGCTCTCTCCTCCTGCCTGCGGTCCTGCAGCACATCAACAAGGCGCCGGAGCGTGTCCGTTTGCTCCCTCATTAGCCCAAGCAGCGTTTGAGTCGCCTGATGGTCTTCCTGCCACCACCTATCCTCCCGTTCGATGTGTGTGCGATGCTGTTGACATAGGCTCTCCCTCCACTGTCTCTGCTCTGCCGTCTCGGCTCTGGAGCAGGACATCAGTTCCGCGAACATCTCTTCCCGAGTCTTTTTCTTTCGCCACCAAATCTGAGCCAGCCTCTGCGAGGGGGATGCCGGGGCAGTCCGGGAAAGAGCAGAAGCTGTGTGATGGGAAACAGTAAATGATTTCCTTGAACAGATACATGTTTGTGAACAGTGAACACAGTCTAGTCAGTTTCTCTGAACAAGACCATACAGGGCACCAAGTCTCACGAGATCTCAGGAAAAGTTCAAGATTTCGGAATACGCTCTCATTGGCGGCGCCATTGCACAGGAGAGCGGACAAGCGGGGAGATACAGCATAATCCGTCTTGCAGACAGTCCTGGTAAGCCTTAAAGTAGATCATGCTTATCAGTTAGTGGATAGCTGTGCTCTCCTGCTAAAGGCAATCTGGAAAGCAGAAAGGCTGAGCCTTTTCCAGCCCCTCCCGCCAGTGCACGGGAAAGATCAATGTCTGCTTGTTCTCTGTGGCCTCCAGCACGTGGCTGTTAAGCGAGGGTCGTTGTTATGCAACCTAATTGTAAACCGTTAACAATAGTAACAATACACTAATTGCCCGACTTAGATGCAGCCTGTCCAGACCGACATCACTCTGAGGCGGGTCACTCGCAGTCAGAGAGAGCGGATGCTACTGGAAGCCCTGCACAGACCAGGACCATATGCAGCAATGCTGGTGGAGGCGATGATTCCTCTCTACATTAGGATCTCCTGGCGCGGAAGAGTGTGCTTCCATGGAGCACCGAATAAGGCACCTCTCCCCAGGAACCTCCTGCGGAGGCTTTTCGAGCTGCTCTCTGAGAGCTTTGTTGAACTGTCCCAAGAGGATTATTGTTCAATCCCTATATGTGTGGACCTACTATTTATATAGTTTGACATGTAAAATTTTGTATATAGTATTTCTATTTTTTCTATACCCGTTTTTAAAAAAATAAAAGTTTCCATGTTTATAGCACTTACCGCCTGATCCTTCCCCTGATTCTGAGTCCGGGTTAACGGGCGGGGAGGGTTGGTAGGGGATCTCTGTGAGGGTGATAAAGAGATCCTGGCTGTCAGGGCAAGCGGTATTGTGTTCGCTGTCGCCTGCGCCGTCCTCCACAAACCCTTCCTCATCTTCCCCATCGGCGAACATCGCCGAGGAACTGTCCAGGTACACTATGCCATCCTCAGAGTCCACGGTCACTGGTGGGGCAGTGGTGGCAGACCCACCGAGAATGGCATGCAGTGCCTCGTAGAAGCGGCATGTCTGGGGCTGTGCTCCGGAGCGTCCGTTTGCCGCTCTGACTTTTTGGTAACCTTGTCTCAGGTCCTTGACTTTCACGCGGCACTGCATCGCATCCCGGCTGTATCCTTTCTCTATCATTGCTTTAGAGACCTTCTCGAAGGTCTTTGCATTCCGCTTGTTGGAGCGCAGCTCCGAGAGCACAGACTCCTCGCCCCACACAGCGATCAGATCCAGGACTTCCCAGTCTGTCCATGCTGGGGACCTCTTTCTATTCTTGGATTGGCCGGACTCCTCTGCTGGAGAGCTCTGCATCGTTGCAGGTGCTGCGGAGCTCGCCCCGATGTCCAGCCAGGACGTCAGATTCAAAGTGCCCAGACAGGAAAAGGAATTCAAATTTTCCCGGGTCATTTCCTGTGTGGCTGGTCAGAGAATCCAAGCTCGGACTGCTGTCCAGAGCGTCAACAGAGTGGTGCACTGTGGGATAGCTCCCGGAGCTACTAAGTTCGATTAGCGTCCACACCTAGCCTAATTTGAGCTAGCCATGTCGAATTTAGCGCTACTCCACCTGTCGAGGTGGAGTACCAAATTCGAACTAAAGAGCCCTCTAGTTCGAATTAAATGGCTTCCTGGTGTGGACGGTTGAGCGGTTAGTTCGAATTAACGCTGCTAAATTCGAATTAAAGTCCTAGTGTAGACCAGGCCTCAGATACCTCCTCTATTAGCGCCTTGATTATTCTAGGATGCATTTCATCAGGCCCTGGTGACTTGCAGGCATTTAACTTTTCTAAGTGATTTTTAACTTGTTCTTTTTTTATTTTATCTTCTAAACCTACCCCCTTCCCCTTAGCATTCACTATGTTAGGCATTCCTTCAGACTTCTCGGTGAAGACCGAAACAAAGAAGTCATTAAGCATCTCTGACATTTCTAAGTTTCCTGTTACTGTTTCTCCCTCCTCACTGAGCAGTGGGCCTACCCTGTCCTTGGACTTCCTCTTGATTCTAATGTATTGATAAAAAGTCTTCTTGTTTCCCTTTATTCCTGTAGCTAGTTTGTGCCTTTGCCTTTCTAATCTTGCTCCTGCATTCCTGTGTTGTTTGTCTATATTCATCATTTGTAATCTGTCCTAAGCCTGGTCTACACTAGGTGTTTAAACCGGTTTTAGGAGCGTAAAACCGATTTAACGCCACACCCGTCCACACTAGGAGGCACCTTATATCGATTTTAAAGGCTCTTTAAATCGGTTTCTGTACTCCTCCTCGACGAGAGGAGTAGCGCTAATATCGGGATTAACATATCGGAATAGGGTTAGTGTGGCCGCAAATCGACGGATTGGCCTCCGGGCGGTATCCCACAGTTCACCACTGTGACCGCTCTGGACAGCATTCTGAACTCTGATGCACTGGCCAGGTAGACAGGAAAAGCCCCGCGAACTTTTGAAATTCATTTCCTGCTTCCCCAGCGTGGAGAGCTCATCAGCACAGGTGACCACGCACAGCTCATCTGCACAGGTAACAATGCAGTCTCCTGAGAATCGAAAAAGAGCCCCAGCATGGACTGCACGGGAGGTACTGGATCTGATCGCTATCTGGGGAGAGGATTCAGTGCTAACAGAACTGCGTTCCAAAAGACGAAATGAAAAAGTATTTGAAAGAATTTCTAAGGCTATGACGGATAAAGGCCACAGCAGGGACTCAGTGCAGTGCAGAGTGAAAGTTAAGGAGCTCAGACAAGCCTACCAGAAAACCAAAGAAGCAAACGGAAGGTCCGGGGCAGGTCGAAAAACATGCCGCTTCTATGCTGAGCTGCATGCAATTTTAGGGGGCTGTGCCACAAGTACCCCACCCCTGACCGTGGATTCCGAGGTGGGGGTTGTAATCTCTGCCATGTCTGAGGATTATGCAGACGGGGAAGATGAAGATGAAGAAGAGGAGGACGACCTAGCAGAGAGCACACAGCACTCCGTGAGCCCCAGCAGCCAGGAGCTTTTTCTCACCCTGACGGAATTACCCTCCTCCCAGCTCTCCCAAGCAACTATCCCAGACAATGACGCCATGGAAGGGACCTCTGGTAAGTGTACCTTTGCAAATAGCAAACATTGTTTTTTAAGCAAGCGTTTTTTAATGATTGATTTGCCCTGAGGACTTGGGATGCATTCGCAGACAGTATAGTTACTTAGAAAAGTTTGTTAACATGTCCGGGGATTGAGAGGAAATCCTCCAGGGACATCTCGATGAAGCGCTCCTGTAGGTACTCCAGAAGCCTTTGCAGAAGGTTTCTGGGCAAGGCAGCCTTGTTCCGCCCACCATGGTAGGACACTTTACCACGCCATGCATGTAGCAAGTAATCAGGTATCATTGCATGGCAAAGCATAGCAGCGTATGGTCCCGGTGATTGCTGGCATTCAAGAAGCATCCGTTCTTTATCTCGCTGTGTTATCCTCAGCAAAGTGATATCGTTCAGGATAACCTGGTTAAAAATCAGGAATTTAAGTAAGGGGGATGGTCATTTTCCTACTGGGTTCGTGGACTGCAGCAGCCTAAAAAAAATCCTTTCCTGCACGTAGCCAAGCGGGGGGAGGGGAGGAGTGAAATGCCGATGATCTTTTTTGTGTTTGGTCAGCGGGGATCTTCCCCAAGCTACCAGCCACGCAGTGGGTGGGGGGGTGGGAAGGGTGTTGATTAGCAGGGAGCTAGCGTGGTATTAACCATGCGTTGGGGGGAGGGGTAAATCACTACAGAAGCCGAAAGACAGTGGCTTACCATGGCCGCATGCAAGCTGAATTCTGATGCCTGGACCTGTGTCTGTGAGATCTGTAACTCCAGAGCTGCAGGCACTCAGTATTAAGATGAAAAATGCGACCTTGTAGGGAAATCACATGTGCTATGTAAGGTGAATAGTGCTGTTCACTGTGAAAGAGTATAACCATTGTTCTGTAAAATGTATCTTTTTAAATATTTCTCTCCCTCATGCAGCTGCAAATTTTTCAAGCGTCCCTCCTCCATCCCAAAGGCTAGCACAGATAAGGCGGAGGAAAAAGAAGACGCGAGATGAAATGTTCTCGGATATTATGGAAGTTACACGCAATGAAAGAGCTCATCTGAATGAGTGGAAGGACGTGGTATCAAATTACAGGAAAGATGCCAGTGAACGTGAGGACAGGAGGGACACCCGAGATGAGAGGTGGTGGCAGGAAGACCGGCAGGAAAATCAGCGGTGGCGGCAGGAAGATCAGCGGTGGCAGGATGCAACTCTGGGGCTGCTGCATGATCAAACTGACATGCTCCGGCGTCTGGTGGAGCTTCAGGAACGGCAGCAGGATCACAGAGTGCCGCTGCAGCCCCTGTATAACCACCCTCAACCCTCACCATGTTCCACATCCTCCTCACCCAGACGTGTAAGAACGCGTGGGGGGAGGCTCCGTGCACCCGCCCACTCCACCCCCGTGGACAGCCCAACCAGAAGGCTGTCGTTACTGTGAAATTTTTTTAATGGCCTTATCCATCCCTCCTATCCTCCTCCCAAACCACACCCTTACTTCTCTCCCTCTTTTTATAATGAATTAATAAAGAATTCATGATTTTTAAATGAGAGTGACTTTATTTGCATAAGTAAGCTGTACTCGAAGGGGGAGGGTGAGTTGCTTACAGGGAATGAGTCAATCAAGGGGGTTGGGTGTTCATCAACAAACACAGCAGTCACACTGTACCCTGGCCATTGATGAAGCTCGTTTTCAAAGCTTCTCTGATGCGCACCGCTTCCTGGTGTGCTCTTCTAATCTCCCTGGTGTCTGGCTGCGCGTAATCAGCGGCCAGGTGATTTGCCTCAGCCTCCCACCCCGCCATAAAGGTCTCCCCCTTACTCTCACAGAGATTGTGGAGAATACAGCAAGCAGCAATAACATAGGGGACATTGGTTTGGCTGAGGTCTGAGCGAGTCAGTAATGTGCGCCAGCGCGCCTTTAAACGGCCAAATGCACATTCCACCACCATTCTGCACTTGCTCAGCCTGTAATTGAACAGATCCTGACCACTGTCCAGGCTGCCTGTGTATGGCTTCATGAGCCATGGCATCAAGGGGTAGGCTGGGTCCCCCAGGATAACGACAGGCATTTCAACATCCCCAACTGTTATTTTCTGGTCTGGGAAGTAATTCCCTTGCTGCAGCCATTTAAACAGAGTAGTGCTTCTGAATACGCGAGCGTCATGAACCCTCCCTGGCCATCCTACGTGGATGTTTGTGAAACGTCCCTTGTGATCCACCAGTGCTTGCAGCACCATTGAAAAGTACCCCTTCCGGTTTACGTACTGGGTGCCCTGGCACTCCGGTGACAAGATAGGGATATGGGTTCCATCTATCGCCCCCCCACAGTTAGGGAATCCCAGTGCAGCAAAGCCATCCACTATGGCCTGCACGTTTCCCAGAGTCACAACCTTTCGTAGCAGCAGCTTAGTGATTGCTTTGGCTACTTGCATCACAGCAGCCCCCACAGTAGATTTTCCAACTCCAAATTGATTTCCGACTGACCGGTAGCTGTCTGGCGTTGCAAGCTTCCACAGGGCTATCGCCACTCACTTCTCTACTGTGAGGGCTGCTCTCATCTTGGTATTATGGCGTTTCAGGGCAGGGGCAAGCAAGTCACAAAGTTCCATGAAAGTGCCCTTACACATGCGAAAGTTTCGCAGCCACTGGGAATCGTCCCACACCTGCAACACAATGCGGTCCCACCAGTCAGTGCTTGTTTCCCGGGCCCAAAATCGGCGTTCAATGGATAGAATCTGCCCCATTACCATCAGGATCTCCAAAGCGCAGGGGCCCGCGGTTTGAGAGAATTCTGTGTCTACATCCTCATCACTGTCATCGCCGCGCTGCCGTATCCGCCTCCTCCTCGCCTCGGTTTGAAGGTCCTGGTTCACCATATACTGCACGAGAGTGCGCGAGGTGTTTAAAACATCCACGATTGCGGTATTGAGCTGAGCAGGGTCCATGCTTGCTGTGCTATGGCGTCTGCACAGTTCACCAAGCAAAAAAGGCGCGAAACGGTTGTCTGCTGCTTTCAGGGAGGGAGGGGTGAGGCTGTACCCAGAACCACCCGCGACAATGATTTTTGCCCCATCAGGCACTGGGATCTCAACCCGGAAATTCCAACGGGCGGGGGAGGCTGCGGGAACTATGGGATAGCTACGGGATAGCTACCCACAGTGCAACGCTCCAGAAATCGACGCTAGCCTCAGACCGTGGACGCACACCACCAATTTAATGTGTTTAGTGTGGCCGCGCGCAATCGATTTTATACAATCTGTTTTGCTAAACCGGTTTATGTAAATTCGGAATAATCCCGTAGTGTAGACGTACCCCTAGTTTCCATTTTTATATGACTCCTTTTTATTTTTTAGATCATGCAAGATCTCATGGTTAAGCCAAGCTGGTCTTTTGCCACATTTTCTATCTTTCCTACCTAGTGGAATAGCTTGCTCTTAATAGTGTCCCTTTGAAAAACTGCCAACTCTCCTCAGTTGTTTTTCCCCTCAGTTTTGATTCCCATGGGACCTTACCTATCAGCTCTCTGAGCTTACCAAAATCCGCCTTCCTGAAATCCATTGTCTCTATTTTTTGTACTCCCTTCTACCCTCCCTTAGAATTGTGAACTCTATGATTTCATGATCACTTTCACCCAAACTACCTTCTACTTTCAAATTCTCAATTAATTCCTCCCTATTTGTTAAAATCAAGTCTAGAACAGCTTCCCCCCAGTAGCTTTTTCAACCTTCTGAAATAAAAAGTTGTCTGCAATGCAGTCCAAGAACTTATTGGATGGTCTGTGCCCAGCTGTTATTTTCCCAACATATATCTGAATAGTTGAAGTCCCGCATCACCACCAAATCTTGAGCTTTGGATGATTTTATTAATTGTTTCAAAACAGCCTCATCCACCTCTTCCACCTGGTTAGGTGGCCTGAAGTAGACTCCCAGCATGACATCACCCTTGTTTTTTACCCCTTTTAGCCTAACCCAGAGACTCTCAACACTTCCATTTCCTATGTCCATCTCCACCTCAGTCCAAGTGTGTACATTTTTAATATATAAGGCAACACCTCCTCCCTTTTTCCCCATCTATCCTTTCTGAGCAAGCTATACCCATCCATACCAACATTCCAATCATATGTATTATCCCACCAAGTTTTGGTGATGCCAACGTCATACTTGTATTTATTTATTAGCACTTTCAGTTCTTCCTGCTTATTACCCATACTTCTCTTAACAGTAACAAGTCACCGGGCCCAGATGGCATTCACCCAAGAGTTCTGAAAGAACTCAAATGTGAAATTGCAGAACTATTAACTATGGTTTGTAACCTGTCTTTTAAATCAGCTTCTGTACCCAGTGACTGGAAGATAACTAATGTAAAGCCAATATTTAAAAAGGGCTCTAGAGGTAATCCCGGCAATTGCAGACCGGTAAGTCTAATGTCAGTACTGGGCAAATTAGTTGAAACAATAGTAAATAATAAAATTGCCAGACACATAGAAGAACATAAATTGTTGGGCAAAAGTCAACATGGTTTCTGTAAAGGGAAATCACGTCTTATCAATCTATTAGAGTTCTTTGAAGGGGTCAACAAACATGTGGACAAGGGGGTTCCAGCGGACACAGTTTACTTAGATTTCCAGAAAGCCTTTGACAAGTCCCTCACCAAAGGCTCTTACGTAAATTAAATTGTCATGGGATAAGAGGAAAGATCCTTTCATGGATTGAGAACTGGTTAAAAGACAGGGAACAAAGGGTAGGAATAAATGATAAATTTTCAGAACGGAGAGGGATAACTAGTGGTGTTCCCCAAGGGTCAGTCCTATTCAACTTATTCATAAATGATCTGGAGAAAGGGGTAAACAGTGAGGTGGCAAAGTTTGCAGATGATACTAAACTACTCAAGATAGTTAAGACCAAAGCAGACTGTGAAGAACTTCAAAAAGATCTCACAAAGCTAAGTGATTGGGCAAGAAAATGGCAAATGAAATTTAATGAGGATAAATGTAAAGTAATGCACGTTGGAAAAAATAACCCCAACTATACATACGATATGATGGGGGCTAATTTAGCTACAACTAATCAGGAAAGAGATCTTGGAGTCATTGTGGATAGTTCTCTGAAGACGTCCACTCAGTGTGCAGTGGCAGTCAAACAAGCAAACAGGATGTTAGGAATCATTAAAAAAGGGATAGAGAATAAGACGGAGAATATCTTATTGCCCTTATATAAATCCATGGTACACCCACATCTTGAATACTGCACACAGATGTGGTCTCCTCATCTCAAAAAATCTCTCCATATAAGGAAAGATTAAAGAGGCTAGGACTTTTCAGCTTGGAAAAGAGGAGACTAAGGGGGGATATGATAGAGATATATAAAATCATGAGTGGTGTGGAGAAAGCGAATAAGGAAAAATTATTTACTTGTTCCCATAATATAAGAACGAGGGGCCACCAAATGAAATTAATGGGCAGCAGGTTTAAAAGAAATAAAAGTTCATAGAAGGAGTTCATAGAATATCAGGGTTGGAAGGGACCTTAGGAGATCAGCTAGTCCAACCCCCTGCTCAAAGCAGGACAAATCTCCAGGTTTTTTTATACTCCAGATCCCTCAGTGGCTGCTTCAAGGATTGAGCTCACAACCCTGGGTTTAGCAGGCCAATGCGCAAACCACTGAGCTATCCCTCCTCCCAAGTTCTTCTTCACGCAGCACACAGTCAACCTGTGGAACTCCCTGCCTGAGGAGGTTGTGAAGGCTAGGACTATAACAGGGTTTAAAAGAGAACTAGATAAATTCATGGAGGTTAAGTCCATGAATGGCTATTAGCCAGGATGGGTAAGGAATGGTGTCCCTAGCCTCTGTTTGTCAGAGGGTGGAGATGGATGGCAGGAGAGAGATCACTTGATCATTACCTGTTAGGTTCACTCCCTCTGGGGCACCTGGCATTGGCCACTGTCGGTAGACAGATACTGGGCTGGATGGACCTTTGGTCTGACCCAGTATGGCCATTCTTATGTTCTTATGTTATGTTGGCCGTTGGCCCAACTGTATATGTAGTTTTATTTCTCCCAATATTTAACCTAAATTTATCTTGTTCCACCTTAAGCTCGTTATCTCTCATCTTAACTTTGCTAACAAATGAGTATTAGATGCTTGTTCTCTTTACAACATCCTGGCCAAAAGAAGATGCATCCAACTTTCATTAACTTTATTAACAACAAGGGCTTATTTCACTGCAAAGTTAACTTGAGTTATAAATTGAGTGTTGCCACTAACTCAACTCTCTTTCTCACACAAAAACCCTTACCATGAGATTTTTCAACTTGAACTAGCTAGCCCACCAAGGGATATAGGCTAAAGCTTGAGTGCGCACAAGTCATTAGCTGCTAGCACAACGATGTTGCAGAGTGGATGCAGGCTTGACTACCTCCAGTCCTCCAATGCCTTCCCACAATCCTCCCTGGGTGCTCAGAAAGGACAGACAAGTTCTCACACAATACATTGTAAAAGAACTCATAGCGTGGCTCAACATACTGCAGCATTAAGAATCACAGGATATGCCCTCAGAAGTCTTAGGGAAAAACACAAGTGGGTGCAGCGCCAGTGTGGACACAGCAATTCAAGTGTTATTTCAGTGTGGTTACTCTCATTGAAGATAGGCTAACTCAGGAGGAGTAACTCGAGTGTAAAAAATGTGAGTTAACTCTGCAGTGAAGACATACCATTAAGTTGCAAGTCAATTAATTTAACCACAAAAAACATACTATAACAATGAACTAAACCCTACACACACCAAATTGAACAGAATTATTTCAAAATACTATATACCATATAATCCAGGCCCTGTGTACACCATGGTAAACTGAATCTAAGTACTGTAGCAAGTTTCCTGGTTTCTATAGCATTCTGGTGTAGAAGACTGAACATAAATGAAACTGGCAAGAATATTTGTTTAAAAAGAAGCTTTTTTCATGAATGAAATATGAAATAAAAATGTAATAAAGTAGCCCTGCCTTGTTTATTTTAATAAATTTTGTTTTGGTTTTTAGGTTTTTTTTGTTGTCCCCACATTTTCACTATGCTGCACATTTCTGTATAAATAATGCATAGCAGCACTTTAAATTTTTTAAGGGGGAGGGAAGCTGGAGTTTTCGGCAGCAGCTTAGGGGACAGTTGTGTCTTTGGAACATGAGGATGACAGCTTGGTAATGTGTTATTTGCTAATGTACTTAAGTGTTGACTTTGAAATTGGCATCTTTAGATTTCAGAGTTAACAATACATTAACATGAATGGGACATTCATACATGTCAGATCTATTGTTTAAGGCTCTCCGCTGACTCAGAAAGACTATGCTGGTTAGGTGCAGAGTCAGTTCACATTTTTTAAATTATCTTCACAACCACAAGGGTTAGAAACATTATTTGATTTGAAATGAAAGATTCCGAAGCACAATATCACAGCAGTGGATGGCATCCGTCACTGCAGAATTCATGGGGCAATGTTTATAACTCCTTGCCCTTACTCCACATGCCAAAAGCAAAGATCCATCCTTCAGCATGAACCCCAAGTAGTGCCTACAGATAACAGTTCTAGCACCTGTTACACTTCCTTCTCATCCAATCCAGTACTTGCATCTGGGTAATCTGGCCGCTTCCGAGAAGCAAATAGTCCAATAAAGGGGTTGAAGTAATTATGGCTATAAGGATTATGCACATATCAAAAACTACTAATTGCAATCCAAATTGGAAAGTTAATCTCTTGTCATCCCACTAACAATCCCAACTGTTGAAACCACTATCCCAGTCAAACCAAAGTCCCCAATACCCCTACAGCATAACATGTGTCAACCCCAAATCAAACTATGCCTGCTCACAAACATGAACAGATGAACTTGACCTTAATGAGCAGTGAAGCTAAGAAAAATTGAGCCCACTTTGCTGCTTCTTAAAACCCTCCAAATGGTCCACTCTTGACTTCTTCCCTGTCTCAAATTCTCACCCAACTGGGTCTCTAGACTCAGACCTAGAACCTCCTGCCAATGGTCACCCAGGTCTCATCCTGGGGCCACTATTAGTTGGACAGTTGACTCCAGTCCTCTCCTTCAATCATTTCATCCTAATGAGTCCCAGCAAAATTGCGCAAGCTGGTGTGAATTATATTTCTGTAGATATTAATCTCTGCCCTTTGTTTTTACTGTAGACTACACATGTTAAATTCACGTAACCTTTCTGCTCTTAGCTCTTAGTTTGCAAGCCTGTCATAATTTGTTATACTTGCCTGCCTCTGGACTCTTTTATATATTCATAAGATTTCATTGCTTTCAAATATAACTTTGGGGATGCACTAGAACCCACACTCTTAATCGTTTCAATGCCAACGGGGCTGTTCTTCAGCACGTGGGTGAGTTTCAGAGTTGTCCAACCAGGGATTTGAGTGCAGATTTCAATTTTTTTTTTGGCGATAGAGTCATAGAGTCTGACTTTAAGGTCAGAAGGGACCAATATGATCATCTAGTCTGACCTACTGCACAATGCAGGCTGAAGAATCTCACCCACCCACTCATGCAACAAACCCCTAACTTATATCTGAGCCACTGAAGTCCTCAAATCATAGTTTAAAGACTTCAAGGTGCAGAGAATCCTCCAGCAAATGACCCGTGCCCCACGCTGTAGAGGAAGGCCAAATAACCCCAGGGCCTCTGTCAATCTGCCCTGGAGGAAAATTCCTTCCTGACCCAAACATTTCTGACCACATAAGAGAATAAGAAAAGTAGTCTTCACCCCCACGGTGTTCTTCATATAGTATTCAGCACTAAATAAACAAATAGATAAAATAAAAAATAGCCTTTGCCAATATGTACCCCAAGGAACTTGTCGGTTTCATATTATGTTGTGGGAAAATAACTATATTCTGCACATATTGTTATCCCTGACACTGCTACTTGGGCAGCCTTAGAAATGTTCCACTCATGTTTTCTGGAGCTTGTATCAATGCACAACTCTCCAGCCAAGCAAAAAGGAATAGACTGAACATCTTCATGTGACAAAATCAGGAAAATCTGTTTTAAATACTAAAAAGTGGAACTGCTGGTGCAAAGTCAAAGTTCTATTACTCTGAAATATCAAGTCAGATCCAAACATCAGATGTGGTTTCAGAATGTGATTTTGCACAATGGCACTTGGAGATTCTATGTGAGAGACAGGGAACCTCAACACAATTTATGGAGAAAGGGGTTACCCTTTTGTTGTCCAAAATAAAGGTCCGACCTTGCTCCTAATGAAGGAAACAAACTCAGTGGCAAAAAGGCAGGTATGCCTATGAAGAAGAAATGCATCTTTGTCCATTTTAAATGAAGAAAATGTTCAATAACAGTTTATTCTTCTCTAAAGGTGCTCAGCACTAAAGGTGTTTCAGGTAGTGTTAAAGGGCAGAGTCTGTTGCTAAAGAGAGCAGACGTGTAAGCATTTAGTGTCAGCTCATGGGCTCCCTTTTTTTAAACCTGATCATAGTATACTATAAAATAGCATACATCAGAGTCAATGCTCAGTGAAAACCAGGTGCTGAAACACATCTAAATAACCACCCACAGCCAAGAATGAGAAAGATGCCTCCTTTTTACATTGCACACATCAGCCAGGCAGACCTCTCAGGGGGAACTCCCAAAGCATAAATACAGTACCAGAGAGACTAGCCTGAAGGTTTGGTTATATGACTTAAAGAATTCTATTTGAAGCCTCTTAGATGATGTGAATAGTAAGAGTGACAATTTGAAATCCTCACAACAGACATGGAGAAAAGACTCAGAGAAGTGGAAATTACAGTTGAAACTACAATGGCCCAGGTTTTTAAATGTACTAATCAAGCCACACTCGAGGAAAACATGTCAGTCATCATCGAAGTTAAAGCATAAGCACAGGAGAAGCAGAACGTTAATAGCTCCCAAACTTAGAAGCGTAAGAAAAAGATTCAGTCTGGCTGAGAGAGAGTTGGAAATGATGGATGGATTCAACCCATGCCTTTATTAAAGTCTGTTCATTATTATTGTGGGTGAACAAACATTATTAGGATATTGCTTCTTACGTGTGTTATGATAGTATATTTTAATTTTGTAAAATTGCATAGAGAACTTGGAATGGGCACTTAGTAAACATCAAAGTAAATAAATACATAAAAGAAATGTTTGTTTGTTCATCTAGTAAAGGAGAACTGATCGGATATGGTTTATAAAAGAATATTACTGAGAGGATGGACCTGTACTTAAACAGGGTCCTGATATATATACACTTCGCTCCAATATCCCAAAGTGGCCATTTCAATTGCAAGACAAGGTGGAGAGCATGATGATCTTTACTTCTCTGTATGTCTGAAAGACTCACAGACTTTACGGTCTGAAGGGAGCATCACGATCATCTAGGCTAGTGGTCTCCAACCTTTTTACACACAAGATCACTTTTTGAATTTAAGCGCAACCCAGGATCTACCCCACCCCTTCCCCAAGTCCCTGCCCCTTCCCCAAGGCCCCACCCTGCTCATTCCATCCCTCCTCCCTCTGCCGCTCGCTTTCTCCTACCCTCACTCACTTTCACTGGGCTGGGGTATGGGATTGGGGTGCAGAAGGGGGTGAGGGCTCTGGGAGGGAATTTGGGTGCAGGGGGGGACTCCAGGCTGGGGCAGTGTTGGGATGCAAGAGGGTGCACAGGGGTGCAGGAGGGGATTTGGGGTGCTGGCTTCTGGCGGGGGCTCAGGGCTGGGGCAGGGGGTTGGGGTGTGGGATGAGTGCAGGCTCCCACTGGTCGGTGTTTACCTCGGACGGCTCCCAGGTGGCGGTGCAGCAGAGCTAAGGCAGGCTCCCTGCCTGTCCCAGCCCCACGCCACTCCTGGAAGTGGCCAGCACGTCCCTGTAGCCCCTGGCGGGGGGGGCATGTGGCTCCGCGCACTGCCCCTCCCTGCAGGCACCACCCCAGCAGCTCCCATTGGCTGTAGCTCCCCGTTCCCAGCTAATGGGAGCAGTGCCTGCAGGCAGGAGCAAAGTGCAGAGACCCCCCCACTCCCAAGGATTGCAGGGATGTGCTGGCTGCTTCCAGGAGCAGCACGGGGACTGGGTGGGCAGGGAGCCTGCCGTAGCCCTGCTGCACAGCCAGACTTTTAGTAGCTGGAGATCACGATCAACTGTCAGAAGCTCCAGAATCGACCTGTCGACCACAACCTACCAGTTGGTGACCATTGATCTAGCCTGACCTCCTGCACATTGCTGGCCACAGAACCTCACCCACCACTCCTGTAATAGACCCCTAACTTCTGACTGAGTTACTGAAGTCCTCAAATCATGATTTAAAGACTTCAAGTTACAGAGTATCCACCATTTACACTAGTTTATACCTGCAAGTAACCCATACCCCATGCTGCAGAAGAAGGTGAAAAAAAAAAGACGAGGGTCTCTGCCAATCGTACCGGGAGAAAATTCCTTCCCAATCACAAATACAGCAGTCAGTTACACACTGAGCACGTGGGCAGGACTCAACAACCAGACACGTGGGCAAGAATTCTCTGTAGTAACGCAGAGCCCTCCCCATTTAGTATCTCATCACTGGCCGTTGGAGATATTTGCTGCTAGCAGTTGCAGATCAGCTATGTGCCATTGTAGGCAGTCTCATCAGAACATCCCCTCCATAAAGTTATAAAGCTCAGTCTTGAATTTTTGCTCCCACTGCTTCCCTTGGAAGGCTGTTCCAGAACTTCACTCCTCTGGATAGAAACCTTCATCTAATTTCAAACCTAAGCTCGTTGATGGCCAGTTTATATCCATTTGTTCTTGTGTCCACATTAGTGCTTAATTTAAATAACTTCTCTCCCTCCCTGGTATTTATCCCTCTGGTGTATTTATAGAGAGTAATCATATCGCCCCTCTGCCTTCTTTTATTTAGGCTAAACATGCTAAGCTCTTTGAGTCTCCTCTCATCTCACGAGGACAAGAGCCTGATTCTGCTCCCAATGAAGTCCTGGAAGAGAGGGAATATTGCTTAGGGAAAAGTTAAGCAGTTCTTCTTTCCAGATGTCAGTCTAGTTACACAAACAAAGAAATGGAATTATTGGAGATAAAGCAAAGATTTTTAACTAGAAAACATACAAACAACTTTTTTTTAGATCCAGCCAAATGGAATGTCATTTATTCCTGCAATGTATGACAATACAGTCTTCTCGTTCCTGAACAAATAAAGAGAATTTAGTAGCAACAAACTCAGGAAGCCAAAGATTCAGTAATTGAACTTTTCTGAGCGTAACCAGTAAGGCACAACTTTATAAGACAAGAACTTAATTTACTCTTTCTTACACTTTGATTATCTACTTGTGAGTATCTGATCATTCACACATTTATTATTCTGTTCCTAGAGGATAATAGTTTACCAGGCCCAAAGTGCCTCAGTGAAAACTCTGCAAGTTTTCCATACTTTGCAATCTTTGGGTATGTCTACACTGCAAAAAAAAAACCCATGGCATAGTCTCAGAGTCCAGGTCAATTAACTCAGGCTCATGGGGCTCAAGCTGCAGAGCTAAAAATAGCAATGCAGACATTCCCACTCGGGCTAGAGCCCAGACCCTGAAACTTGGTGAGGGGCGAGAGTCTCAGAGCGCAGATTTCAGCTTAGGGAGGAAAGTCTACACTGCTATTTTTGGCCCACAGCCCAAACCTCACAAGCCTAAGTCAATTGACCTGGGCTCTGAGACGTGGTGCCTTGTGTTTTTCTTTGCAACATAGACATACCCTCAGAGGTTTCCTTCTGTGAAACTATGGCCTGGTCTACACAACACAGTTAGGTCTACATAAGGCAGTTTGTTTACTTTTGCAGGAGATAATGCTGCCCGCTTCTTATCTGCAAGGTCACCTGTCATGCTTCAACCACCATTCCAGAGAACATGTGTCCATCCTGATAACAAGTACTGCTTGATAATGATTCAAAGCAGTGCGGACCGATGCATGTTCATTTTCATCATCTGAGTCAGATGCCGCCAACAGAAGGTTGATTTTCTTTTTTGGTGGCTCGGATTCTGTAGTGTCTGCATTGGACTTTTAAGACTTCTGAAAGCATGCTCCACACCTCATCCCTCTCAGATTTTGGAAGGCACTTCAGATTCTTAAACCTTGGGTCAAGTGCTGTAGCTATCTTTAGAAATCTCACATTTGTACCTTCTTTGCATTTTGTCAAATCTGCTGTGAAAATGTTCTTAAGACAAATAACATGCTGGATCATCATCCAAGATTGCTATAACATTAAATATATGGCAGAACGCGAGTAAAACAGAGCAGGAGACATACAATTCTCTGCCAAGGAGTTCAGTCACAAATTGAGTTAATACATTATTTTTTAACAAGCGTCATCAGCATGGAAGCATGTCCTCTGGAATGGTAGCCGAAGAATGAAGGGGCATACAAATGTTAGCACAGTGGTCACCAACCGATAGACAGTTGTGGAGCCCCTGCCAGTCAATTGCAATCTCTGTCTGCTAACAATCTGGCAGTACAGCAGGGCTAAAGGCAGACTCCCTTCCTGCCTTAACCCCCCGCCGCCGCTCCAGGAAGCAGCCAGCATGTCCCTGCGTGGTGAGGGACAGGGGCGGCGAGTTATATGGGCCCGTGGGGCCCAGGCCCCACCAATAATCCAGGAGCTGGGCTCAGCCCCACCAATGTTTGGGCCCCAGGCCCTGTGCTGGGGGTCCCCGCGTTGCAACACCCGGCGCTCTCACTCACCGCAGCGGCAGCGGCAGCTCCCGGGAGGGGCCTCAGGAGCGACTGGACTGAACCCCAGCCAATGGGAGCTGCCGGGGGCGGTGCCGGAGCTGCCTGGCCGCGCCTCCACAGCAGGGAGGGGGAGCGAGCCACAGGCAGCGGCTGAGCCCTGGGCAGCCATTGTGAGCAGCAGACAGACACAGACGGTGAGCTGTGGGCAGCCAGACACACACACACAGCCGGGGAGGGGGGGTTGGTGGGGACAAACACACACAGCCAGGGGGTTGTGGGACAGACACACACGGGGGAGGGGGGGGGACCAGACAGACAGACAGACAGAGCCTGTGAGCTGTGGGGGCAGCCAGACACACACACAGAGCCGGGGGGGGGGGGGGTTGGTGGGGACAAACAGACACAGCCAGGGGGTTGTGGGACAGACCGACACAAGGACACAGCCAGGGGGTTGTGGGACAGACCGACACAAGGACACAGCCAGGGGGTTGTGGGACAGACCGACACAAGGACACAGCCAGGGGGTTGTGGGACAGACAGACGGACACAGCCGGGGGAGATGTGGGGACAGACAGATGGAGTCGTGGGTGGGGAAAGGAGCAGCAATGGGCACCCCGGGGCTGGTATAAAATACACAGGATGGGGGGGGGGCTTCCTGAGGGGACTATAGCAACACCCCCCGCAGAGCAGACCCAGGTTGCAGCTGGCTCCGCCCATCACAGCCCCCTGCCCCACAGAGACCCACACAATCCTCTGCCCCCTCGAGAGACTCCCAATGACCCCTGTGCCCCTGTCACTCCTCTCCAAAGAGCCCTCCCCTTTGTGCCAGCCCACTCCCCTTCCCCACTGCCTCCCCTCCTCCAACGCTCCCTACAATCTCCCCCTTTGCCTTCCTCCCCCCAGCCCAGCCCATTCCATTGGCCGGGAGGCTCCCAGTCTAGTAGCTAGCAGGGCCCATGGGAGCTGCACCTGAGGCAGGGTGCCTGCCTGCAGATGCAGACCTGCCTGGCTGTGCCTCCACAGCACAGGGAGGGGGAGCCACAGGTGAGCAAGCCCTGGTCATCATCATCATCACAGGCCCAGTAATTCTCTGGATATTTAATTTCACTGAGGCAAAATGTGTGCAATTTTATGGGTTGAATGATTGAATGACATAATACCCACCTGCCTGCATTGTCCGTCACTAAGTCCAGTAATTTTGTCAAGTGTTTGTTGCACAACATGGTGGTGCCTACCCCTACCTTGTGCTTCAGGGGGTGATGGGGTCAGGGCAGCCTGTTATAGAACTACCTGATTAGTAATTGGATATGTTGGCTGGCATCTTTTTTAGTAATTGGATATGTTTGCTCCCCCTGATGTTAGAACCTGGCTACACCACTGGGGAGGGGAGCTTCCTAGACCTGTGCAGCTGGGGCTTAGGTGAATTTTGTGATACTGTGCCCCTTGCCAGCTACCACCCTGCAGTCCCCACTCCTGCACCATGCTGGGCAAGGGGCAGCCCCATCCCCAGTGAGACTATGGTGAGGGGTGGCAGCAGGGGAGGCCATACGGGATGGCAACCTCCCCGCTCGGTACCCACCATAGGGGAACCGAGTGGGCTTTCTGGACCTGAGAGGGACCCTAGGAGCATGTGCAGTGAACTGCGGGGGAGAGGAGGGGGTCCCTCCCCTGGAGCTTGCTGCTGCCAGGGAGGGTGGAGGGGAGTCCTCTTTGGCCCTAGCCCTGGGGCAGCCTGTCTGCACCCCAAGTTCCTTATCCCCAGCCCTGCCCCAGAGTCCTCACCTGACCGGAAAAACATGCAACTTAAATTTGGTGGTCAGTTTAGAGTATCATAGAATATCAGGGTTGGAAGGGGCCTCAGGAGGTCATAAGGTCCAACCTCATTCTCAAAGCAGGACCAATTCCCAACTAAATCATCCCAGCCAGGGCTTTGTCAAGCCGGGCCTTAAAAACCTCTAAGGAAGGAGATTCCACCACCTCCCTAGGTAACCCATTCCAGTGTTTCACCACCCTCCTAGTGAAAAAGTTTCTCTTAATATCCAACCTAAACCTCCCGCACTGCAACTTGAGATCATTACTCCTTGTTCTGTCCTCTGCTACCACTGAGAACAGTCTAGATCCATCCTCTTTGTAACCCCCTATCAGGTAGTTGAAAGCAGCTATCAAATCCTCCCTTATTCTTCTCTTCTGCAGACTAAACCATCCCAGTTCCCTCAGCCTCTCCTCAGAAGTCATGTGCTCCAGCCCCCTAATCATTTTTGTTGCCCTCCACTGGATTTTCCAATTTTTCCACATCCTTCTTGCAATGTGGGGCCCAAAACTGCACGTAGTACTCTAGATGAGGCCTCACCAATGTTGAATAGAGGAGAATGATCATGTCCCTCGATCTGCTGGCAATGCCCCTACTTATACAGCCCACAATGATGTTAGCCTTCTTGACAAAGGCCAGAGGAGGGAGTGTTAGTGCCTGTGTGGACTTCTGAGAAGTGCATGGGGTGGAAGGAGATGCTGGGATGCTCTGGAACCACTCCTTCAAAGCCAGTCAGGACTCTGGGGGAGCCTCCTCTCTGAGCAGACTGTCTCCAGGGCAAGAAGCTTACACCTTCCTGGGTCTGACCTCAGAGCATTCAGCATGCCGTTCCACACCATGCACTTTCCGCAGTGAGTCCGCCCAGGCGGGGTCCTGGGGCAGCCAGAGGTCCCTGCACCCCAACTCGGCAGTCAGATGTGACTCTCAGCCAGATTGTAAAACAGAAGGTTTATTAGATGATGGGAACACAGTTTAAACAGAGCTTGTTGGTACAGAAAACAGAACCCCTCGGTCAGGTCCATCTTGCGGGGTGGGGAGCCCAGAACCAAGTTCTGAGTCTCTCCCCATTTCCCCAGCCAGCTCCAAACTGACACTCCCTCCTCTGGCCTCTGTGTCTCTTCCGGACAAGGAGGCCACCTGATCTCTTTGTCCCCAACACCTTCAGTTGGCATCTTGCAGGGGAAACTGAGGCACCCACACAGTATTCAGAGAAAATATTAAGAACATTCCCACTTCATCACAACAGGTACAACAAAATATAATACTGTATATTGAAGTAGGCAAGTGCTGCTTCTGACTTTCCACTTTTAATTGACCCTTGTAATCTTGTGGCGCTGACGCGTTGTAGCTTCATTTTATATCGGCTTACAGGGCGGGAGCGGGGGGCACCACCATTTTGGGCCCCACCAAAAATTATACAAACCTGCCGCCTATGGTGAGGGAGGGAGTCTCCGTGCTCTGCTTCTGCCTGTAGGCACTACCCCTGCAGCTCCACTGGCCAGGAACAGGGAACTGCGGCCAATGGGAGCTCCGGGGATGGTGCCTGCAGGGAGGGTCAGCACACGGAGCCACGTGACCCCCTCTCTCCCAGGGTCGCAGGGACGTGCCAGCAGCTTCCGGAAGCAGTGTGGGGCCGGGACAGGCAGGGAGCCTGCCTTAGCCTTGCTGTGCCGCCGCCGAGAGTAAGCACCTCTTGGTGAAAGCCTGCGCCACAACCCCCTGCCCCTGCCCTGAACCCCCTCCTGCACCCAAACTCCCTCCCAGGGCCCGCACCCTCTCCTGCACCCCAACCCCCTGCCCCATCCCAGAGCCTCCTCATGTACCCAAACTCCTTCCCAGAGGCTGCACCCTTCACCCCCTGCTGCACCCCAACCCCCTGCCCCAAGCTCACCCAGAGCCCCCTTTCACACCCCGAACCTCTTGCCCTCAGCCCAGAGCCCACACCCCCACTCCAACCCCCTGCCCCAGCCTGCTGAAACTGAGTGAGGGTGGGGGAGAGTGAGCAACGGGTGGGGGGATGGAGTGAGTGGGGTGGGGTCTCGGGGAAGGGGTGGGGCCTCAGGGAAGGGGCAGGGTAGATCCAGGGTTGCACTTAAATTCAGAAAGTGAACTTGTGCTTAAAAAGGTTGGAGACCACTGGTTTAGCATATCTGACACATAAGTACCTTGCAATGCTGGCTACAAAAGTACCATGCAAACACCTTTTCTCACTTTCAGGTGACATTATAAATAAGAAGCAGGCAGCATTATCTCCCGTAAATGTAAACAACTTGTTTGTCTTAGCGATTGGCTCAATAAGAAGTAGAATTGAGTGGACTTGTAGGCTCTAAAGTTTTACATTGTTTTGGTTTTGAGTGCAGTTACATAACAAACAAAAAATCTACATTTGTAAATTGCACGTTCACAATAAAGAGATTGCACTACAGTACTTGTATGAGGTGAATTGAAAACTACTATTTCTTTTGTTTATCATTTTACAGTGCAAATATTTGTTATCTAATATAATAATATAACGTGAACACTGTACACTTTGTATTCTGTGTTGTAATTGAAATCAGTATATTTGAAAATGTAGAAATACATCCAAAAATATTTAATAAATTTCAATTGGTATTCTATTGTTTCACAGTCTAATTAAAACTGCGATTAATCACAATTATTTTTTAATCATGATTATCTTTTTGAGTTAATCGCATGAGTTAACTGCGATTAAATCGACAGCCCTACTAATTACACACATTGAAAAACATACAAGCAACTTTTTAAATATCCAACAAAATAGAACACAATTTATGCTTATAATGTATGACAATATTTGCTCTGGAATTAGGAGGTTATATATTAAATCAGTGAAAAAAGATAGCAGTAACTGCCGAGGTTCTAGTGACTGCACAAGTTCTAGGTAGCCCCTGATAAATGTCAATTTTTTAAAAAGATTCATGAGTTGCAATTTTATGTCATTTCCATTTTCATATTTTAAATATCTCATAATGTCATTATGTAGATTGAGACAAGGTAGTTGAGGTAATCTTTAACTGGACCAACTTCTGTTGATGGAAGGTACATGCTTTTGAGCTACACAAGTAATCACTATGCTCTTGAATGAACTCACACAGGAAAATGATAAAAGACAAAAACACCTTATCACCTGGGCGATTACTTTTTCACAGAGTGATCACACTATATCTGATCTTTCAATACTTGTCTTCAGAGGAAACCTGTTCACCTTCAAAAGGCAGGCCTGGGAACTTAAATTCATAACTCGGCTTGACACCTAAAAACCATGGACTTAACAGGGACACTGGAATTATGGCTCATTACAACAATTTGTAACACATCACATTGCCTGCTACCCTTAACTGCACACTTCAGGCCCTTTATGCATAACAATCTAACCCTCAATTCCCAATTTATTTCAAGGGACCACCTCCACACATTACCCCTTCTGCTTAGAAATCTGTCCCAACTTCCACCAACAGAAGTTGCTCCAATAAAAGATATTACCCCACCTACCTTGTCTTTCTGAGCCTGGGACCAAAGCAGCTACAACACTGCAAACATTATGTAGGTTACCACGTTACAATCAGGATCAAATTCCTCCTTGGTGTAACTCCAATGACTTCAGCAGAGTTACACTAAAGATGAATATGCCCCAAGAAGATTGTTTTTGATTTAATCAAACAATAGTATTTTTGCCTTTTTCAAAATGTCCCAATCAACTGCAAGTTCCCTGCATGCCTCAAATTATTATTCAGCTATCAAACTGTCAAACCAGCTTAAAATTCCTAAACTGATCCTCAAATGTTGATATCAGTTGTGAGCAAGTAGTGTTACATTATCATACAGTAGGTTGGTTGCACAAAACAATTTTAGAATTCTGACAATTCTAACATGATTAATACCTGTGATTTTAGGTAAGTTTTGCTTTTCCACAGTGGAAAACAGAAAGCAGAATTAAGCATTTGTGAGCTTATGCATTTTATTCAAATAATCAAAGCTATTACTGTTTCAGGACATTTCCTTAGCTGCTACCATTTGAACAGTTGGAGTAGTCATCTGGCTAGTGCAATGTTACTATAATCTACTCAAGCCTACAGACGGAAACTATTGTCTATCACATTATACAAATAATCCACTCTGCTGCCCCCTGGACAATTAAATGTTTTCAGCAGAGCCACAGCTGTGGCTAACAAGGCACATGGACCTACTGCCATTGTTTACCAAACTGACATTTCATTCTAACAGCTGACTGACCTTGTGTCTGAAATGATTCACATTATTTTGATGCCTAGGGTTATTACCTCTATTCTTCCACATGACTAATGCATATTAGGTGTGGAAAGGGGCATGTCAAAGAAAGACCACAATAACTTTTGCTTTACTAACCCCTGTAACCCTTGCTAAATGAAAAAATTAGTCACATCAATATAGAGATCCTACGACACACACCAAGTTACGGTAGGTCATTGAATGAAACTACCATATAGTCCATGTGACGTATATTGATCCAAACACCTTTGTATGTCGTTTTCAAACACATGATCCAGAAGCATTGACTTGAGAAGGGCTACAATGTAAAAGAAGCTGAAAGTTGTGAAGCATAGCATAACCATGCCATACATATTGTAATTTTAAACAAAAATTAATATTCCCACCCAGGAATATCCCCTTTTCCAATGATATATAGCATAAGTCACTGCTAAGAAACAGTAAGAAAGACAAAGCAAGACATTCATCTAAGAATGTAAGTGCTATTTTAGGGGATATGCTGTTTGTGAGAACAGTTTGTGCTTGCCTACAGTGTAGGCATTTTCAAGTTATGCTACTTGATACATAGTGAAAACTACCCAATAGTGTATATGTGAGAAAGCACTAGTTGCACTTTAATGATTGTAATAAGTGCTCAAGTTTTGCTTAGGACCTTTTTGCATACACTGTTCATTAAACATGCAAAGTACTTAAGATGGGAGGATTTGTAAAGCAGCATCTCTTATCAAGATACGTAAATATAAAAGGGTCCACCTTTATTTTTGAATAGCAAAATCCATTATTTAACATTATCACCATTCACAATACATTTCTTTACTTAAAATAAGCATTTCCTTAATTCATTTGATTTGAATTAATTTGATGTGAAGTGAAAGCAAGGGAATTTTGAACTACTAAAATTTGGGCCCTGATTCTGGAGCCACTAAGCCAGTGGCAAAACTCTGACTGCTGCAAAAGGGAGCAAGAGAAAACCCTTTAAGGTCCAATCTTGCACCACTGATTTCAGTGAGCACCAGATCAAGCCCTTAGTGAGTTCCCTCTCCCCCCCAGGACTAGTATATCATTTTTCCTTTTCCACAGACTGCAGTCTGCAAAGTAAACCTGAAAAGTAGTAATAATTTACATATATATCACTTTAATATTCTAAACAAGGTTGATTTAAAAACATTTAGATACATGTAAAGCTTAGCTTCTTCTAGGGCTTCCATTTATTAAAATTTGTTCTCTTAGCTTTTATTCTCCTTCTGCCTAAATGCTTTGTGGTTTCACTGTCTCAGCAGTCACGATATTTCACAGTGGATGTGACAACTTTGCCTCAGAAAATAACATGATACCTTATATAAGCTATTGGAAGGTTCCATTCTTTCTGTATAGATTAAATAAAACTACCTAGGCAAAGAGGCTTGCTAAAACACATGAAAATGAGTCAATTATGAAATGCCATCACAATATAAGAACTGGATGGCGATGTCCTGCTATACTACGGATTTTAAACCGGGTCCTAAGGCCTGTTGGTAAAATAAACTAGTCTGATTTCAGAGGAATCGATTTGCTTGAGATCTAACTTTATTAAAAATACAAAACAAAAATCCTCCTTTTTATCTTTCAGTTTGCACATCTTGAAGTGCTTATGTGAAGGCTAACACATTGAAGAAATAATGAAATATAAGGTTCCTGGTTTTGTGTGTTTTTGCATTGGTCATTTTAAAAACTGGTATTCTACACAATTTTTCTAATTATTATTATTTATTGGTTTATAATACCCAGAAGTGTGATAGATAACTTAGGGCTTGTCTACATGGAGAAGTAAGGTACTCTCCTGGAGGGTGAGGGGGGTGATTTCTAAAGTGCACTAATACGTTGCGCATTAATTAGTCCATGTAGACCTCACTGGTGCGCACTAAAGGGTCCCTAGTGTGCTTTAACACAGTGCTGTTTGAAACAGCAGTATGTTAATTTGCACTCAGGGAACTTTTAGTGCATAACAGCAGGATCTACATGCACCAATTAATGAGCGACATGTTAGCACGTTTTAGAAATCACGTACTTCTTAAGCACATAAGCCCGCCATGTAGACAAACTCTAAGAATACAATAAAGACGACCTGAAGAACTTTTAGAAACAGTTCAAAGGATGGGGAAAAAGGTAAAAGATGGGGGTTACAGCAGTGAGATTATGCAGCTAGATCTTCATCCTGCAAAGATTTACTCACAGGCTTAACTTTACATGCCGTAGGAGGGCACTCTTGGGGCCAGATCCTCAGCTGGTGTAAACTGGCATAGCTAAACTGAAGATCTGCCCCACAGTGTGTCCAGTTAAGCACGTGCTTTCCTCTTTGCAGGACCAACACCTTATTCAGCAAAGGCTTGTGCATAGCATACTGGAGGGAAAAAAGACGACGGCATTTTAAAAATATAAATAGAAGTAAATAATTCTGTTTGTTGATTCAATTCTTTTTAATTTCTATTAATATTTAGCACTATAAGAAATTTGACTGAAACAGTACCATGATCTGAAACTTTTTTGTAAGAAAATATACTGCATATCTGATTAGCACCCAAAACGTTCCTTCAAATTATTTGCACCAACTGCTATGTCCCAGCTGGTAGGAGGGAAACGGGTGAGTGGATAGTGATGGCTGTCCTTGCCTTCTGGACTACACACAAGAGAATTCAGCAAATGAACATGCTCAACAAAATAATGGTATCTTTTGGGATTTATCTCATCATTTGTCCACCTATGACTGACAGTTTACCCATTATTCTTTAAACCACCTTCAATTAAAGCAAAAAAAAAAAAAAAAAGCTAGCCTCCTTATCAGAAAGGAAAGTAGAATTTTAAGATAGATAGATAAAAATGATTAAAAACAAACTCCTAACTCACCACATGTACAATGTTGTGGTTCTGATTTTTAGAATAGGAAAATGTTTTTATGAATACACATTAATAAACTCAATGTTCAAGACAAGCTGAGTACACAGCTATAGGGCCCCAACTGCTGCAGATGATAATTCAAAATGAAGGACACAAGACTAGAACTATAACACAGAGGAAGTAGTTTGAAATGATGTTGAACTGATTTCTTTAACATAGGAATTGCCTCACTAGATCAGATCTATAGTCCAGCTCATCCAGTCTCCTGTCTCTGACAATGGCCAGCATCAGATGCTTCAGAGGAAGGTGCAAAAAACTTTACAGTAAGCAGTTGTGTGATAATCTGCCCTCTCACATTAAATCTCCTCCTTATCCTTAATAGTTACAGATTGTCTTAAACTCTGAAGCATGAAGTTTAATATATTTTCCAAAATTTCTTAGTATTAACTTTGGATATCCTTGTTATCCATATAATTGTCCAATTCCCTTTTTTTTATTGCTAGGATTTTGGCTTCAAAGACATCCCGTGAAAATGAATTCCCGGGTTAATTACTTGTTACATGAAAAAGTATTTCCTTTTATTGGTTCTGAATTTTCCACCTTTCAATTTAATTGAATATCCCCACTCCCAATTCTTATGTTATGAGACAAGGAGCCCAGAAATCCAACATTTGTTCTCTATACTATTCATTATTTATATATTTTGATCATGCCCCTTTACCGCCTTTCTAAAATAAAGAATCCCACACTGTTCCACCTCTCTTCATAGGAGAGTTTTTCCATGCCCCTAATCATTTGTCTCTTTGCTCTTGCCTCAACCCCAATTCTGCAATATTCTTTTTGAGATGGGTGACCAGTACTGCACACAGTATTCCAGATGCAGGTGCACCATTATATTTTCCATGTTATTCCTAAACAATGTAACATTTTGTTTGCTTTTTCAGCTGCATGTAGGGCAGAGGTTTTCATTGAGTTGTCTACCATGATGCTCAGATGTCTTTCCCGAGTTAACATAGTTAATTTAGAACCCAGTAAGTGGTATGAGTATCTCATTTTTCCTCTCCAATATACATTTCAATATTGAACTTCATTGTCTTTGTGTTACCCATTCTCCCTAGCTCGGTTAAATTCCTCTGGAGTTCCTCCCAATCCTCTTTGGACCTGAGTAACCTAAACAAATATGTATCAACTGCAAGCTTTCCTATGTCCCTGCTCTCTCCTCTTTCCAAATCATGCGCAACACTGGACCTACAGAACGTTGAGGCACCTTGTTGTTAATTCTTTGCTATGATGAAAATTGTTTTCTATCTCTTAGATCTAGTCTACACTACAGACCTATATCAGTATAACTATGTCACTCAGTAATGCGAAAAATCCATACCTCTGAGCGATGTCGTTATACCGACCTAACCCCCCATGTAGACAGTACTATGTTGGCGGGAGGGCTTCTCCCATTGACATAGCTCTCCTGTCGGCATAGAGTGTCTTCATTAAAGCACTACAGCAGCAGCACTACAACTGCATCAGTGCATTTCTACCAATGCGGCGTTTTAAGTGTAGGTTTGTCCTTACTCAAATCACTAGAGTTTCATAGTCCCTGTCCCTCTTTCTACCAATGTATTATCCTTCTCTCCTTCAGGGTTACCCAAATCACGTGTTCTTTGGGCCCTGTTCTGGTGCAGTCCTTACTCAGATAAAACTCCTACTGGCTTCAATGGGAGTTTTGTTTGAGTAAAGCCTGCAGGATGAGGCTTTTGCAAAACCAGAGAACAAAGATTGTATCCACCAGAAGCAGTGTACAGTATGTGTGGTTACCCAGTTTATTTTATTTATAGATCTTTATGAATGTAATCTCCTTGCCATACCAAAAGATCATACATATGTACATGTCCCAGTTAAAGGTTCCAGCAGATCCGTTTAGCCAGTAGCATTCCCAATTAAAGGGGGTAGAATTAATACATAAGTGAGAGGGGGCAGAATTAATACAGAAAAGTATATTTTTACACTAGGATAATAGTGCAAATATTCCTGTAGTTGTTGATCTTGATCTCAGCCAGAACCTGTTAGCACTTCCTAATTAATGACTTGGGTTTGCTATAATAAATAACAATGGACAGTATAACACTAAGTCATTGTTTCCATTTCAAGTGAAAAAAAAAAAGGTTAAGAAAAGCTAAACTGTGGAAGATATTTTGTGTGTATTCAACAGAGAAGGCATAATGTTTTGGATAGAAAGAAAGTTTAGGGATTGTTGAAATATCACACACCAGCTAACCATAATAGCCTTACAGTGCACACTGCACTGGATTTATATGTATTCAGAGACTTCACAAATCAGGCTTTTATAGAGAAGCAGGATCACACGCATTAGTTCCTTATCTGCCCTTTTTAGCTTTGCCCTGGCACGACTTCCTGGGAGATCTTCACACTGCTGTCCAAAGGTCAAATGGTCATGTACTTATACTGTGTCCATATTTCTTTTACACAGCTTTGGTGAATATAACATGTAAAATTGGAACACTGATTTTGGTGGGTGATTTACTCCCAAGAGATGCTCACTTTAGTTGGGTTTCAGAATAACAGCTTCTGAATTTAGACTGACACAATTACAGCATTTTAATTAGAGAATCCAACCCTTATTGTTTCTATTGCAGCACGCTGGCTTGGAGAAATGTACCAGATTCCTTTCAGCAGATATCCCAGTACAGCAGACCTTTTATGGAAGACTATATTTTTTAAGAATCAAAACAGAGCCGTCAACCCCCACCTCTTCTTCCAAAAGTTTCATCCAGCCTACTACAATGCCTTCTACTGGAGACCAAAGATCACAACCGTTAGAGCCACTGGATAGCCCTAAGTGCCAGTTTTACTGCACTGTCAAATAGTTGGCGGGGAAGTGCCCAGCAGCTGAGGCACATCCATACTCAATGAACACAGCCCTTCGCCCAGCCACGCATCCCCCAGCATGATCCCGCTACACCACGAGCACAACCCCCCACCCCATTTACCTGGAGAGCGAAAGAACCCAGCAATTGCTACCTACCCCCGGTGCACGCACATCCCCACCCCCGCCAGGCACCCCAGCTCCAGCCCCACCCAGCCACCCCCGCACGTGCTCAGCCCCCAGGTCCCGCCTCCCTGCGCCGGGGGGATGCGCCCACCCGCTGGCCCCGCCCCTCGGCGCTGTTTACCTTGAGATAGTCATTTTCCGAGCGCAGCTCCTCGATCTCCCGCAGCAGCTCCTCCTCCTCCTCCGCCGCCGGCGGCTGGCAGGGGGCGGGCGCTTTGCTGCCCAGCCGCATGTTCTCCGCGGCTCGGCCCCAGCTCGGCTCTTCTCCCCCGGGGGCGGGCGAGGCGGGCTGCGGGCTGCAGGGCGGAGCTGGCTGCGCCGCCCTCTGGCCGGCGGGGCTCTCCGGGCACGGCGGGGCGCCCAGCGCGGGGCTGCCCCCAGGCACCGGGGTGCCCGCTCGGCCCGGGGCAGGCGGCTGCTCCCGGTCGCTGGAGCCGGTGCCGGACTCGGCGTCGCTGCTGGCGGCCTGGGCCGGTCGCTGCTCATCGGAGAGCGGCTCGGAGGGGCAGTCGGACAGGTCGGAGCTGCTGTCCGTGTGGCTGAGCCTGGCCGGAGCCGCCCCGGCCGCATGGCCGCTGCCCAGCCCGGGCCCGGCGGCCGAGGCCAGAGAGCCCCCCTGCTGCGGGGGGGCGCCTCTCTTCCCCTTCCTGCCTTTGCCGGGCGGGTGGCCCGGCTCCCCCCCGGCCTGCCTGGCCCCGGCCTTGCCGCCCCCTTGCTCCTGGGCTCGGGCCGCCTTCTTGCTCCACAGGGCGGCTTTGGCGCTGCCCGCTCGGCCGCCCGTCCCGGCTGCTGCCCCTGCCTTTGCGCCCTGGGAGCCGCTGCGCCTGGAGAGGCGGCTCTGGGTGGCCAGGAGCCCGGCGGATTGAGGCGGGGCGCCCGGCTGCTGCGGCTTGCCCGACAGGCTGGGGGATTTGGGCGGCACCGGCGGGGGCTTGGCAGACGATGCCCGGCCGTGGAGATCCTTGAGGAAGGGTCTGGCGGGGGAAGGGGCTCGGTTCAGTCTCTTCTTCTCAGCGTGGGGGTGGTGGTGGCCCTGCTGCTGCTGCTGCTTGAGGGTATCACTTGGGCTGGTGCCATTTAAAGTCTCCATGGTCCAGGCAGAGGAAGAAGCAGCCGCAGCCCTGGGGGTGTCGGGCACTTGAGGCTCTTTAATCCTGTCCACCCACAGGAATAGCGGCAGCGAGCCTCCCGGCAGAGCGCGGCAGCACGAGCAGCCTCCCCCAGCCTCCCCGTTTGTTTTCTCATCACTTCTGCTTCTCCCCAACCACCAGCCTCACTTTTCTTCTTTAGACCCCCCGCCCCCACCCGCGCGCTTGCCCCTCCTCAGCCCCCACCCTCGTCTGTCTCTTAAGCACTGGCTTGTTTCAGTAAAATGAAGGCAAATCCCTTAGTGGCAGCCTCCTCCTCCTTCCCCTGCCGCTCTCCCCTCTCTCTGGCTCAGCTTGATGCAGCTCAAGTTATTTTGCAGCCCGAAAAATCGACTCGCTTTTCCGTTGGTCCGATGCAAATGACTATTTTCCAGGTTCCTTCCCTTCTTTTCCCTTCGCTTACAAACCATCATTCATCAGACTCCAACGGCGACCCCCATCTCATTCCCATCCCCTCCTTGTCTCTCGCCTGCACCCTCCAATCTTCTCCGGGTCCTTCCTCCTCCTGCTGAAATAGGGAAACTGCAAACGCTGCTGTCTGTCTCTCCAGTCCTGACGCTTCCCGGTCTGTGCGCATGATCCTCCCCCCTCTGTCACCGAGCCAAACTGCTCTGTGAAAGCCACTTTTTCCTAGAGCTCCCTGTATGCCTTTTTATAAGGGTTCCTGGACCAGTTACTACTTATAATAAACCCAGATTTGAGGGAATGTAATTCTTGAGCCATTGGCTATGTACTATTTCAGGTTAAATACTTTTTTGTAGCGTTCACTGCTTTGCAAAGAATCTTTCCCCATAGGTTTGCCACAACAAAACAACACTAATCTGCCACCTGCATTATATCTTTGCTGAAGACACACTAACCCCCAAGCAAGTCTAGTTATCCAGAGGATAAGCAAGTAGCTGGCTATGTGCTGAAATCAAAAAGGCATGGAACAGTCCCTCTGATGCCTGCTGGATACATTGGTATAAAACTGTAGTAGTTAAATTTGAAAGGCATCTACATAGTAAATGAAAGGAAGGAGGGATTAAAGCACAGAAGGGGACCACCAATCTAGTGGTTAAAGCACAGCACTTGCCTCTTCTGCTGACTGACTGTGGCTCAGTGTCCTCATCTGTCAAAAGAGGATAATAAATACTTATCTCAAAGGTGTTGTGAGGCTTAATTCATTTGTGTGTAAAGCTCTGAATAGAAGGCGCTTTCAAAAGTGCCTATGAAAGTTAGTGGCCCAGCTCTCAAGTCACTGGAAGGTGAGTGCCTAACATTCTTTGGCACTGTTGAAACTCCCACTCTATATTATTAGAAATACAATGTGTTACTGCGAAAGGTGGAAGCCACCAAGCATTGCTGAATGTAAGAAAGCCAGATAACCACTCCTCCCTTGCAGTCAATGTACACTAACCAAGTGACCAATGGATAGCGCCTGCCTCTGAGTTCAAGTGCCATGCTAGAATTTAGATTTATATCTATATCTGCTGCTGCAGTGCAGTAGAGAAGGTGTTGCAGTATAGGTACCATTCTGTGGATGAGAGATTCAAGAAACTGGGATGATTTATGGCTTTAATGACTTGGCACTTCTATTTATTAAAAAATTGCAATAACTCATATCCTGAGGAAAGTTTACTCTTTCAGTAGAAGAGGTTTTTATGGCCAAGGGTATGTATGAGTTATTGCTGAGTATATAACAGTTGCCTGTGCCTATACATTGCATTATTTTGTAAAGCGTGTGATTATGAAAGACTATATAAAACAGAACCATGCTGTATATAATAAAACCGGTCTCTGCAACCATTTGCAGGCATCACTGCAGTAAATCCCCACAAAGGTATCTTATATATGTTTGGGTGGCTAAGTTCTAGAATAGAGAGCTTGCTTAGTGACAGTCTGAAACTGTTATCATTCCACTGGAGGTTATCTGCAGCCAAAGCAATTTGTGCTTTGTTTCTGGCTCGGTTGTGTTGTTGCTTTTGCTCAGATCTAAAAAAGGGCCTGAAGACTCTCTAAGGGGCTGCACTTTGGAGAAGGCCTGATTTAAAGGTCTGAGGAAATCATGGAAAGTCCATGGGTGAATTTCTCTCTTCTGCTGGTAGGGCCAGGTCCAATACCTACTGAAGTGAATGGGAGTATTTTAAATGATTTCAATGGGCATTAGATCAGATCCTTAATATGAGGTAGATAATTATTTTTTACTTGAGAACTTTAGCTTCTCTTTCTGCTTACAGTTTCCTCAGTTGGGATCACCACTGGAGGTTCAGCTATAGAAAAATGAACTGCTTTTACGTCTATAGGCACTTCTTCTAAGTCATCCTAGGAGGCATCTTTGAGCAGTGTGACAAAAAGAGAAGATTGGTCTCTAGAGACATCAGGCCAGCTTCTTTTGCAAGCATTACAATTCACACAACATATTTAAAAAAAACCAAAAACATGTTTTTAGATTTAAGCCAGCCCTTCTATTCTAGCACATAAAATCAGTATTCAATGATTACTAATCACACAGGATAGTCATGTGTCAGCAGGAGCAACATGAAGTGACTCTGCTTGACCTCTATTTAGCAGAGCAGTTTATAGCAGTACTTTACTGCAGTAGCCTTTGTAACATATCATTACATATATCAATCTTTTCTAACAGGCAGCTGTACTGTTGTTTTCTTGTTAACATAATTACTTACCAGTTGGATGACTTGAGTTGTACATGTACACAATGCACCTGTTCTCTTTTTCTAACATTTTAGTGTTATGTAGATAGCATTGTTCTCTCTCACCCTAAGTAAAGTTAATTATCATGAAAACTGCTGCTAGTGATGCATCTGCCCATAACTCAGAGGGTTTCCTTTGCTCTTATACGTTGCCATCACCACTCAGCTTTTTGTTATTTTTTAAGCACAGAATGGAGCTCCATATCTCTCCACTTCCTCTGTTTTTAATTGTCTCATGACAGAAGTGGAGCTGCTCTGCACTAATTGAAGAATACTATATGTTGACCTAGTTATTGCACTGTTTACTGTATGAATATATTGGTTTAGTGTAATAGGGTGATGTAAGGTAAAACAAGCATGAAGGAAAAAGAATGGCTCAAGATAAGCCACTTCTCTGCAAACTCTTATGGTTAAGAGAAACCCAAGACAGGAAAAGAACTTGTTGGGGTCTCTGAAGAAGTTAGGCCAGTCTAGGTTACCATTAGGGGCTGGTAAACCTTTAGGTAAGACAGACATATCTAGACTATTGTTTTCAAATCCCTTTCCAGGTAATGCTTAGTTTCTACTGTGGAAATAAACAATACTTTGGTTTCAGAAGGCTGTTTTGTCACTATATTCACTACTGTCACAGACTCCTGAAGAGAAGAACTGCAGGTGCCAGAATACAGTACTATAGCTCAGGGCCCACTCTAAAAATGTGAGACTTGCAGAATTCCACCCCAGGAGAGGTAAAGACATCAGGCCTGATACCTGAAGGGTACACTCAGAAAGGGAGCAGAGGTGCAGCTTGCCTTGTAACATCTGTCACAGAAGGGTAAAATTGGACTAGTTATCCCCTCTATTTACAGGCAGCAGAAAATCAGCTGGGTGGCAAAACGAGATTTGTTTACATCACTATTCAAACAAAATAAGGAAGGAGCAGAAAGCATATATAAATGAAACAAAGCAAGAGACAGCAAAACGTACATTACAATAAAGGCCTAATTTTCATTTACACCAAGACCTGTTTAAAGTGCTCTGGCAGTGCAAAGGACTTAATGTGGGTGTCTATTACATAAATAAACAAGAAATACAATATCAGTAATCCTTACTGAGCACCTGCCTAGCTAAATACATTTGGCAGATCTTTGTGGTGTGTGCCTAGCTCTAGTATTAGGGCCTAATCCCCCGATTCCCCTGCTGTGTATGCAATGCCCACTTTAAGGCTTTACATTGCCAGCATGGTGTAAATGGCCCTTAGTGTGAATAAGAGTAAGATCCTAATATTAGAGCTAGTTGCATACCACACAAATCTGTCCATGTGTAGTTGGCTAGGTAGATGCCCCATAAGGATTATGGATATCCTATATCTGAGGGTTTTTTATATCAAACGATTTTTTTTACTTGAAACTTGCTAATAATGCACATAGCAAATCTGTGAAAGTATGTGTTCCTATCAGGTTCACCCTCATTCTTTCCCCCCCAACCCCTCCATTTGTTTCCTTTTGTCTTAAATTAGGTTATAAACTCTTTGGGATTGGGACTTTCTTACTATATGCTTGTACAGCATCTAGCATAATGGGGCCTTGATCCTGACTGGGGCCTTTGGGTGGTACTTTAATACAAATACACAATCATAAAAATGTAACCATGAATTTGTTTTAGCTGTGTTGGAACCCTTTGTGTGCTTGGCTTATGCAGACACTTGAGGATTTCAGTTTTACTCACAAAAGTGATCATGGAAAGTGAATTTTACACCTGACCATTCACACTAGATATTGTTTGATACCACAGGGCTGCAAGTTCCCTAATCCCTTTGCAGGAGCCCTTGCACAAAAGTTTACAGTTATTTTGTATGGATATGATGAGACAAAACTAAATGTAAACTCTGCCCCCGGCCAATACATCTTATAGTAATATAAACCAAGGCTACTACCCTCTCCTATTTCAAATCTCTACTAAGGATCCACTTCTGCCATAACACAAGAAACCACCGAGGCTGAGAGTTAGTTGAGGAACATTGATATTTACAAAATAGTAAATGGATGTGGATGTATAGATAGATAAATTAGATTGATAGACAATCTATCACCCCCCCCCCTTATATATGTTGCTGTTCTTCCTGGATTGTAAACTCTTCATGGCAAGGGTCAATTGTATTGTCTAGCACAAAAGACTACCAATCCCAACAAAGACCTCTGAGTGCTAAATAATATAAAATTAAATAAATAATACTAATAATGTGTGTGTAGCCCAGAAAGGAAAGTTTAACATTTTCTAAAATTCTCTAATCCAATTTTTGTACAATCTCTCCCTAAACTGCTCCCTGTTCCTGAGAGATTCAAAGGCCCAGTGACTTTAAGCCTTACTCTGGATTAAAGGAGGTATACCGATGATATGACTTCACGGGGGCAGGGAGTGTCTTATTACTTGTTTGTACAAGGACAATCACAAAAAGGCCCCGCTCTTTGATTAGGACTCCTGGGAGCTACAATAATGCAAACAAACAACAGTCATTCAGTAAGGGAACAAAAGCCATATGACCAGTCAAAACCAACCAACAGTTCAGTTCTCAGATATCTGAATGCTGAATCCCTAGTGTTCACAATCAAGCCTTAGTGTTAAAAAAAAAAAAATCACAAAAAAATTGTCATCTAATTTCAAATAAATAGTATTCACTGGGAACCAGAGTGACAACACAAAATACATTCCATGCAGCTCATTCAAGAAACAGATAATTGGTCTACTAGCCTGTGTTGAATCTGAACTGGTCATCTCGTAACTCTGTTACCCTGCAAAATAATGTTACAGTTTTTAAAATGCCACAGTAAGTGTGCAATGCAAAATAAAATAAAAAAATAAAAAAAAATCTATACTGCAACAGATGCATTCAAGCCTTCAGTTCTGCAATAGTAAGCAGCATGTGAGGAAGTGCACAACCCCAAATACTGACTGGCAGTTTTGGCTACATTTAAATGGAGAGACTGAATGCAATTTAAGAATCACTGTGACAGTCACAGACTGGGCTAAATCTGGCATGTCAAAAAGAAAAATGGTGCACTTTATGTATTCATAGATGCTAAGGAGCTGAATCCTCACATACAGAGACAGTTAATTTATTAGATGCTCAAATGAGGAGAAAGATTAATGCTTGTTACTTACTGAAGACAGACACTTTTCACAGAGTCTGGCAGCTGAAGCTTCACAATGAGGGTGCGAAGATATGGATATTGAATACAGTTTGGAAAGGGTTTTTTTGGATATTACAATCTGGTAATCAGCACCTGAAATTTTTCACAGATCTATGGAACATATGTTTAAAATCCTACCTGCAGAGAAGTATAGGTAGATTTTGTTATTAGTTTGGATAATCAACAGGGATAAGTGTCAGTTCTCAGTGAACAAAATATTCTTAGGACATCATAATAAATTATCCATTGCTGGTGTGCAGTTGGACCGAAGAAAGTTGCTGGTGCAGAAAATATATGTCCAAATAAAAGTTTTAGAACAAGCATTCAATATGATTAACTCCCTGGTTAAATTTGAGCTATTTTTGACAGCAAACATATCAGAATCTCCCTCGTTGTTTTGTTCCTGCTATCATTGCCTCATCTCACCCTAAAATCTTTTCAATCAGTTCCTCTTTGACCAACATTTGGGAAGGAGCTCCCCACAGACTGCACCCTGGATTTTTTTTCATTCCTGCTTCAGCTCCTTCTAGGATGCAGTCATACTTCAGGAAGCTTTGGTCTCTCCCTCTTCAGGAGTTCCAATTAATCCATTTGCAGTTGCTGCTAAGCCTTTGGTCTCAGGCTTTAGTGGCTGCTTCCTTCAAAGCCTTAGTTTTGGGAGGGAGGGGCGGATATTTTTCCTCCTGCTGAGTTAAGTCTGGGTTTAGAGAGGCAGCTGATCCCTAGTTTGTCTGTGAAAGTCCAGAACAATTGCTTCTTCCAAGTATTCTGACTGTGACAGTCCTCAATGCATCTGTTGTTCTGTCAGGGCTGAGGAAAGTTGCTTATGTAATTCTTCTTCTTTTATGGTATCCTCACATGCAGTTCCCACTCCCACACCTCCCCTCAGAGTTTAGGGTTCTGTACTACAATGGTGTGTTACTGCCAAGGCCTGGATTATTCTCATCCTTGAGATGATTCTCACAGAGTGACTTCTGGAGATTTCACACTTGTGATTTGTGCAGTTGGCATTTTCAGGGGAGCTCTTGCTTCTTAAGCCTGGTCTACACTAGGCGTTTAAACCGGTTTTAGGAGCGTAAAACCGATTTAACGCCACAACCGTCCACACTAGGAGGCACCTTATATCGATTTTAATGGCTCTTTAAACCGGTTTCTGTACTCCTCCCTAACGAGAGGAGTAACGCTAGTATCGGTATTAACATATCGGATTAGGGTTAGTGTGGACGCTGATCGACGGTATTGGCCTCCGGGAGCTATCCCACAGTGCACCAGTGACCGCTCTGGACCGCAATCTGAACTCGGATGCAGTGGTCAGGTAGACAGGAAAAGCCCCGCGAACTTTTGAATATTTCCTGTTTGCCCAGCGTGGAGCTCCGATCAGCACGAGTGGCGATGCAGTCCGAAATCAAAATAAAAAAAGAGCTCCAGCACGGACCATGCGGATGTGATCGCTGTAAGGGCAGGCAAATCCGTTCTATCAGCGCTCCGTTACAGAAGATGAAATTCAGAATCCTTTTTTAAAAATCTCCAGACAGACGCCATAGCAGGGACTCAGCGCACTGCAGCGTGACAAGCATAACGGAAAGCCAAAGAATCAAATGGACGCTCATGGACTGGAGGACTGAAGCTATCCCACAGTTCCTGCAGCCTCCGAAAAGTATTTGCATTCTTGGCTGAGCTCCAAATGCTTCTAGGGTCAAACACAGTGTCCGCGGTGGGTCAGGGCATAGCTTGGCAATCTACTCACCCCCCCCCCCACCCACCCCCAGAAGTGAAAGGGAAAACAATCCTCTGACTCTTTTACATGTCACCCTATCTTTACTGAATGCTGCAGATAGACACGATGGTGCAGCCATCAACACCAACATCCTCACTCCCCCCCTGCCATGGGTGGCTGATGGTACAAAAGGACTGGTAACCGACCTGGTCATCAGCCTATTGGCACATGGGGCAGTAACCATGCTGACTAGCATCCATCAGGTTGATCAAGGGTGCCTGGCCCTAATTTTTTCTGGTGGATGGTGCAATATGGCTGGTAACCATGGTCATCATAGCAACAGGGGGCTGAGCTCCATCAGCCCCCACCCTTCATGTGTAAAGAAAAGATTCAGTTGCCCCTGGACTAGCAGAGGGATGCTGGGCTTCTCTCCTACACACTGCTTAATGTCCTGTCTGGACTATCATAGCAGCTGGAGGCTGCCTTCCACTCATTTCTCACTAACAAATCACCATGTCTTATTCCTGCATTCTTTATTACTTCATCACACAAGTGGGGGGACAATGCTATGGTAGCCCAGAAAGGCTGGGGGAAGAACGGAATCAACAGGTGGGGTTGTTACAGGAGCACCCTCTGTGAATAGCATACAGATCATAATTTCTGCAGGATCTGACACAGAGCAGCTGTGCTCTCTGGTTCTATGATACAGTGGTTATCTAGTACACTTGCCTATATTCTAGGCAGGACTGATTCTATTTTTAGATACCAAAAAGGAGGGATTGACTCAGGGAGTCATTCCCAATTTTGGCTTTTGCGCCCCTGGCTAAGAGCAGCCAGGGGCACTTATGACAGCAGCAAATGGTACAAAAGGACTGGTAGCCATGATCATCTTAATTCCAATTTATGGAAGGGTTGGATGGTGCAATATGGCTAGTAACCATCTCTGCTGTCATGCAAAAGCAAAAGCATGCTTCTGTGTAGCGCTGCTGAATCGCCTCTGTGAGCGGCATCTAGTACACATACGGCGAGAGTCACAAAAGGCAAAACAGGCTCCATGATTGCCATGCTATGGCATCTGCCAGGGCAATCCAGGGGAAAAAGGCGCGAAATGCTTGTCTGCCGTTGCTTTCCCAGAGGAAGGAGTGACTAACGACATTTACCCAGAACCACCCGCGACAATGATTTTTGCCCCATCAGGCACTGGGATCTCAACCCGGAAGTTCCAAGGGGCGGGGGAGGCTGCGGGAACTATGGGATAGCTAGGGAATAGCTACCCACAGTGCAACGCTCCAGAAGCCGACGCTAGCCTCGGACCGCGGACACACACCACCGAATTAATGTGCTTAGTGTGGCCGCGCGCAATCGATTTTATAAAATCTGTTTTACAAAACCGGTTTATGCAAATTCGGAATAGTCCCGTAGTGTAGACGTACCCTTAGTCATTCTAAAACTGACTGGGACAGTTCTAGAAGGAGCTGAGGTGGTTAGATGGGAACATGGGAGCTCGTGCCAAGTTGTAAGTGCCTCTCAGTACCAGAAATCTAAAACCTTGGGGAGTTCCAATCTGTTTTACACTAGGAAGTGGAGACCCAACATTGGGAATCCTGTACAACATCGTCTTCAAAGCAGCAGCATTACAGGTTAGTAACTTTGCCTTCCATATGCTGCGACGACGAGGAGGACAAATTCATTGTTTATGAGGTGTTCAAGTACTAAGGTGATAGGGGCCATCTGAGTACAGACACATCTAATTCACAGGAAGTTAGCATCAGTGATAGATGGACAGCGGTCCACACTATTCCAGCAAGGAATTTAAGCCCCTTGCACCTATTTGTGAATTCAAACGTGGTACCTTTGTCTCCATGAGGAAAGGGCACAAGTTTTGCTTGGCTTTATTAGCTTTTCATGCAGTTTTCATTAGACAGCAGTTTGTGTTCTGCAGAAGTACTAATGGCCCAAACATTATATGCAGTCTTTCCTGCATCTATAATGAGTTGCCCAACAATGGAGTCATTCATAAAAAGACAGTAAAAGTTCAACACAGAAATATTTTGAAAAAGCAACAAAATGTTCTGTATAGTACCATATCAGGAGTAGGATACACTGAAAATATGTCAGACTTGGCACCGAATGGTTACAGTTCTGTAACAAGAACTGGAGACTAGTCCAAGATGTACATTTTGGACCCTAAACCAGACTTCTCCAAAGTTTGGAGCTATTCAGATCTGAGGTTGGTTTGAATCAACCATTTGCATCATTCAGTACTCAAAATGGATATATTTTTAAAAGGAATAGCATACAACTAATCAGATCTCCATGGTTCAGCTGTTGGGGTTTATTTAGGATATTTGTTGAAGTGGGATAGTGTCCCCCACTGACAACAAAGGAGGGGAAGGGACTAAGAGGAGCAATATATTTAGAGGGTCATATATCCCAGGTTGTTTTTTTAACTTTATATCAACTATTCTGACTCTATACTCTTGCTCCTATTACTTCTTGAGGGAGGAAGGATGATCTTTTGGGTAAAGCTCTGCACTGGGACTGAAATAATATGGGTTTCCAGCTGTGCAACAGACTTTGTGTGAGCTTGGGAAATACACATAAATCTGTGCCTCAGTTTCCTCCTCTTAAAATTGGGTGTTATGAGCATAAATTCATAACTCTCGGGAAGGTAGCACCTAGATAAAACTTTTTGATGGGCAATGCTTCTTGTTAAGATGCACTCTCTCAGGTAGGAAAAGTATTTTCTTTGTTTTTTCTTTGGGCTTTTTGCATTCATTCCTTGCTTGTTGTCTCTAATAGCCCCTTCTTATTCTTTCTCCTCTTACCCTTCCTGCCTCCCATTTGAGACTCTCCTTTCTTCCTCCCCCTCCTTGCTACTTTAATTTTGTTCTCACCTTGCCTCAAAGCAATTCTAGCAGGGCTCTCACTGGCAGATATATATTGGTGTAACCCTTCTGCCCGTCTGAGTTGGCAGAAACAAGGGCCAGGTTCAGTATCTAGGGGTTCCGTTTCAATAACACAATGCAAAATCGGCTTGAGACCCCACCCAGTGACCTGGGACAAGTACATACCACCCCCCCTCCTCGGGCACCTCTAAGAGGCAATACTTCCCCTCTCGCAAGCACAGACTGAGTGTAGCAACATCCTTTTAATAAAGGAGGGAAACAATGTGGCATTATGTTGGGGAAACACCACAAACAGGATTCATGACACAAACCATGAGCAAAAGACACCCCCCACCAGTAAGTTTGGCAGTTCCTTTTTCCCTCAGGGTCTTACGTCCAGCAACCTAAAAATCACTTAAAGTCCCAAAAGTCCAACAACCCAAAAGTCTCTGTCCCTGGTCAGTGCAGCCCCAGAGTTCAAAAATTTATCTGCAGAGTTTTACCTCCCAGCCTGCGGGGGGGGGGGGGGGAGAGAGGAGGGGGTGGTGCAGCGGTGTTAAGGGGCACCTTACATGGTCCGAGGCCAACTGCCCCGCTTCTCCATGGGGTTCTCCTGCCGCCTTCACCGCAAGCCACTCTGCCAGCCGCTCCACCAGCCATCCCATGAGCCGCTCTAGCCGTTCCACGAACTGCTCTGCTTGCCACTCTGCTCCACCAGCTGTCCCATGAGCCGCTCCAGTCGTCCCACAAATGGCTCTGCCAGCCACTCAGCAACATATCTTCAGCTCCCCTCCCAGCACTTACTGATTTCACCTCTTAGTAATTTTAATTCTCTAGTGATTTCAGCTTGTAGTAAGGAAACCCCAGTGCTGGTGCACCATTGGCCCAAAATGAATTCAGCTCAGCAGCCTGCTGACTGCTAATGGAATTAAAATTAGCTCTGATATTCCACAGTATAGCAAGAAGGAAGTGCAATTAGTATTTCAGGCCCTCAAAAGGGGCCCATACCCTCAGGTACAAATACCTGTCCCCAGCATCTCTCAATTCACTGGGTTTTGGAACCCATGTCCCTTGTATAGCGAGTGCTACTTAGTTGATGGTGAGTCCCTCTGTCATAAAACAGTTTCATTGTCTTTGATTCACATAATCAGGGTAACAACACTTTATTCTTCCTGCCTCAATAACAGAGAAACTGGAGATCCCACAGCAGCCAAAGTGACCATTTGGACTCATGCTAGGCAGGGTGGGTGTGCCTATGCAAACAAGATCAGCCCCTGAAGTTCTTTTCCACAACTCGCCACAATTCACACCAGATGTCAGGGTAGACTCTGCTTACATCGGTAGCAATTCTAGCCTCTTAGGCTAGTTACTAGCAGGAAGTTACGTTACTAGCAGCAAGTTACTCACATGAGATACTAGAAGTGCTACCATCAGAGACTTATCTGTGTTTCTTAGGTCAAATGCATCTCTCAGTAACAGAGGTGGAGCTCCACTGGAGTCAATGAAGTTACAAAAGCGTAAGTGACAGATGGATTTTAGCTTTGTGTGTAAGGCTTTTAGCACTAATAAGGACATGATGCTATCTCATCTCCAAAGAAAAAATAGATCAAGACTGTGATCCCATTGTGATGTTGCAGTCTATATGGTTTTATAAAAATATGCTAATGACTGAATATAATGTAACTGGAATATTCTTCATGCAAAAGGTCTCTTGTAAGGTATCATTACAAAGCTTATAATCTACTGAATGTGATCATCCTATTTGTATAAATGTACCACTCTCGTATCTGAAACTAGAAATATGAAATATAACTCTGAGGGCCTATTGTAATTATGCAAAGTGTGGGCCATTAATTGTGGTTTGGAATCTTGATGACTCCCATTAACCAGGACAATTGTCTGCAGATGGCTCTGTTTAACCTGTAAGTCTTCCTGTATACCTGTGTGCTGGCAAGTGGGCAATGAAGTCTTGCAGTGACATGTGATCATGTCACCTGAACTGGAATCCATCGTCAACCTGGTGTCTTTCCATTGAGAAGGAGGGGGGTGGGAACCCAGAGAGGGACAAAGGATTCCTGCCTTATGCAAAATATATATAAAGGGGTGGAACAGAACAAAGGAGAAGGAGCCATCATGAAGAATCCCCTACCACCTGAGCTGGAATAAGAGCTGTACCAGGGGAAAGAATTGTGCCCAGGCCTGGAACCTTGCATCCCTGATCTCCATCTTGTTCAACTCCAGTCCACTCAGAACATTGCATCAAAAAAAATCATCTTCCCCATGCATCACTTGGACCATGTTACTACCCTCTTCAGAATCCTTACACTAGCTCTCCCCATCCTACCCCGATGAAATTAAAGCTTCGCATCCTCCTCATCTTCTGCATAATTTTGCCCTTCCTACTTCTATACCCACCAAAGGTGAATTAAGCAGGTTTCCTAGATCTTGGCCCTGGGCTGGGAAAATGCTCATCAGCCAATACAATTTGGATCCAGAAGGACTGGCTCTGCCATGGAGACTGAGCAAGTGGCAAGACAGGGAGCTAGGGAACCTCCTGCAGCACTGCTTTCTAATTTTGCTCTCAATCCCTGCATGATAGCTTCTTCCCTTAGTTGGCTCTAACCCCACCTGCTCCCAGGTGGTTGGCAGCAGCTGCATTATGAGGCTTGGTGCTGCCAAGGACTCTAAGCACCGAGAAGAGGGAGCAGATAAACTCCCACTCCCAATACCGGCTCTCATAGAATCATAGAATCTCAGGGCTGGAAGGGACCTCAGGAGGTCATCTAGTCCAACCCCCTGCTCAAAGCAGGACCAAACCCAACTAAATCATCCCAGCCAGGGCTCTGTCAAGCCTGACCTTAAAAACCTCTAAGGAAGGAGATTCCACCACCTCCCTAGGTAACCCATTCCAGTTCTTCACCACCCTACTAGTGAAAAAGTTTTTCCTAATGTCCAACCTAAACCTCCCCCTCTGCAACTTGAGACCATTACTCCTTGTTCTGTCATCTTCTACCACTGAGAACAGTCTAGATCCATCCTCTTTGGAACCCCCTTTCAGGTAGTTGAAAGCAGCTATCAAATCCCCGCTCATTCTTCTCTTCTGCAGGCTAAACAATCCCAGTTCCCTCAGCCTCTCCTCATAAGTCATGTGCTCCAGCCCCCTAATCATTTTTGTTGCCCTCCGCTGGACTCTCTCCAATTTATCCATATCCTTCTTGTAGTGTGGGGCCCAAAACTGGACACAGTACTCCAGATGAGGCCTCACCAGTGCTGAATAGAGGGGAATGATCACATCCCTCGATCTGCTGGAAATGCCCCTACTTATACAACCCAAAATGCCATTAGCCTTCTTGGCATCAAGGGCACACTGTTGACTCATATTCAGCTTTTCGTCCACCGTAACCCCTAGGTCCTTTTCTGCAGAACTGCTGCCCAGCCATTCGGTCCCTAGTCTGTAGCAGTGCCTGGGATTCTTCCGTCCTAAGTGCAGGACTCTGCACTTGTCCTTGTTGAACCTCATCATATTTCTTTTGGCCCAATCCTCTAATTTGTCTAGGTCCCTCTGTATCCTACCCCTACCCTCCTGCGTATCAACTACTCCTCCCAGTTTAGTGTCATCTGCAAACTTGCTAAGGGTGCAGTCCACACCATCCTCCAGATCGTTAATGAAGATATTGAACAAAACCGGCCCCAGCACCGACCCTTGGGGCACTCCACTTGATACCGGCTGCCAACTAGACATGGAACCATTGATCACTACCCGTTGAGCCTGACCATCTAGCCAGTTTTCTATCCACCTTACTGTCCATTCATCCAGCCCATACTTCTTTAACTTGCTGGCAAGAATACTGTGGGAGACTGTATCAAAAGCTTTGCTAAAGTCCAGAAATAGCACATCCACTGCTTTCCCCTCATCCACAGAACCGGTTATCTCATCATGGAAGGCAATTAGGTTAGTCAGGCATGACTACATTTCTTACTACTTCCTTCAATCAGTAATGAATTTCTTCTCACCTCTCAGCTTCATATTGGCCTCCTCTAGCTGCTTTATGCTGCTCTGGTATACTGGAAAATTTGCCCTTAAAAGTTAACAAAGAATGATTCAGGGTTGATATTGTATATCTTCATATAATTAGAAATACCAAATGGTCATATTGTCTTTGGGCTTCATGTTTAGTGTTCATACATGAACTTTTAAACAATTTTTAAAAACTAAGGACATTCTTAGATAAAACTGCATTAAAATGGAGTTATATATCTGTGACTTAAGGATAGAATATATTAGAGATGTTATAATTATTATTATTAGAAACCAGGATATTCGGGATTTAGGTTACACTTAAAAAAATCCAAACATGTTAAAGTGAAACATGCACAGTTAAGGTACTCAAACCACCTTAACTCTGCCCTGTAGTAATGTCATAAATGAACTGTATGATTATAGTTAGGCATTTTAGCATCTGTGATCTAGGTTAAAATGATTTTTTTAAAACAAGTTAGATATTTTTCATAGTTTTCCCCATACGGCATCACCAGATGACAGAATCAAGGGGTAAAATCCTGCCCCATTTAAGTCAACCAAAGTATTACCATTGACTTACATTTGCATGGAATCACTGAATAGGTCTGAATTATTTTCAGAAAGTGTGGAACATTTTTAAATCATGGCACTTATTTACTACAAAAATAAGAGAATCTGGCTAACAGGAGTTCCAAACTGTGCAAGCCTCCAATGTGACCAAAGGGGTTAGACTTACTAACCATATTTGTCTCTTCTTGTAGAAGTAAACCACCATAAAAACAGCTCTTCAGAAAGTGAAGTTACCTCATGTGATGCATCTGCAAAGGAGGAAACTACTACAAGTCCCTTCAGCTCCCTCCCTACTGCACTTCACTTTCCCGTGGCCCAGGCCAGGTAAGGGGAAAGGTCCTGAACCAGGAAGTATTCAAGCTGTTTAGCAACAGATGCCACATGGCATCAAGAAGCTGGAGCGAAGCCCCAGGAATTGTGGACAGAGCCACCTGTGGAACAGGCTGTGACTGCTGGATGTTACAGCTACGTGCAGGTCTCTGTGGGACTTATGGGGGAGCAGCAGCAGCTGGGCAGGGAGCCAGGGCAGAGGGGCCCCAATGAGAGACATTAGGCCTGGAAACCTGCAAATGCCTATTTGCTGCACTAGTGACAAGACTAGAGATGGAGCCCCAGGCACTAGACATGAAGATCCCTGACTCTCAACTGGACTTCCCCAGAGACCCAAACAGGAACTGCTACTGCTCACTTTGAACTGTCTCTGTTAAGCCTCTGTATCTAGGGTATCTAAACTTTCCCTTTCCTGCCAGCCCTACTAAAAATACCCTTTCTCGTAGCCATGTGCCTGAGTGGTTATTGGGTCCCACTAGGGCTAACATCTACAAGGCCTAGCAGCTGAAGCACCTACAGTGCTTGCCTCCAAGTTGCAGTAAATGTGGTAAGCTACTGGCATCCTAGTGTACTGTTGCCAACTCCTCTGATTTTATTGCAAGTTTCATGACATTTAGTCTTCCTTTTGCAGCTCTACTTCCTGTAGGTCTGTTAGTAGATGAATATCTTGGCCTTAATTTTAACAATAATATTTCCAGCCTTTGTGGTTGCTGAAAGACACTTGAAAACAAGATCCAAGTGTACCCCAAAGACTAAAAAACTAGAAAGCTAATAAATAGAACGTCCAGTTCAGCATTTTTTTAAACTCATGATTTTTGAATGGATTGTCAATACTGTAATAATAATATTGATAAACCATCCTTTCCAAAGCTGACTTTCATCCTTGGACCCTAAAGACAATTAAACGGAATTTTTTTGTCTCCAAAATGCAGCATTTTGTTTTAAATAGCTTGTAACTGCAACAAATCTTGCAGAAGGTTATTCCTAATTCCCTAGGTTTTATAGTGAGAGACGGGTTTTGTCCCCTTCTCTGTAAATTATTCCATTTCAATACAGCTTCTGATTGTAGCAATAGCTCACCCTCATCTGATACACCTACTATTTATCTTTTACTTACAGTTAGTATTTTAGTTTGGTTTTATTCAAGCACACTCCCCTTTGATCCTCTTGAGTCTTCCAGCTTCCATAGAGACTCTGCAACACAACCTGTAAGCCAGACGCGGAAGGCCGTCACCACAGTTACTGAACAGACACAAGCACTGATAGTAGAGTGAATATTCAGTATACTTCTCAGAAAATTCTACACAGCTGCATCTTTGAACTTGCCTGCCTGGTGCGACACGTTTAGTCACACAGTTGGCTCTCTATGCTCCAAATCTCTGAACTTAAAACAGAGGACACATTCCGAGTCCTTCTATGTGCCTTCTTCTAATCATAAATACATGATAACATATGGCATAGGTAAGATCTGCACGTGTACAACAGAGCAAATGAAAAATAGCAGATCTAATTTGTAGAGTTTATAGATTATAAACTCTTTGAAGCTCTTTGCTTCACACTTGTCTGTCAACCCCTTAGAACACTGTTGCTGCTATACAAATAAAATAATCATATATCAAAAACAATCTGTGATGGGAATATTGAAAAAAAATGGGCAAGGTTGGCAAACTGAGCGAAACCCCCCAAAATATAAAGTTTCAGCCAGATAAACAATTATTTCCCCATTTGAAAAAAACATCATAGTTGAGGAAGAACTATAGTATTGTTCTATCTGAATCACTTCCCCATCTGTGCACATTCTGTAAATGTTCTTTAAATAATGAGGGTCAGGAGGAAGGGAAGCTGTCTAGTCTGCTTTCAGGGCATTAGGCGGACAGCATGCAATGGCTCATAATGCTAATTTCTGGTTGATTGCATTAGCCCACCACCCTTCTGTGATGGGAATTCAAGCCCCAGCTGCAAATTCAAAGTCCTAATGAAATTACAGTGATGTTCTCAGTCTGAGCCTGCCTGGTGGCACAAGCAAGGGAGGGGGGGATGCTAGTTTCTTAGCTGACAGACTGAGTGGTTAACCCTGGTAAGAAAAGGTGTATGGGGAAATTAGTTGGAGTGACAGTGCATCCTTCAAACTTCAACTTGCTGTTGACTAAGGCAAAAACTGCCAAGCAAAGACCATGGGGAAATTACCCTTGTTTGAATCCCTGTCTCTTCTAGTTGATGCCAGTGGAAGGGTGATGGGGGCAAAGAGACTCAGGCTGTGATAACGAATATTAAATTGTAACAGCTAGATAAATACAAAGCAATACTTCTACACCATCTACTATGCATTACTTTCAAGTGAAAGGGGAAATGTTTTTCCCCTTCTTCATGCAGTATTTTCCTCAATCTTCTATCATTTAAATTTTTTTTTTTACTTCCCTGTATAATGGGGCATGGAGAGTGTCTCTTGTAATCCACTCCACCAGATAAGCAGATTGCCCTCCATTTGTTATTCACACTGGCGTTGGAGTTGAAAGAGGTTGACTGGAATTTATGCTTTCCCACAACTGCTGACTGAGCCACTTCTCAGTTCTGTGTATGCATTGAAATTGTACTCGAATTCAAAGTGTGTATATAAAAGAGTTCATGGATAAAACAGTTGATAACATTTCTTGCTGTTTTGCTAATAATTTGTACTATGACATAGGAGATGTGTGGCACTGTTACTAAAGAGAAGATGTCTATAGAAGGAGAAAGATGGGTTCTGTTTATATATTTCCTTTCTATAAAGCAAGTATGAACTCAAGGGTGAGCTGCAGGACCCAAGACAACAACTCTTATGTATGTAGGTAGTCAGTATTGCTGTGAGTAGTCCCAGTAGCAAGGCCGGCTCCAGACCCCAGTGCACCAAGTGCGCGCTTGGGGCGGCATTTTGCCAGCAGGGCGGCAGGCAGCTCCTGCGGGAGGTCCACTGGAGCCGCGGGACAGGTGGACCTGCCGCAGGCATGACTGCGGAGGGTCCGCTCGTCCCACGGCCCCGGTGGACCTCCCACAGACGTGCCTGCGGAGGGTCCGCTGCTGCCGCGGCTACGGTGGACCTATGCCCCACCGGAGCCGCGGGACCAGCGGACCCTCCGGAGGCACGTCTGCAAGAGGTCCCCCAGAGCCACGGGACCGGTGTGCTTGGGGCGGCCAAATTCCTAGAGCCGCCCCTGCCCAGTAGGCCTGATTTTGACTTCACTTATACTGGGATAAATCAGGGATAACTCCACTGATGTCAAGAATTTTGTACTGGTTTAAAAAACAGGTGTACGTAAAATCAAAATCAGGCCCACTGAGAGAGGGTCAAAGGATCAGGAACATTGACTGAAAAGTGATAGATTGTGTTGATCACCCTGTATTTTTATTAGAGGCTATTTCTTCATCCCTAGCCCCCTTTGGGTTTGTGAGGGGCAGCATGCCGATGCCTGGGAGGGGAACATAGGGAAGCAGTGTCTCCTGGGTGCCTGGGGAAGAAGCAGGAGGCAATCCCTTTAAAAAGAAACTGAGAATTTGTAAGGCCATATTTGTACATGAGCACAGCCAAGAGAGACTGTAATAAATTACAAAAAAATATTAGCTAATTTTAAATCTCCATGACCAAACTGGAATCATATTTTGTAGCTAGAAACTTAATTTTGCGTTTTGGAGATACTCACTTGCAAGACAAAGAAGTGGTGGCCAAATCCTGCATTCCTGACATCTTTCCTCATCCTTAAATATACTTGTATCCATTGCTGACCAATCTATTATGAAAATGGATCATGGTAGCCCTTGACCTGCTGCTGTTTGCCTGTGGTGGTGGGGTCCATTCATTTCGAACAGAACCATTTTTGGTTTTCATTCCCAATATAGCTGCTTACCATGTTTGGGGGAAAAAAATACAACAATGGGGTTTTTCTCCTCTGTGCCAATAGGGAGGTCTATAATTCTTATAATCTCATATTGACCTTGGTTCTCAGGATCCTCTAGTTTAGTCTTCTGCATCCCATTGTCTGCTGTTAGGTCTTCCAAATTTGAAATTGGTAGGTCTCTCTCTTTAACTGCTTTGTCTATTTTATTTACTCTGTAACCCATGTTCCGAGTTTTGCTTTCTAGTTCTTCAATGTGTGCATCCTGCCAAAGTGACATGTTGATTGCAATTTCAGCAATTACTGTCTTGGTTGCTGGTTTCATCTGCAGTTCCTCCCTTTTGGTATCTGATGTTTCCTGAGACGTTTTCTTTTCTGCTTTCTTTAGGTTTTTTTGTTCTTCAGCAGTGTGCCACAGATCAGGCTGAGACATTATGGTGTCCTTTTGAAAAGGCTAAATTATCCTTAATTATAATTTTCTAAACCCAGGTCAGTGGGAGCTTGAGATGCACATTGTTGTTCTATCAGCCAGACCATGTGACCCCCTCAATTTTTATGAGAGTGTATTAACCTTCTGAGGAGAAGGTGGTGAAATTAGCTTCTCTATAGGATTAGCACAAAAAGCTGGTATGTTCAAATAGTCTGGAGAAGAGATGGGCACACACCAGGATATGAACTTCATACCTTTATAATTGGGAAAGCCCAACCGCATATATCTGAATGGACTCAAGCTCAAAATCCCACTTTTAAAGTTTGCTTAGGGTTTGGAGGAGGTTTCAGATTAATTGTTCTATATCATTGAGCTATATCCAGGGTTTTGATCCTCTAGCTAAGTTTTGGCATCAACTAGTTTCACCAACAGCAAAAAAATGAGCATTTTGATTTTCATGGGGGTGTCCAAGATCTTGCTCACAGACATTAAGGCCAGAACGGACCATCATCAATCTAATCTGACCTCCTGCACATTACAGGCCATGGAATCTCACCCACACACGCCAGTAATAGACTCAGAACCTCTGTCTGAGTTACTGAAGTCCTCAAATCATGATTTAAAGACTTCAGGTTAGAAGAATCCACCATTTACATTAGTTTAAGCCAGCAAGTGACCCTGCACCATGCTGCAGAGGAAGGCAAAAAAAACCCGCAGCCAATCTGACCGGGGAGAAATTTCTTCCCAACCCCAAATATGGTGATCAGTTAGACATTGAGCATGTGGGCAAGACCCACCAGCCAGACACCTCGGAAAGAACTCTCTGTAATAATTTGGAGCCCTCCCCATCTAGTGTCCCATCAGATATTTGCTGATAGCAGTCACAGACTGGCTACATGCCTTTGTAGACAGTATCCTCATACCATCCCCTCCATAAATTTATCAAACTCAGTCTTGAAGCCAGTTAGATTTTTTCCTCCCACTACTCCCCTTGGAAGGCACTCCTCTGATGGTTAGAAACCTTCCTCTGATGGTTAGAAACCTTCATCTGATTTCAAGACTAAACCAAATTAGTCTTTTTCATGGTCACATCACATTGGTGGCTCCTGGTCATCCTATGATCAACCAATACACCCAGGTTTTTCTCCTCCTCTGTAACTTCCAACTGATAACTCTTCAGTTTATAGCAAAAATTCTTGTTGTTAGTCCTTAAATGCATGACCTTGCACTTTCCAGTATTAAATTTAATCCCATTTCTATTACTCCAGTTTTCATGATCATCCAGATCTTCTTTTATGATATTCAGTCCTTCTCTGTATTGGCAATACCGCCCAACTTTGTGTCATCCACAAATTTTATTAGCACACTCCCAATTTTTGTGCTAAGGTCAGTAATAAAAATGTTCAATAAGATTGGTCCCAAAACCAATCCCTGAGGAACTCCACTAGTAACCTCCCTTCATTCTGACAGTTCACCTTTCACTAGGAACCATTGTAGTCTCCCCTTTGACCAGTTCCTTATCCACCTATCAATCACATATTAGTCCTGATGTTCTCCAATTTAACTAATAATGTTCCATGTGGAACTGTATCAAATGCCTTACTGACATCCAGGTAGATTAGACCTACTGCATTTCCTTTGTCTAAAAAATCAGTTATCAGCTCAAAGAAGGAGCTAGTCTGGCATGAGCCACCTTTTGTAAAACCATGTTGTATTTTATCCCAATTACCATTTACATCTATGTCCTTAACTACTTTCTCTTTCAAAATTTGTTCCAAGACTTTGCCTACAACCGAGATCAAACTAACAGGCCTGTAGTTTCCTGGATCACTTTTTTCCCCTTTCTTCAAAATAGGTACTATATTAGCAATTCTCCAGTCAGATGATACAACCGCTAAGTGTACAGATTCATTAAAAATCGTCGTTAGTGGGCTTGCAATTTCATGTGCCAGATCCTTTAATATTCTTCGATGGAGATTATCCAAGAATATTAGTCCCATTAAGACTAAATTGTTTGAGTTTGACTTCCACCTCTGTGATCCACCACGTCAATTATCTCAGCCTCAATTTTTGATCCAAAATTCACTGATCAAACACCATGATCCAGAATCCATTCTCCTAGAATGTGAAAAAACAACAACCAATCCATTGGGGGCTTGCTGGTGTGATGTCTGGCACCAGTCATTTGGACTATATTATATGGGGAATATTGTTGCTTTATGTAAGAACAGTGGTTCTCAAACTTTTGTACTGGTGACCTCTTTCACATAGCAAGCCTCTGAGTGTGACCCCCACCCTTATAAATTAAAAACACATTTTTATATATTTAATACCATTATAAATGCTGGAGGCAAAGCAGGGCTTGGGGTGGAAGCAGACAGCTTGTGACACCCCCCCCGCACCATGTAATAACCTCACAACCCCCTGAGGGATCCTGACCCCCAATTTGAGAACCCCTGTGTAAGAAAATGTTTGACTTGGTCTCTAACAAACTACACTTTTTATATAGTAGCAATGGCTTATTGCCAGTTCTTATGGGTGAGTGATTAGTCTAGCTTAGTATCTCAAGTGACAGTTCATTTAGAGTCTCTAAATACTTGAAGAATGACAATTATTCACAGTTACCTTGTCAGCAAGACTTAGGTTTTATATGGCTTAAGTTTCAGTGTCTACCGTGGACAGGTAAATTTTAAAGACAACCATACCACAGCCTGCATGCTAGCAAGACTATGGCACAGTTTCTAAACATGGTGGCAACACTGTTTGGAACTGCATTCTGTGTGTGTACAAACTGCTTGGCTGTCACTATGTTAGAGAGAACTGTTTCAGATACTATTACAAGCACTAATTTAGTCAGGGTCACAGAAAGAGACCATCTAGACTTTAGAAATGTCGGTATAATAGGGAAATGACTATTGGACATCAGGTTAGAACTCTTCTGTGCCTGACCACATACTGAGACCAGAGGTGGCTAATGTGGATAGTAATTAAGTAAAACAAGAAACAACAAAAGAAGCCTCTCCAGGATAGTTCATTATTGTGTTGTGTCACCATAGAGTATAAATAAGTTGGGAAAAGCATAAACTCTTATGATCCCATTCTGGCTATTAGGATCCAGAGGAATTCCTTAATAATAGCTATACACCAGAGGTGATTGCACCAGGACCGTTTCCTTCTGACTGCAGGTCACATTTCTCAAGTATCTGGCATATTTTCAGGTATTTGTGTATCCATGGGGGAGGAATAAGATGGTGAGATGTAATGGCATTACCAGGTCTATCTCATGTGGAAAATACTGATCTACATTAAGCCAGCTCTCTCTTCTGAATCTGTTGTCTGGCACTTCATGACAGGTTGCTAAGTTATATATTTTAATGTAGGGATGGAAAACCCTGCAGTTGTCTTGGGCAGACATAGTTTATTAAAAGTAAAGATGGAGATTCTTGCTCCTCTTCCCAAAATTTATTTTGCATTTATAGTTTAGCAACAACGGAACAAGAATGGCTCGACTGAAATAGCAAATGGCTGGAAGAATCTGCCCACTACATCTGCTAACAAACTTGAGATCATTCACTCTTCATTTTCTCTGTGTTCTCACCTTTCTTCCTCAATATTCCCCGCCCCCCCAACATTCCCTTATTTTCCCGCCTTCATTGCCTCTGCCCCTTCCCTCCAGTTTCTTTGCCCCCACTTCAATAATTTTCTCCCCATTCAAGTAAGTATATTTGCCTATCCTTTCATTCCTCAGGATTGCCCCTCCTCGCATACTCCTCAGGAAGCCCCTCACACCACCTTTCTATCCCCATATCCTACAGAAACACTACCTCTCACACACATCTCAGCCACTATTCCCCAGATCTCCCCACAAATCTCTGTCCCCACACCCAGGAAACCTTTGCTCCCACAGGCCTGCTGCCCTTCACTCCACCTCCTCTGGTGCTCTGCTGGGGTCTCTGGAAGCTGCTGTTACCACTGTGTGGGACTTTTAGGTTGCTACTCCTGCCTTTTGCTTCCCCACCCCAGGATGTGTGCTTTCAAGGGCCACCAACTACAAAGAAACTCTTGGCGCAGCTCACTTTGCTGGACCTCATAGTGAGCCCCTTGTTGCAACTCTTGCTCTGCCCAGTTGCTTCACTCCTGGGTGGTTGGATGCTATATTGATAGTTCATCTGAGCACACCAGGAGCAGCAGCACTCCAAGCAGCTGGCAGCTAGTACAGGGGATTGTCATCATCGTCCCACTAACCATTACTGGGATTCACAAGAAGTTCTTACACCCCTCCTAGGAGAAAAATGTTTCGGTCAAGAGACCTCAGTAACTTATGCATACTCCCATGTCTTCAAGGCTTATGGTCAAAATTAAATACAGTACAAGAGTTAAAAAAAATTGTTTCTCTCTTCCAAATGATTGGACAACTCAAGGAGATACTCGATCAGCCCTTTCTTTCCCGAATAGTGGTAAAGAAGAAATTATAAGTCTCAAAATTAGTTTTATATAAGACATTGAAAGTTTTTGCAAAGAAGTGTGGGTCTTTCCTTTGGTTTATTAGCCTAGCGTTGTGGGGTTCCCACTTCCCAGGGAGTGGTCACAGAAGCTCTCCTACCTCTTTCCCACTTTTGGGTTTTTATTACCTGTGCCAGCATGAACGTTATCTGGCAGCTATGTTATGCATTAACAGGGACTAGCACAACTGTGGAGTAACTGAATTCTTCCCTTTCCAAACATGTGCTGCCCTTCAGCCTCCCATGGCCGAAAAGAGAATACAGCTAAGTTCACTCATTAATCTCAGCCTCTTAAATGGCAATTACTGTCCTGTTGTCAATCACCTGGATAAAATTATTTGTATCAGAGTAGCACTCAGCAGCCCCAATCAGGAGGAGAAGGGCCCCATTGTGCTAGACACTATGAAAACACAAGAGACAATCCATTCCCCCAAAGCTTGCAACCGGAATGGGGACAAGTCGCAAAAAGTGGGTTGACCAAACCAATACAGAAAGGGTGTATGAATAAGAGGTAGAGGGAAGGGAGGACAAGATCAGAGTGGTAGGAACAAGAAGTTACGTAGACTAGCTCATAGAATATGAGCACAATATTTTATAATTTAGAAATTAAAGTCCACAATTGTAGTTAATTGTGAATTATTATTATCATTGCATTAAAATACATTGTGTGGATAGGACATTTTGAGCAGGGTGCCACAGACTTAGGTCATTTTCTTTTCCCCTGATTTTCGGATCATCAATGAAGATGTTCATTTTATGCATATTAGCACATCATTCCAACATGGGAGATGTGACGATAGAAATGTTAGGAAGGGATCAAGGGAGGTTACAAATAAGGACCAGAACTAACAAAATAAGATTCAATTTGAAATTCATCTGTGTCTCTCCCAGCATTGCGGATTTCCAAGTTTATCCCTCCCACTGAATCAATGGCATGTATTTTTATAATGTTTTGGAAAATCTTATTTGGCAAAGTTTATTTGCATTTGCTCAAGTTTGTATCTCAGTTTGTTGTGGACTGCCCGGCTTTCTCACCTTTCTAGGTATCGCTGTCCCAGCTCATCAGTCCTCACAGTAACACCTACCAGTTTATTGGCGTGCTTTTTACTCTTATATTCAATTAGACTGAACCTACAGCTGATCAAAATGATCCAGATGCTGCAAAGACTTAAAGCATGCACGTAACTTTATGCTCTGTGAGTAGTTCCACTGATTTCCAAGGATCCAAGGATGGGATGACGGTCCCCATGGGTACCATGCGGAACTTATCCGCATCGTGAACTTGTTGAGTTCACGCAGATCTAGGATAGGTCTGAGACCTCCCTTCGCCTAGGGGATTAGATTTCGTCCTTAGGTACCTCCTGTATAGCCCCGATGAAGAGGAGTGTCCGCACCTCTTGCAAGAGGAATCGCTCGTGAGAGGGGTCCCCAAGAGGGACGAAGATGGGTAGGCTTTAGCCCCATTGGTGGTTAGAAGGACCCTAATTTTGGCTCCTTTGGGCCCTGATTGACACCTACGACCACGTAAGCGATGCCTGCTGGCAAAGTCCTGTCTTTGTCTAGGCGCAGGGTAAGAGCGGTGAGGCTGGGGACGGAAAGGTCGGCGCTGAAGCACCGGCGTGTGCATGCCGAGAGAGAGCGCAAAGTGACCCTGTTGCCCTTAAGGCTTTGCAGCCTAGGGCCAGTTTTTTTTTTTTTTTTTTTTCAGAGAACAGGCCTTTGCCATTGAAGGGCAAGTCCTGTATCGTGTGCAGCAGCTGCGAGGGACGGCTCGATAACTGGAGCCATGAAAAATGCCTCGTGCCAACACCCGAGGCCAGGGTCGTGGCAGCGGAGTCAGCTGCATCCAACGAGGCCTGGAGGGAAGCTCTAGCCAGTGTCTTCCTTCGATCCAGGAGGGCATCGAACTCTTGACAGGAGTTCTGAAGAACCGACTCTGTAAATTTGCCCACCGCCACCCAAGTAGCGGCTAAGCAGGGCTTGCTAGTTTGCTACACAAAGTGGCAGGGCCCCCGCCGAGTACATCGTACGGCCCAGTAAGACCATTCGCCTAGCCTCCTTGGATTTAGGGGCTGGTGCCTGCTGGCCATGGCGTTCCGTCCCATTGAGGGACTGGACGACAACGGAGCGGGGGGGGGGGAAGATGTACCTATAGGTACTTGTACCCCCTGGATGATACCATGCACTTGTGTTCCGATCAGAGGGGGGCCCGGGGAGTATGTTCCTGCCCCCGCCGCATCTGGGGAGGAGGAAGAAGAAAGGCCAGGGACAAGCGGGTCCTTTGTGGGCTCGCGCTCCTGGATGACCTCCTGACCCGGTGGGATCTGGGAGCCCGGAGGCTGAACCGGGGCTTGCTCCGTACCGGTCGGAGGGGGATGGCTAATTGCCGCCTCTGGCACCCAGAGCTCCGACGGAACGGAGCGAAATGGGAGCACCAGCATGCCTCTGGCGTAGTAGTACGCCCAAGGTGACTAGAAGGACCACTGATAGGTCTCCTGGAAGACTCTGGAGGTCACATCGGAAAACAGAGCACTGCGCATATGAAGTGTCCGCACGTGGCAACACTGATGCGTGGCTGGATGGCCCTGAAGGAGCTGAAGAGCCTTTGGTAGAGTCTCCTTCTCTAACTGACATCGCTCGATGCGGCAGCTGGGATCGGTACCGGGAGACATACCGGTACCGAGAACGGGACCTGCCACCGGAGCTGTGCCGGGCGGTCGACCGAGAGCGCGAGGCTCTATGTTCAGGAGTGGCTACGGAGCATCGGTGCCTGGGGCGGTGCCGGGAGCGGGATCAGTGCCGAGCGTACCGGGCCAGGGAACGGGACGCTGACCGGTGCCGCGAGTACTAAAGGTACCGAAATAGAGAACGGTGCCGAGACTGCGAGCGGCGTCGGGACCTCGATCGGTGACAGGAACGGTGCCGCCCTGCGGTGCCGACGCAGGGTGGCGCGAGCAAGACAGGCTCGCCGATAGACAAAATAACCCGCACCGGCGGTGCCAGGGGTTAAAGCAGCGCAGGCTCTGCCCTTGCCATCAACTCCCTCGCTGTGGAAATGTTTCCAGCGTGGAGGGAATAGTGAGCTCGACCACAGCTTGCATCGGGGAGCATTCAGGTCCTGGACTCGACGGCTCTTGCGAGGCCAGAGTCTACGGTGCTGATACTGTCGGTGCCGCAGCAGGTACCGGTGCCGGGCAGTACGACGTAGTAAAGCGCTCGGGCTGCGGAGCAGGCGGCTCGGACGCAGCTTAAAGGCGACCTCGACCACGGTTCGTACCGGGGAGCTTTCCAGCACCGGACTCGACGGCTCTTGCCTGGCCGGAGTTAACGGTGTGGATACTGTCGGTGCCACGGCAGACATCGGTGCCGGGCGATCCAACCTAGCATAGCGCTCGGCCGTGGAGCAGGCGGCTTGGACGCAGCTTCATAGCGAGCTCGACCACGGTTAGTACCAGGGAGCCTTCCAGCACCGGACTCAACGGCTCTTGCCTGGCCGGAGTTAATGGTGCGGATATTGTCGGTGCCGCGGCTGACATCGGTGTCGGGCGCTCCGACTGAGCATAGCGCTCGGCTGCGGAGCAGGGGCTCAGACGCAGCAAGTATATTGAGCCTCTTCATCCTCCAGGAGAGGGAACCATGCCAAGTGGACGTCGGAGCCAGTGAGGGCCAGTGCCGGGAGGCCTTGGCGGTACCGGCGATCCGGTGCCGAGGGAGCGCTCCTCGAAGACTAACCAGCACTCGGCGCCGAAAGCGGAGGAGCAAGAGCTGCCTCCCTCAGGAGCTGCTTGAGACGAAAGTCCCGCTCCCATTTGTTCTCGGATTAAAGGCCTCACAAATGCGGCACTTATCTGATAGTTGAGATTCCTCGAGGCACTTAGGAGAGGATCTCTTGTCGGCCTCGGCTTGTGGCCGGCCGAGCATTGTAAAACCCTGTGGACCGGGCATCGGACCCGGCACCGGGTGAGGGGAAGGGGATAAACCCCGAACCCCTGAAAATAAATACTATACTACAAACAAATAAAGTTAACTACAACTATAAACATCTGAACTATATACTAAACGAGAGAAACTACGAGTAGCTAGGGAAGTGGAGGTCAGCTAAGCCACGCTCCACTGTTCCAACGGCCGTCACGGGCGGAAAGAAGGAACTGAGGGGCGGATGGGTCAGCAGGGGTATATATCCTGCGCCATAGCGGCGCCACTCCAGGGGGCACCCAGCCGACCCACCGAGTGTTGCTAGGGTAAAAATCTTCCGAAGAGCCATGCACGCACAGCGCGCACACCTAACTGGAATGCATAGGAGCAATCACTCAAAGAAGAACAAAATAAGTTGTACCCATCGCCCTACCAGAGCTCTGGGATTAAAACTAAGGATGCTGCCTGAGCTGGGAGAAAAAACAGTTTGTCCATGTTTATCTTCAGGGAGTGGAATGTGGAAAATCCCCAAAGGAAGAGAAGAAAGGGACAGAGGTCAGAGCACAGGTTTAAAACGACAAAGGTACAGGCTTTGGGTGGCGAAGGACTTTTATTGCGGGACCAGCCAAGATCAGATGAAGCTGGCTGAAGACTGAGAGGGAAGAGTCTATGTTCCAGTTGAGAAGACATGAGGAGAGAGGTCCAAGAGAGAGGGGACCTGGAATACTAAAAGGACACTGTCCCAAATCCTGAAGAGTGGAGAAGAAATGGATACCTGGAATGGCATATAGGGGTTTTATTGTCTTGTCTAGGTCCATGTATTTCTTATGCTATCTAAAGTAAAGTGTGATTGTTTTTGGAACCCCTTGCAACATCTGTGTGTTATTTAGGTGTTTTAACTACCCCTTATCCTTGTAGATCATAGTGCCCACAAGGTTGTAGCTCTGGGAAAGGCTGTTCAGAAGCAACCAGGGTATCTTTTGGTGGTGGGACTACACTGGTCCTGAGGGCCTAACGTAGTTGAATTGCAACTTCTGTGGATGGGTAATTGTGTGCGAGACACAACAAAGAACGAAACAGTACTGAGGCACTAAGCTTAAGCACAGATCTTAAGAGCACACGACTCCAATGTAGGGGGGACCTAAACACACCAGCCTGGTGAATATCCAGATGAGGAGCTTGACTAGGGCTGTGACGTGTAGTAAGTATTGTCCATAGTGACATGTCAAGAGGGACCCATGGCTGATGTTACCCTTACTGTAGGAACCAAGTGAGAGAGCTTTAGAGTGAGAGCCAATGTCCTGATTAAATACTGCTTTCAATGTTGGCAGGAGAAACTCCTCATGAGCAGAAGAGATAGCAACTTTCATGCCAGAAAGAAATAGATTCGCCTCTCCCTAGTGACACAGACAATGGAGATACAGTGAACAAGCCAACTCCTCTGAAAGAAACTAAAATCTTAAATGAGAAAATATAAAATTAGCATTCAGAAAAAATTAGTTAAATATTTCATAGCTATTCTACCTGATGGGGACTAGAGTGCACTGGATTCCTCAGCCGGAACTGCTCATCTTAAAGGGGTTGGCATAACATTTATATTTTTCTATCCAAACCAGCCCTGGTGACAAAATGTTCATTTCTAACTTCTATGATAATATAATACTCTGTCTCTTAGTATAATACTGAACAACAAAAGAAGGTACAGAAAGGGACATCTCCAAATACAGCGGAACCCTGTTTAGCTGAGCCTCCATTATCGCACCTTTTCAGCCTTGTAAAATGACCACGACTACTACATGAAAACGGGTAGTACTGTCATTGGATGCTAAAATAGAAATGATTAATAAAATAAAAAAAGGAAAGTCACTGGCAAAAATAGCCCTAGATTACAACATTGGAGAAAGCACAGTATTGGACATCAAACACAATGCCAAGCAAATTCTTAAACATTGCAGTAATAACTCTGCATCCTGTAAGACCACAAAGCAACTGAAGGACACTGGTCTAGGTGAAGCCTTTTACTGGTGGTTATACAGGTGAGAGAGGATGGCATTCCTATTCATGGTCCTTTACTATGCAAGAAGGTTAAGAGCTTTAATCAAACTTTAGGAGGGGATGGATGTTTCTCTGCTAGTCAGGGATGGCTCAGTTGGTTTAAAAAGTGTTACAACATCTGACAACTAACAGTCACCAGGGAAAAGCTGTCTGCCAATTCGGGAGTTATTTCTTAAAAAAAAAAAAAAAAAGTTGCAAGATATCTTAGTCGAGCACAACTTGTCACTGAAACAAGTTTACAACTGAGATGATGATGAGACTGGTTTGTATTGGAAGATATTGCCATCAAAAACACTTGCTGCCAGAACAGAAAGATCTGCACCTGGCTAAAACTGAGCCAAGAAGGTTTAACAATCCTGGCCTGTGCTAAAGCTAGTGGTACACATAAGCTCTTGTTAACTGTCATTGGTAAAGCAATGAATCCGCATGCACTTAAAAATGCAAAATGAATGCTTTGCCCATCATCTACCAATCACAGGGAAAAGCATGGATGGACAGAGCTTTGTTTTGTGACTGGTATTTAAAAATTTTGTACCGAACGTACGGGCTCATCTGAACGACATCCCACTGAAAACTTACTGCTGAACAACGCACCCGCTCACCCTAATGACAGAGGGCTTACCTCCCAAGATGACCTGATCTTCTGGGTTTTTTTCCTCCCTCCAAACATAACATTTCTTGCACAGCCTGTGGACCAAGGCGTGCTGGAGAGTCAAAAACGGTGCTATAAACAGCATCTGCTTACTTGACTATTGATGTCTGATGAAGCATCTGAGAATGAAGGCAACATGTTGCAGCATTGGAAAAATATCAGTATCAAAGGATGCTATATACAGGGTTGCAGAAGCATGGGAAGACATCTCCAGGTCAATCTTGGAAAAATCTGTGGCCTGAAGTTATTGCTGATGCTCAGGACAGTGAACTTGCAGCTGCAACAGCAGCATTGGCAGCTGAAGAAGAGACCAGTGCATTTGTTGACCTCCTCCAGACTACTGGCTGCACGGAAGTTGATGAAGATGATGTTGCAAATTGGCTTGAAAGTGATGCTAATGACCCTGGCCGTCAGTTACTGGATGGTGTTTAAATCATGCAGACTGTACTACATGTTGACAGTGATGCTGAAGCTGAAGATTCTGCAGAGGAAGAATTGATGGGAAAAATTTCTCACTGTGACGCTGCAATAGCAGGAAACCTCTTCCTTCAGTACCTGGAACAACAGCCTGATACCAATCCACGATCGTGCAATGAAGAAGAGAAGCGCTCAACTAAAACAACGCAAACTGTCAGATTTTTTCCAGCCATTATAAAGATGAGTGCTGATGTACCTACCACTGTGCTGTACACTGTACTATATCTTAATTGGATACTTTATGCAGATTACATAGTATTAGTGTTGGTAGTTGCTACCATTAGTATTGCTGTTGCAATTTAAAAAGATTAGTGCATTTTTAAAAACATTACTGGAAGTGACGGTTCATGTACACTGTGAATAAAGGGGGCTATGTTTTAATGCTTTGTAAGGATTATCATGTTTGCATTTTTTAAAAATTGTACTGTTTGATGTTATGTGTAAACAAGCTAAATAGAGATGGTGACTTGTGCAACATTAAACAGACTTTGTAGATGGTCCCTATAACATTCAGGGTTAGATAGTGTAAAATTGACCAACACAACTTTTTAAAAACTCAGATTAGTTTTCCTGGTAATAAGTGACCAAAATATTGTTTACAACAATTTATCGTTTATATATTGTGTTAAGTAGATGGGGGGGGGTATGTTTTAATGTTTTTCCAGGAGGGGTCAGCTAGTTTAAAAGCAACTCCACATCTTAAAATAACGGATAGAAAACTTTGCTCATTCTCACAATAATCTGAATTTTTGATCTTCTGATCCGGCCCTAGTCCCAATTAGACCAGATAAGCAGGGTTTTACTGTACCTATAATTCATGCAAAGCACAAATTTAAATTTTATGTTCTTATGGAATGGCATCCTTCACCCTCAGTACATTATTCATGTTTTGTTGATAGCCAAAAGAAAAAACATTGTTTCAAAAAGCCACCAATAACTACTAACTCACATTGAGTAGCAATCCTAAAAATGGCAACGAGTTCTGTGGCACCTTATAGACTAACAAACGTACTGGAGCATGAGCTTTCGTGGGTGAATACCCACTTCGTCGGATGCATGTCTTTGTCGCTTTTACAGATCCAGACTAACATGGCTACCCCTCTGATACTTCAATCCTAAACATGTAATGGTGAGACTTTAGCGAGCAACAATCATCACCAATTACAAGTTGTGCCCTATTATTTTGTTATCACAAGTCTTAAGTCACTTGCAGGATTGTTCACTTTTGGTAGATTCATGCACTAGGAAATGCAAAAGGCACAGAAGGATCAATGAATTTAGATTTTAGAAAAGTTCAAAAATTACTCTTCAGCAATTATACTCATGAATTTAGTATTAAAATAATAGGAAACAGCTCACTGGAAACTAGCTAACACATTTATTCAGCAGGAGATATATTAAGGGGCATACACAATTCTTTGTTTATAGAAAGGATCTTTTCACTTTCACGTCCTCAAAAAAAAAAGTTTCCTTGTATCACTACAATACTTGCATTGTTTTCGCCATAGTATCTTCAGAGTTTACAAATGTTCACTACTTTGACATTTAAAAAAAAAAAAAACACTGTGAAATATTCTTCTTCTTTCAAAGCATCTGAGCTTCTGCTTTCAATGTAGTAAAAAAAGTACAAACCAGCTCCTGGTTTAAGGTTTCAGAGTAGCAGCCGTGTTAGTCTGTATCCGCAAAAAGAACAGGAGTACTTGTGGCACCTTAAAGACTAACAAATTTATTTTAGCATGAGCTTTCGTGAGCTGCAGCTCACGAAAGCTCATGCTAAAATAAATTTGTTAGTCTTTAAGGTACCACAAGTACTCCTGTTCTTTTTTTGGTTTAACAGGGTGCATTGTATATGCTTCTTTTACATGTAGCACTCCAGTGACCCCTAATGGGCATCCTGCATTAGTGCACATGACAGTCAAAGCTTATTTCCCTTCTGGAATCAAAATGTTAACTTGTTATCCGGGTCCGGTTAAAAGCTTAATGTTTTACCCTATTATGTTGCATGTCCTATTAAATTTATTTAAAGCTGTACACCAGGGGTTGGCAACCTTTCAAAAGTGGCGTGACGAGTCTTCATTTATTCACTCTAATTTAAAGTTTTGCGTGCCGGTAATACATTTTAATGTTTTTAGAAGGTCTCTTTCTATGTCTACAATATATAACTAAACTATTGTTGTATGTAAAGTAAATAATGTTTTTAAAAATGTTTAAGCAGCTTCATGTAAAATTAAATTAAAATGCAGAGGCCCCGGACCGGTGGCCAAGACCAGGGTAGTGTGAGTGCCACTGAAAATCAGCTCACATTCAAGACATAAGTACAATTGATTAAAGATAGCAACCTTCCAAAGACCGACGACACTTGTCATTTGAACAGACATATATTTTAGGAAATAGACACAAGGAAAGAATAAATGTGTTCTTGAACAAGGCCCATGTTTATGCAATAGTATATTGACAACTAGCCATAGTAACAATGAGAAACTTGGTGTGTTAGGGTCCATGCTGTATATGCAATATTTTGATTTTAGACATACATGTACTACTAAATGGAAAATATATTAGTTTGAAAGAGACAGTGAAGCCCATAAGAACGGCCATACTGGGTCAGACCAGAAGTCCATCTAGCCCAGTATCCTGTTTACCGACAGTGACCAATGCCAGGTGTCTCAGAGGAAGTGAACCTAACAGGTAATGATCAAGTGATCTCTCTCCTGCCATACATCTCCACTCTCTGACAAACAGAGTCTAGGGACACCATTCCTTATCCATCCTAATAGCCATTAATGGACTTAACCTCCATGAATTTATCTTGTTCTCTTTTAAACCCTGTTATAGTCCTAGCCTTCACAACCTCCTCAGGCAAGGAGTTCCACAGGTTGTGCGATGTGTGAAGAACTTCCTCTTGTTTTAAACCTGATATCCATTAATTTGATTTGGTGGCCACTAGTTCATCATATCCCCCCTTAGTCTCCTCTCTTCCAAGCTGAAAAGTGCTAGCCTCTTTAATCTTTCCTCATATGGGACCCGTTCCCAACCCCTAATCATTTTAGTTGCCCTTCTCTGAACCTTTTCTAATGCCAGTATATCTTTTTTGAGATGAAACCACATCTGTATGCAGTATTCAAGATGTGGGTATACCATGGATTTATATAAGGGTAATAAGATATTCTCCGTCTTATTCTTTATTCCTTTTTGAATGATTCCTATACTTAGGCCCATCCTCCAATTTGCAACCTTGATTTGGGCAAGAAGTTTTAGTTAGTCAGACCAAATGTTCTGGAAACCGGAGATTAACCCAGCTAACAAAAACTGTATCTGTTGTCTGGTGGGACAGTGCTGCTAGCACTTGATGCCAGAATCACAGTCCTTTCAGCTAGTGCCTCTGCCTTTCCATATACCATAAGATCTGCTAGAGCAGGAAGATCTGCAATGGCCCCACTTTTTCCAGAGGGAGGAGGCAAGGAACATCTAAACAGATTCCTGTTCCCAGTCTAAACTCAGGCCTGATCTACATTACAGTTAGGTTGACGTATGGCAGCTTATGTTGACCTAACTCTAAGTGTCTACACTAAAATGTAGCTCCCACCGATACAACTTGCCCACTACACCGACTTAATAATACCACCTCCATAAGTAGTTAAGTTGATGTAGTGTCACGGTAAACACTCTGTTGCTTACATTGACTGTTGCTGCTTTTCAGAAACAGTCCCACAATGTGCCACACACTGGCAGTTAAATCGGTGCAAGCACTCCTGGTGAGGACAAACTGCCGACACAAGGAACGTAGCGTGTACGTGTAAAACCGATTAAATTCCTGCAGTGGCAGTATGTTGATGTAACTTAGGTTGCTTTAGTTTTGTAGTGTATTCTTGCCCTCAGTATTCTCTGCACTCCTCCAAATGAGTTGATTTCCTTACTGAACTCTGCTTGGTACATTTGGGCAGGGAAGGAGGGCAGGCAGGTCAGGGAAAGAAAGAGGAAGTGCAGATATGCTCCACATTAGCTTCCCACTTCCCCACCCCCACATCTCTGTATTTGAGGGAGGAAATACCACCCGTTAAGATAACTCATCCTCCTTTCATGTTTGATTAGGTGAGCCTGGGAATTGATTTACTGAAGGTAAAGATCAAACTCTTTGCCTACCACTGGGAACTGCTTATTGCCATGTTAGGGAGACAAAGTGGGTGACACATAATATCTCTTTTACTGGACCAATGTCTGTTGGTGAGAGAGATGCTTTCCAGCCACACACAGCTCTTCTTCAGGTCTGGGGAAGGAATTCCCAGTGTCACAGCAAAATGCAAGGGGGAACAGACTGTTTAGCATAAGTTGTTAGCACACACTGTAAGGGACCATTCAAGGTAGAGTAGCCAGTTAACACCTCGTTCTGCCCTGTGACTAGAGAGGAGCTTAAATTCATTACTCTGCTATACACCAAAAATCCATGGACTGAACAGAGGCACTGGTTTTATGGCTTATTACAACAATTTGTAACCCACTAACAACCCGTTCTTTTTGTCCTATGACTGCAGAGGTGTTAACCTGTCTACCTGGACTGGTCCCTTACAACAGTGATCTCCAAACTTTTTTGATTGTACACCCCCATCAGTAAAAAATTTTTGAGCATGCACCCCCTGCTGCGCCGGCTCCCGTCCAAACTGACAAAGCAAAAAAAACAACAAAAAAAACGCATACCCCCCACTTTGGAGACCACTGCCTTACAATATGTGCTAACTACTTACACTAAACCGGTGGTCCTCAGACTCGAAGTCTATGTCTAGAGAGCTTACAGTGGCACAGCTGTACTGATGCAGATGTGCCGCTGAAAGATCTCATACATAGCTGCTCTATGCTGACAGGAGAGAGCTCTCCCATCGACAATTAAACAACCCCCAATGAGCGGCAGTAACTATGTTGGCGGGAGAAACTCTGCCACCAATATAGCACTGAGCACACTACCAGTTATGGTTGGTTTTTTTTCACGCCCCTGAGCGACGTAAGTGGTAGTGTAGGCATGGCTTAAGGCAGTGATACTCAGACTGAGGCTCATGAGCTGCAAGTGGCTCTTTAAGATGGCTTCTGTGCCTCTTTGCAGCACATGACATTAAAACACCGTGTGATTTAATTATTAACCAATCTAAGTTATTAAACCATCAGGATGCTTTTACTAGATTAACCGACTGTAGTTGATAAAATATTAATATTTGGTCAGTCATTCTGCTGGGAGAATATATTAAACAGTGAATTCACCTACTGTGGCTCTTTTGGGTAATGTTGATTGCTAATTTGGCTCCTGAACCAATGGATATCACTGGTCTCAGGTGTCCATGAAAGGCTACCACTATAGAACAATGGTTTTCAACTTGTAGTCCATGGACCTTGGGGGGTCCACAGGCTGTGTCTAAGATTTCCAAAGGGGTCTGCACCTTCCTTCAAAAAATTTTAGGGGTCCAAAAATGAAAAAATTTTGAAAACCACTTTGATAAACAATCTGTTCCAACTTGCATTTTACTGTGATGCTGGACAGTTCCTTTCCCAGACCTGAAAAAGAGCTCTGTGTGGCTCAAAAGTTGGTCTCTCTCACCAACAGAAGTTGGTTCAATAAAAGGTATTACCTCAACCACCTTCTATCTCTAATATCCTGGAACTGACAACTATATCTACAGTGCATATTGCCATGTTAACTGTTAGTGAAGTCTTATTGGAGCAATAGTTATCTCTGGTCCTCCAGCACATCTCC